>NC_056440.1:59113444-59447016 GCF_018296145.1 Oncorhynchus tshawytscha
TATTTTAATAAGGTCTGCCACCAAATAAGACCAAATTTGGTGGGTCTGGACCGGACCAAATCTGAACCAGTCAATCATAGACGTCTACAGTATGTTTCACAAGTTTGGATATCAAAGTACAGCACTGTAAAGCATTGTAGAGTACAGCACAGTACAGCACAGAACAGTAGAGTATAGTCAAGTGGAATATAGTTCAACACAGTACAGTACAGTATGGTTCAGTACAGCACATTATAGTGTTCTTAACACCAGTGTGCTCTATTGTGAACAGTACTGAACTCTACTCCAATCTATTCTACTCTACTGTACAGTACAGGACTATGCTGTACTGGACTATACAGTTATACAGTTTTGGCCAAAAGTTTTGAGAATGACACAAATATTAATTTTCACAAAGTCTGCTGCCTCAGTGTCTTTAGATATTTTTGTCAGATGTTACTATGGAATACTGAAGTATAATTACAAACATTTCATAAGTGTCAAAGGCTTTTATTGACAATTACATGAAGTTGATGCAAAGAGTCAATATTTGCAGTGTTGACCCTTCTTTTTCAAGACCTCTGCAATCCGCCCTGGCATGCTGTCAATTAACTTCTGGGCCACATCCTGACTGATGGCAGCCCATTATTGCATAATCAATGCTGGGAGTTTGTCAGAATTTGTGGGTTTTTGTTTGTCCACCCACCTCTTGAGGATTGACCACAAGTTCTCAATGGGATTAAGGTCTGGGGAGTTTCCTGGCCATGGACCCAAAATATCAATATTTTGTTCCCTGAGCCACTTAGTTATCAATTTGCCTTATGGCAAGGTGCTCCATCATGCTGGAAAAGGCATTGTTCGTCACCAAACTGTTACTGGATGGTTGGGAGAAGTTGCTCTCGGAGGATGTGTTGGTACCATTCTTTATTCATGACTGTGTTCTTAGGCAAATTGTGAGTGAGCCCACTCCCTTGAATGAGAAGCAACCGCACACATGAATGGTCTCAGGATGCTTTATTGTTGGCATGACACAGGACTGATGGTAGATCTCACCTTGTCTTCTCCGGACAAGCTTTTTTCCTGATGCCCCAAACAATCAAAGGGGATTCATCAGAGAAAATGACTTTGCCCCAGTCCTCAGCATTCCAATCCCAGTAACTTTTGCAGAATATCAGTCTGTCCCTGATGTTTTTCCTGTAGAGAAGTGGCTTCTTTGCTTCATCCTCCAAAAGTCTTCGCCTTACTGTGCGTGCAGATGCACTCACACCTGCCTGCTGCCATTCCTGAGCAAGCTCTGTACTGGTGGTGCCCCGATCCCGCAGCTGAATCAACTTTAGGAGACAGTCCTAACGCTTGCTGGACTTTCTTGGGCGCCCTGAAGCCTTCTTCACAACAATTGAACCGCCATCCTTGCCTGTGAAGCCCTTTTTGTGCAAAGCAATGATGACGGCATGTGTTTCCTTGCAGGTAACCATGATTGACAGAGGAAGAACAATGATTCCAAGCACCACCCTCCTTTTGAAGCTTCCAGTCTGTTATTCGAACTCAATCAGCATGACAGAGTGATCTCCAGCCTTGTCCTCGTCAACACTCACACCTGTCTTAACGAGAGAATCACACAATTAATTGCAATTTATCTGATCACTCTTTATAACATTCTGGAGTATATGCAAATTGCCATCATACAAACTGAGGCAGCAGACTTTGTGAAAATTAATATTTGTGTCATTCTCAAAACTTTTGGCCATGACTGTACTCTTCTTTTCTGTACTGTACTGTTCTCTACTGTACTGTACTGTCCAAACTTGCCCATGAGTGGTACAGATTTGGTCCGGTGGACATTGAAATCAAGGCTGTTCCGGACCAAAAAAGGAGGAATTCTGATATGAACTCATTGTTTTAGCACTACCCACAGAGTTTTTTTTTAAACTACGGCACGCAACATGGTTCAATCAGCCCAATCTACTTTTTCGTTTTTTTCAAATTGCCATCGTAGAGCTAGAATTGAGATCAAGTTTATCGTGCTAATGCAGATTTAAAACAAGAGTAATCCACACCACTGTATAATACGGTGAACCTAGCAAAAGCGGCATTTATGGTACATACATGGTGGCCGCCATCTTTATGCACGTCCTCCATTTTAGAGAGAGAGAGAAATGGAGAGAGAAAGGCAGGGGTTTCACTGTCAAGCCCTGACCATAGAGAGCTGTTTATTTTCTGTTGGTTGGGGCATGATAGTGACTAGGGTGGGTCATCTAGGTGATTAATGGTTTATGTTTGCCTGGTATGGTTCCCAATCAGAGACAGCTGTTTATCGTTGTCTCTGATTGGGGATCATATTTAGGCAGCCATTTCCTCATTGTGCTTTGTGGGATCTTGTCTACAGATAGTTGCCCGTGTGCACACCAGTAGCGCCACGTTTTGTTGTTTTGTTTTGTTTGGTGAGTTTCTATTATTTAAAATATGTGGAACTCTACGCACGCTGCGCCTTGGTTCAATCATTATGACGAACGTGACACTCAGACTCTTGTTCTGACCACCAGATGACAGAAAGAGAAAGAAAACTGTTATAAGCTGAATATAACAGTATGCCAGTGGAAGGGACGACAGTAACATGTGACCCATATGTGGTTTGTGACTACTATGATTGCAGAAATTTGGTTACAGATGTTTTGGAAACTCTGTTTCCGATTCTCATAATAAAAATGTATATCAGTCAAAACACTTTAAATAATTTGTAAGTCTATCTTTACTTGGTACTTCTGTGAACTTTCATTATCCTCCTCATGAGGGAAAGATATTTAAAAATGTCTTAAAGATATGTGGGTCTTCGGTAAACGAATTACAAGGCACAAGGCAATGTTTCTTAAATTTACAGATGGCAGATTAAAAAAATAATAATAATACTTGTCAGGGGTCTTCATTTCAACATCATTGTGTTTTGATGTATTTCTAACACATTTTAAGACTGTTTATGGTACATGTTTTCTGAGAGCCCTTTTCCATCTTTTTGACAATAAATCAAATGGTTTTGCTTATTCTAAATGTTTTTAAAAAGATAACAGTTGAAAATATATATGCCTTAATTTCTCAAAAACTTTTAGCTGTTAATTGAAGCCAAATATAACATGCTCATATGAACTTTACATGGAAATGACCTGCACATGGCCCTGGTGGTGCTGTGAAGAATAGATTTGATTTAGTGCAGGCAATTATGTTTCCTTATGCCTCTCTGCTGTCTCTGTGGAGCCCTCATCTATTTTCCAACGTCAGTAAACTGAAGGACCAAAACAGACACGAGGAAAGAACGATCAAAACACCAATGGGAATAAAGGAGAAATGTCAGGCAATGACTACAAGATGCAGAAGTTCAAAACCCAAAAAAGCTTCTGCCTGAAGCATCTATCCAGCAAATTGGGGCTATAATCTCTCTTGCCGGCATGTGTGAATGTAGACAGCATGTCTGGACAAACTAAAAGACGTGTGGTCCCCCCGTCACACTGCAGGGGCAATGGCAAAAAACAGTCAAGAGCCAAATCCAGATCACAAGAAACAGTGTCATAATGATCTCTGTAAAGCCTCACAGCATGCAGTAGCCGACCAGGCTACACAGGAGGGCTTGTAGGAGGTGGTGGATGTGGTCAGTGTGCTTCAGGTTCAGTAACTGAGTTCAGATGCAGATGATCCACACCGGGGGCCAATTCAAATCAAATCAAATCAAATTGATTTATATAGCCCTTCGTATATCAGCTGATATCTCAAAGTGCTGTACAGAAACCCAGCCTAAAACCCCAAACAGCAAATAACGCAGGTGTAGAAGCACAGTGGCTAGGAAAAACTCCCTAGAAAGGCCAAAACCTAGGAACCAGGCTATGAGGGGTGGCCAGTCCTCTTCTGGCTGCCGGGTGGAGATTGTAACAGAACATGGCCAAGATGTTCAAATTGTCGAGGGTGCAGCAAGTCAGCACCTCAGGAGTAAATTTCAGTTGGCCTTTCATAGCCAATCATTAAGAGTATCTCTACCACTCCTGCTGTCTCTAGAGAGTTGAAAACAGCAGGTCTGGGACAGGTAGCACATCCGGTGAACAGGTCAGGATTCCATAGCCGCAGGCAGAACAGTTGAAACTGGAGCAGCAGCATGGCCAGGTGGACTGGGGACAGCAAGGAGTCATCATGTGAAGGACCTCGGTTTTACTCTGGATCATGATCTCTCTTTTGAAGAACATATCAAGACTGTTTCAAGGACAGCTTTTTTCCATCTACGTAACATTCCAAAAATCAGAAACTTTTTGTAAGAAAATGATGCAGAAAAATTAATCCATGCTTTTGTCACTTCTAGGTTAGACTACTGCAATGCTCTACTTTCCGGCAACCCGGATAAAGCACTAAATAAACTTCAGTTAGTGCTAAATACGGCTGCTAGAATCCTGACTCGAACCAAAAAATGTGATCATATTACTCCAGTGCTAGCCTCCCTACACTGGCTTGCTGTCAAGGCAAGGGCTGATTTCAAGGTTTTACTGCTAACCTACAAAGCATTACATGGGCTTGCCCCTACCTATCTCTCTGATTTGGTCCTGCCGTACATACCTACACATACGCTACGTTCACAAGACGCAGGCCTCCTAATTGTCCCTAGAATTTCTAAGCAAACAGTTAGAGGCAGGGCTTTCTCCTATAGAGCTCCATTTTTATGGAATGGTCTGCCTAACCATGTGAGAGACGCAAACTCGGTCTCAACCTTTAAGTCTTTACTGAGACTCATCTCTTCAGTGGGTCATATGATTGAGTGTAGTCTGGCCCAGGAGTGTGAAGGTGAACAGAAAGGCTCTGGAGCAACGAACCGCCCTTGCTGTCTCTGCCTGGCCGGTTCGCCTCTTTCCACTGGGATTCTCTCTAACCCTATTACAGGGGCTGAGTCACTGGCTTACTAGGGCTCTTTCATACCATCCTTAGGAGGGGTGCATCACTTGAGTGGGTTGAGTCACTGATGTGATCTCCCTGTCTGGGTTGGCGCCCCCCCCTTGGGTTGTGCCGTGGCGGAGATCTTTGTGGGCTATACTCGGCCTTGTCTCAGGATGGTAAGTTGGTGGTTGAAGATATCCCTCTAGTGGTGTGGGGGCTGTGCTTTGGAAAAGTGGGTGGGGTTATATCCTTCCTGTTTGGCCCTGTCCGGGTGTGTCATCGGATGGGGCCACAGTGTCTCCTGACCCCTCCTGTCTCAGCCTCCAGTATTTATGCTGCAGTAGTTTATGTGTCGGGGGGCTAGGGTCAGTTTGTTATATCTGGAGTACTTCTCCTGTCCTATCCGGTGTCCGGTGTGAATTTAAGTATGCTCTCTCTAATTCTCTCTTTCTTTCTCTCTCTCGTGGTACCTGAGCCCTAGGACCAGGTCTCAGGACTACCTGACATGATGACTCCTTGCTGTCCCCAGTCCACCTCCAGTTTCAACTGTTCTGCCCGTGATTATTATTATTTGACCATGCTGGTAATTTATGAACATTTGAACATCTTGGCCATGTTCTGTTATAATCTCGACCCGGCACAGCCAGAAGAGGACTGGCCACCCCTCATAGCCTGGTTCCTCTCTAGGTTTCTTCCTAGGTTTTGTCATTTCTAGGGAGTTTTTCCTAGCTACCGTGCTTCTACACCTGTATTGCTTGCTGTTTGGGGTTTTAGGCTGGGTTTCTGTACAGCACTTTGAGATATCAGCTGATGTACGAAGGGCTATATAAATACATTTGATTTGATTTGATGCCAGGTAGTCCTGAGGTATGGTCCTAAGGCTCAGGTCCTCCAACCATTCCTATTGTCTACTGTAATGCATTCTGCAAATCAAAAACTTCTGCAGAAATACACTACTAACAACACAGAGAGTAATACATGCATAAGATAGACTTAAGATAATAAGATAATCGCATTACGTACAGTAACACAGTTCACTTGTACTGTAGGTGGTTGATGAATTCATGAACATTTGAGAAAGTACACCCAAACCCAATTAAATTGTCCTAATCTTGGATGCATCTGTTCTCTCTGTTCATGGCCTTTTACAGACAGACACACTAAGGTGAACCAATGAAGGGCAGGTGGGCGATTGACTACTAACAGGCATAACCAATCAGACAAGGCATCTATGGACAAGCATAACTAATCTTCTGGCAGCGTGTGGAATGGCGCCGGAAAGGATGGCTGCCTTTTTATTGGCTTTTAACCAACTGTGCTATTTTGTTAGTTTTTTTCGCATTGTTTGTAACTTATTTTGTACATAATGTTGTTGCTACCGTCTCTTATGACCAAAAAGCTTCCTGCCATCCAGGACCTCTATACCAGGTGGTGTCAGAGGAAGGCCCTAAAAATGGTCAAAGACTCCAACCAGCCTAATCATAGACGGTTCTTTCTGCTACTGCACAGCAAGCTGTACCGGAGCGCCAAGTCTAGGTCCAAGAGGCCTCTAAACTGCTTCTACCCCCAAGCATTATCTATGCATAGTTCCTTTAATAACTCTACCTATATGCACCTCAATTACCTTGACTAACCAGTGCCCCTGCACATTGACTCTGTACCAGTACCCCCTGTATATAGCCTCACTACTGTTATTTTACTGCTGCTCCTCAATAATTTGTTACTTTAATTTCATGCTTTTTTAAAGGTGTTTTATTAAAACTGCGTTGTTGGTTAAGGGCTTGTAAGTAAGCATTTCACTGTAAGTATTCGGCGCATGTGACAAATAAGATTTGATTTGATTTGATTCCACTTGACAACCAGAACTAATCACCCCGACTGACCACCTGAATCGATCCATCTCACCCGTGGACAGATATCACTAAGAAATACTGCCTCAAATATTTTCTTCAGGTCTCATGGTGATATCTCGATTGCCACAGAAATGGACTCTTACACTCTTCGACTCACTTCCTCCGCTTGGATATGTACTTCCATTTCCTCTCTCTCTTGAGTAACTAAAACCAAAGCCAAGATATACAATTGCTGCTGAAAATCACATCAAAGGCTAGCAGTCAGAAACACGGAAGCGGAATGACAAATGCATTAGCCGTGCAGAATGTCTGTGTGCTGGTGTGTGTGTTTGTGTAACAGACAATTTATGGTTGAAAAATTAAATACATTGAAAAATGTGCTCTTTTTTTCGTAGTATACTCACTACATATCACCACAAATCTATAACGGTTATGGTGATGACTCCATGTTTGTATCTAGCAATGGCTTGGGTCAAATGCATTTGAATGCAAGTCAATTCCTACATTTTCATTTACTTCCTGAGCTGACTGGAATTGTCCATAACATTCATCAAATGTTTTCCTCTTCTTCTTGAAGGTGCATTATGTCATACTTCCACATGCAAATGGGCCTTGATTGTGAAAGGTAATTTCCGTTTGGCCACCATATGCAAGTAAACATGGTGTACAAACTGAACTGCAGTAAAATAACATGTGCAGCTTGTAGCTCATGATACCAACTGTTTATCAAGTTGCAGTGGCTCTTTGTTATTACATCTGGAGATACCTGTCTGAGTAATCTCAGTGTTAAGCACATGGATTTAGGTCAAAAATATTTATAGATGGATGTGCTCTCTCATACCAATGAGTGGATCAGTCAACGTTTGCTCTGCGTATAACGTAGAGTTGAGTGGAGTCCGGGAAAAAAGGATCATCTGCCCTGCTTTAAATCAGCCATGGTCATGGATTGTTAGGTTTTCCTTTGTCATTTGCCTCTTTGGTGTCTGATGAATGATGTCATAGTCTTGACGCACATTCAACAAGCACACTGAGCGAAAAGGAGACAGACGAGAGAGAAAGGTTTAGAGATAAAGCTATTGATATTGGTCTGTAAAGTGGAGATGAGAAAGAAATAAGAAGACATTTGTATTGAAGTGTACAATATTTTCCCAGCATAAAAATCCTTCAGTAACCTTGATAACTTGAGGTCCAATGTCATGACAAAAACACTTGATAAAGGACACAATCTTTCGGTAATCCAAAACTTCCTTATTATGTCCTTCCATCCAATGACGATTTTAGCATGTACATCTTGGTGTGGCAAGAAAAATAAAAAGGTGAGATGCATGCCAGCAAAGCCACTACACAACACAACACCAAACAATACATTAATTGTACTATAACGGTGACAAACGGTGCCCACAAACGGCCTACATAAAGCTGTCCCAACAGCAGTCCCAACATCTTACCACTGCTACACCTGGCTATCAGCGGAGCCTTGTCTGACAGCGAAACGGTTCATTCAGTCTCATTTACTGCCTTTAAAAAAACATAGCTGATATGGCTGACTTGCTTAAACAAATGTGGTTTCTAATGACAATTGAGATGTAAAAACTATGACATAAGGGGACGACAAGCAGATAAGAGGCAATCCGTAATTTCGATAAAGACATCAATGAGCGAGCTAGGACGGACATAGTCAATATTACTATTTGTTTAGCACTTTTGAAATGTACAGTGACAGAATTCAGAACATGGTCTATTCTTACAGTGCTCTCCCTGTATAACAAGTCAGAACCGTAGGATAAATAAAGGGGGCATATAAGTAGACAATGAAAGCTCTTACAATATTCGATTATTATATTTTTCTAAAACAGGTTATAGGCTACATGTGCACCACCAAGTCAGACAAATAGGCTAAATTAAGGGGGATAGATTGACCAAAGTATTAAGGTGAGGCACTAACATCTTACTACACAACATACATTTAGTATTACTTTCTTAGCCACAGTATACATATCTCCCTGGCATATTACATGATTTATGCAGCAGCATACAATACATTTTTCGACTCACATTGTTGTGCTGTGCTCACTTGAACAGGAAGGTGGCGCGTCGGTCATTCGTGGTCAAATTTTGTCATCAAAGTCTGGCATTCTCTGGATTTATGGTGCTTTCAAAATAGCTGGGAACTCTGAAAAAAACAAGGTTGAATCATGATGATGTCATTGATCTTCAGGTCATAGCTCTAGAAAGAGGCTGCATTTACAATTCCGAGTTGGATGACAGTTCAAAACTATTTTTCCCAGTTGGAGCTTGTTTATTCCCAACCTCCCAGTGTCTTGAACTCACTGAAGTCAAGTTTTCGCAGTTCCGAGTTAACAGTTGTTTTGAGCGCGGCACAAATCATGCTTCATTGACAGCATGGCCAATGTTGAATGTTTATAATTTTAAACATGGAAAAGAGCCCCTTAATCCCAGATTTATGGCCACATAGTCACTCCACTGAATAGCAGGCTAGTGACTGCTTTGCAATGCTTGCAGTTAGCATTAGCCAATGTCACTGATTCCTCCCTAACCACTCATTGTTGAATTTGTGATTTTCAACTTGTTGGGTAATGTTTATGTCCAATGGCCGATGAGCACCGATACGTTTTGTCTATAATTTCCCTTCATTATTTCTCTTTATATGACAAGGATTAAAGCCAGTAGATTGCCGACTTGATTCATGATGATGACTGCTAGCTAAGATTTTAAAAGTATGATGTTGACATGATCTGTCCAATCAAAGCTACTGTACATATCACGTGTATGACGTCATTTTATCTGTGGCCAAGGACCTTGAGCCTTCTTGGATGGGCACTTCTAATGTAACTCTATGGCAGCACCCAAGGTGCTAGCTCTCCTCTTGGACTTGGCGGTGACGTAGTGTCCACATGAGTGACAGAACACTGAGCCAATCACGGCACAACGCTCTGTATTTTCTGCCGGCTTGCCCCACCACCACCACCACCACCACCACCACCACCACCACCACCACCACCACCACCACCACCACCACCACCACCACCACCACCACCACCACCACCACCACCACCACCACCACCACCACCACCACCACCACCACCACAGAAAGCCCTGAGGTAGACTGAAACTACTGCATTTTGGAGCTGCCTTACTCAAGAAACCAAAAAAAGAGATAATGTTTGTATGTATGTTTGTATTTTTTTTAAAACTCAATAACATTCATACATATTTTTTTAAATATTTTTTGCAAACTGATATGTGACAAGTATTAATGCCAAAATAACAAGCCCCTGTTTTATTTGTTGCAAGAAATGTGGGGTTCAAGACAGGTGGGGCTGTGCAACTGCTTCCATCTTATAATGTTCTTAATGTTGATATTGTAAGCTAAGATGGGTGTACTGGAAAGCCGTGCTTTAAACACTTTCAATTGATTTTCCAATATTTGTTTTGTAATTGTGCATGCATGGTTTCATTAGCCTGGCTGATACGACCCACGTGCCTCACAGTGCAGGGACAGCTGTGACGACACTGGAAAAGAGGCCGTTTGTTAATATAATATTGGCTCAGAAACTGTGCAACGGGTTTGATTGGTTGACTCAAATGTTGTTGTTTTTCTCTGAGGTTGAGACCTCTCATTGTTTGGATTTGAAAATCCAACCGTTGTAATGGAAGGACATACTGTATAATATTGAATACATAATTGTCAAATCATAGTATAAATGCAGGTGAGCTGGTTCTACCCTTTTTGGAAGTATTTTGGTATTTTGTGGTGGAGAACTGAGCATGTCTAGCATAACATGTCAATCCTGTTACCCATAGGTAGATAGGCTAGAAGTGTTTTAAGATTATTTCCCCCAAAATCGTGAAGCATGTATTCAATTCCCCCTGTCACAATGGGATTCATGGCTGATTTAAGATGACAACCTCAACCATGTTACTTTAATGGCACTTTATTGCCACTTTGTATTCATTATTTTTTATTTAACCTTGAGATGGGGAAACATGTTTCTTTATGAAGTTCCATGTGTTACATTTTTGGTGGAGAAATGAATATTCTTTCTTGACCAAGTTACACTACTCAAAATGTGCTCTATTTGTGAAACGATCTAGCTCGAAGTGGGTACAGTAGCCTTGAATTGCAGGAGCGTTTATGGCAAAAGTCAACTAATATTGTAGTCGTTGAATGATAACGGCTTCTTGAACCACACAAGCAAGCTAGCACAATAATGACAAAAACTGACAAAGGAGAGAGAGCGCAAACATTGAGTGGAATACTCTTACCTTCTCACTCAGAGCACATCATTTTGAGTGTACATTTTCTGTTTCATTAGGGAGACCTGAAGGGACTGAAAAAAAAATACATATTAGGGTCTTTATTTGTCAGCCAATTTAAGCATACTCTCTGTTTGCCGACTCTAAGAGACTGCTCAAGTATGAAGAGAACCAATCAAACTAAACCAACAATAGAAACAGGGTGTTTTCTCTTCACAGCACAAAATGAGTTACAATTTGAAAGTCAAATAGTAGGAAATTGCTTCAAAAACTCAAACCCATTGCAGTAGTTGATGATATTCGATGCCTGAGGGTTATCCGAGGTGGAATTGATGTATTCATAATGCTTTTTACCCTAATTATAATTAAACAAATGATAAGAAAGCCCGTGGCAATTATTTGTGTTTTATTTACCATCTGGAGAGGGAAAATGAGTTATATTATTGGTGGGAGAGCGTATCTGGCTAAACATTATCTTTTGCTGCTACCGTGTCTGGGAATTTGATCAGTAAACAGCATTTGATTCTTCTAAAAGCAGTAAGTATTTGCTGCAACTGTGAGTGAAGCCCTGATATGCTTTATAAGTGCTGTCCATTCATTTCCTATGCACTTTTTTTGTCTGTCTTCGACTTGAAACACATTGAATGTTGGTACAGCCAATATTACCTTTGTGACAGCTTTAACTTGGGCAATATTGTGCTGAGTGTTTGAGACTCCCAACGCCTTAAACGTGAAATGTAGCTATTAGTCTATCACAACGGGTGCCGTGGGCGAATAAACAAGTGCAATGGTACACTTAATAAGATGGGTTGTCAGACAGTCAGACCTTCCTCAGACTAAATTACACATTGTGAGAAGACGAGAAGGTTAATGTGCCTGTAACAATGGCATGGCGATGGTGTAGTTCCACACAGGGGGGAAACATTTTTCCAGGAAAGTATCTTTTTTTATTTTTTTTACCTCTGTGTCAATGTGTAAAAGGATGTCAAAGGAAGAGCATTTACATATAAAATAGTTTAGGCTATTTGTTGTAGTTTTATTTCAGTTTCAACAGGTGTTTTTAGTCATGTCCTCTAATTCAATGTCCTCTGATTCCATTTTTTTTTTTTACATACCCCATATACAGATCTTTGAACGAATCTGATACATTCTACAGTGAACTTGTTCAAAGTCATACAGAAGTCTAAAGATGTTTTTATATACTCAGACTAATTAGCGGGTGGCCTATAAATATGTATACATACAGATCTCAATTAAGATCCACCCATATTATTTAGTACAGCTAGGTGTTCCGTAGGCTACATCGTGTGAGAAATGCAACGCTAATGAAGATGTAGGTCTGCTCTTCAGACGTGTTTAGGTTGTCAAGCTGTAAACAAAGGCAGAGGCAGCCATGAGAAATACTTATCTTTGATTGATTTCCGTTGCTCTGGCAACAGGATTTCATCCCATAGGGAATGAGTCAATGTCATTCAGTCAAACTCGCAGGCACAGAATAAACCGTTGGAAAGTGAGATGTGGCTACCAAATAGTCTTTCAGTTAAAGAGAAGACGTTCCACAATGACCTTGCAGATATCCAATGTCACAATACTGATTAATATAGTGTTGATTGTTTTCTTCAGATTACTACAGTAAAATCTAGACTTATTGATACCAAACTCGGAGGTCCTCCTCACGTGGGTCACGTCAGCAAAGCTATGCAAGATATAGCTCGGAACCCAATTGGTCCAAACGACTGTCCATTTGCAACCAGTCTGCAACCACTAGAGGCAACTTAGGGTGAAGTAAAAAATGCTCAAATCTTTGGGAACAAAACAGAATTAGATGTGAGGGAAATCCCCTTGCAATTGAACCCAATGTGTTTTTATTAGACTTTTGGCACAGGTCTCACGTTGCAGCTTGTAGCGGGGAATAGAGTGGGACTTTTAGAAACCTCACAGGCATTTCTTAACAGCCTTGTTTTGTTCCATTGCTGAAACGGTCCACCTGCACATAGGTCAGCGCATTTCCAATAATACAAAATGGGACCACACATTCATTTCCATTCTATGTATTTGAAATGTCAGCATGTCAGTTTGAACAATAAGACATACCACTCCAGGGAGGTCTTTTTTTTTTATATCAAAGAAAGGGATTATTCTTTAATTTTAGATGATGCTTTAATGTTGAAAACATCCTACACATCCTACACTCACTGTAATACTGCCTATTTTGGATGCTGCATTCCACAACTATGGTTAAAATCGTTCTGTAAAGAAGTCTTCTTCCTGTAAACATGATTGTTTTCGTCTGTGAAATCAGCATCGTCCTACACACAATGTAGGCAGCACACGGTGACCTTTGGTTATCAATATCATAGTATATGTACCATATAGATGGATTAAGAAGTAAACAATCTGACTGACTGAGAAGACAGCAGGCAGCTGCTGCTTGTTTGTACAATACATCATTCAGCAGCAGTAATTTGTGACAAAGAGTTCAAACCACCCGACGGAGTGCCCCAGATACTTTTCCTTTCATCCTTTTACTGCACAAATCAGGAGAATCATGTAGTCCTCTTTCAGGCTTGTGTCGACTATTACAGTAGCATGTGTGACTATTACAATAACGTGTGTGACTATTACAATAACGTGTGTGACTATTACCGTAACATGTGCCTAACCATGTACACCAAATCAGCCTAACCATGTATAACTAGAATCAGACTGTAGGCGTCCACATTGGCTTGTATAACAATAACATCCAAACAAACATTACATGTCTTCTAATTGTGCTGGGATCAGGAAGCCCTCAAGCATGGCTTGAAACCAGAGTTTTCACTTCTCTAAGACAGAATGGAATTCCAGGCGTCCCTTGACCTCTACACCCCATCTCAGCTCTGTAGAGGTGGCATTTGTTTTACGTGACAGGTCGCGTCTATTGCAGGACAACAGGGCAGCAGGGCCAGAGACGAGGAGGGGGGGGGCAGAGACCAGTTCTGAGGTGACCCCTGAGCCTGCCAAGCATATTGGGAAATTAGGAATATGCACGAAGGCCTTGGTCTTAATGGCCAACCCCAGCCATTAATTTGCATCTTACTCACCCATGTGTGCACAAAGCTCCTTTATTCAGTTTACCAAATTACCTTTTCTGGATGAGCAGCTTCAGCGGGACCTGGCCCCAGAATAAAATTGTTTTTCTCTTTCTCCCTCTGTTTAATTCTGGAGTAACAGTGAAACATTCTGCCACTTGTCTGGGCACCTCATTTGTGTGGGTGTTTGTTCTATAAACAGCTGCCTGAGGGAAGAGTATTAAAATAAGAGCTTGTGGGGAACATGGACAAACTTTCCATGCTCCCTGCTTTCCCTCCATTTACCTTTTTTTAAAGATACTGTTTGTCAGTAGTTGTGTTACATAAATGTTTATGTTAACCACATAGATGATTCTATAAAGCCGGGCCAGGAGCTGACTCACTGGTGGTGATGAACACGTCATCAGACGTAGCCAAGCATATTAAATGACAATATTTCTACTGTGGCAAGTCACACTGGAACAAAACATTACCAACAAACATTTGCAGCATCGACATCATTGTTAATATATTGGGAAATTCAAATCTAAGTCAAATCAAACGTACACTTGGGCTACGTTCATTGAGTATTTGCACTAGGTGTGAAATGTGTATTGTAACTATTTTCACAGTAAAGGATTAACCACAAACAAAATAACTATGCTAACATCTAACAGGCTTCATATGCCTCTGTCTATCAGATAAGAGGAAGAGAAGAAGTTGTAATTATACACTCATCCCTGCTTTTCCGTACTTGAAGAGTGAAGGTGAGCTGTCCACACGATAGAAGATATGCTGTGGTGGACACCTTTAAACTCTCCGCAGGATAGTTGCTCTGCTGGTGAATGAGCAATTGCATGCCTTTCTCTGTGACAGCGATTTGTAATGTAGGATTAACACCATGTTCAATAAGGTCTTGAGCCCCCATGAATAAAATGGGTAAAAAGCACGTCATATTGTGGGTCATTACCTTGCACTTAATGTTGTAGCGCATAATTGATGAGGTGGTGGCAGAGAGAGAAATGCACACTATTTTGCCTGGAATGCACAACTGCTCTGCTGTTTCATATTAATATGATATTAAAATGTAATTACAAGTTTGGTCTTTGTAAATATGGAACGGTTTCTTTCATCAACAGCTGCTGTCCATTATTTAACCACAGTGTTATACCAGTGTTCTGTCTCATAGCTTTATGGGTAGTTTTATAGAGAACGGGCAAATGGTATGTTTGAAATGGCCAGGAAGGTATCATAAAGATACGTTACAGGGTATCATCATGCTATTCCACAATGGCGTCACTGATGTTAATTACCTCTGGCCTGGGTCTCAAGGGGGACTGAGAGATTGAGGCTGATTGTGTAAGACAGTTATATTGGCAACAGGTCCGCTCTGTGCATCGACAGCATCTAAACCAAAGTGGCCTGACTGAAGTCTCCTAGAGGGCACTAAGGTGTTGTGTCACATCTGAAGATTATATACAGTTCAAAGGCATTTCGCTACACAAGCATTTCGCTACACCTGCAATAACATC
The DNA here is from genome assembly GCF_018296145.1 of Oncorhynchus tshawytscha. Classification (NCBI taxonomy): domain Eukaryota; kingdom Metazoa; phylum Chordata; class Actinopteri; order Salmoniformes; family Salmonidae; genus Oncorhynchus; species Oncorhynchus tshawytscha. The sequence continues at coordinate 59,129,042 of NC_056440.1, forward strand.
TGCTAAATATGTGTATGTGACCAATAAATGTGATTTGATTTGAAAAGGCACTTTATAATTCTATCACTAACGCAGCAGAGTGGCAAATTGGATATAGGTCTCGATTTTCTTTCAATCCCTATATTTACTGCGAGTGGTTCCGTAATACAGTTGTTCGTTCAGACATTTCTGTTTGATACATTTTGAAAGTCTCTCAACAAGATATTTTGATGATATGAGTTCTACAGCCCAAACTCCAGTGGATTATGCGCTGTCCAGACGTATTTATAGTGGAATGTTGAATTTATGGCTTGGTGTGGCATTTAATTTCCATTGCAATTTCCAACCATCAACTAGGGGCAACATGAATGCCTGTTACCATTTACTAGGCTTGTGATGAGTTAGGGTCATAGGGATGGAGTTGAGGATGGGCTAAAACCGCAAGCTACGGCTCCGAGCATTGCGGGTTCAAACCCGGTGCTAGGCATTTGTTTTGTTATTGTAGTTTTTCTGTTTTAACTCTATCCCAAACAATTAACCCTAACCTTAACCAATACCCGAATGCAAGATCGTAATTTTAACGACTACTGAGCCTACTGTTGTCTATTGTACATGGTAAGCTGATGCAGACCAAGTTTTACTTCACGTTTTAATATTGAAAACATCTGAGGATTTTTCTACAACATTCCCAACATTTTTACACAATTACAAACTTTCTAGAATAAAAATCTAATTTCATCAATTACATGTGGAAAAACTTATTTGAGTTAACATTATCAAGCCAGCAGCAGATGAAACAGAATGTGAATTCTCTCCCACCTCTCTCCCCGGTTTTAGCTTGCGACTATCTCTGTCTAGCTGGCTAGCTTTAGGATATTTACTAGCACATACCAGTGACAAACGTGTCTATGTTATCAATATATGGCAGTACACAAACAAAATCTCTCACTTATTTTGCACAGCTAGAAAGAAACAGCAACAAATTATTTCAGAAACAGAGGAAGAGGATAGCTAGCTATAGCAAGCTAACGTTAGCTGATGCCTCTTTAACAAGAAGCAACTGTAACATTGATCCTAAGATAAAAACTTTCCCATTGACAAAATCCACAAAGCCTGTCTCCAGGACATCTTCAAAATGACCCTAGATCCACGATTGAATCCATGACCAAAGCATGCATTTCAATTTAACCCACAGGTAGGCTCAATAGAAAATTCACCTGGTGCCACAGACACCATCCAACAAGCCATCCACACACACAGAGAGCCCAAGTGCAGACAGCCAGCGGCTCCCAAAACACAACTCATGTGGCAAGCTCCAGAAATGAACTTTCCCATTCTACAATCCACCCCTCTAAAGAAAACCTGGTTCCTTTCTCCGAAATGCCATCAGATCCACAATCAAATACATGACCGAAGTGTCGCATTCCGGTTTAGCAGGTCATCCACACACATAGACGCACACAGTTTTGGACCAAGCAACAGGGTTCTATACAGAAACTCTGTCCTCCATCACGACCAAAACGACTCTTTTCCCACAGGCTTGTGCTATCTATACTGTGACAGAACCAGCTGTTAGCTACCAATAGCTGGCAGACATGGAACTTTAGCATTAATCAGTTCTATTTAGATTGAAGACATGAGCTAAATGCAGTATCTCTATAGCTAGCTAGCATTAGCATAGAGGTAAGTCAGCTAGCTCTTTCACTTCCAGTCCCTTCAGAAAGTATTCACACTCGTTGACTTTTCCACATTTTGTTGTGTTACAAGGTGGGATTAAAATTTATTTAATTGTATTTTTTTGCCAACAATCAACACAAAAAACTATGTAATGCCAAAGTGAAAGAACAATTTGAACATTTGTAAAAATGTTATGAAACTAAAACATATATCTTAACTACGTAAGTATTCAACCCCCTGAGTAAATCCACCTTAGAATCACATTAGGCAGCGATTACAGTTGTGAGTCTTTCTTGTTAACTCGCTAAAAGCTTTGCAAACCTGGATTGTGAAATATTTGCACATTATTCTTTTAAAAAGTCTTCAAGCTCTGTCAAGTTGGTTGATGATCATTGCTATACAGACATTTTCAAGTCTTGCCATAGATTTTCAAGCCGATTTAACTCAAAACTGTAACTAGGCCACTGAGAAACATTCAATGTCGTCTTGGTAAGCAACTCAAATTGACTGAATTTTGGACTTGTGTTTTAGATTGCTGTCCTGCTGAAAGGTGAATTTGTATCCCATTGTCTGGTGGAAAGCAGACTGAACCAGGTTTTCCTCTAGGATTTTGCCAGTGCTTAGCACTATTTTGTTTTTGTTTTTACCCTCGGGAAACTAAAAAGATTTGGCATGGGTCCTGAGATCCTCAAAGGGTTCTACAGCTGCAACATCGAGAGCATCCTGACCGGTTGCATCACTGCCTGGTACGGCAATTGCTCGGCCTCCGACTGCAAGGCACTTCAGAGGGTAGTGCGTATGGCCCAGTACATCACTAGGGCAAAGCTGCCTGCCATCCAGGACCTCTACACCAGGCGGTGTCAGAGGAAGGCCCTAAAAATTGTCAAAGACACCAGCCACCCCAGTCATAGACTGTTCTCTCTACTACCTCATGGCAAGCGGCACCATAATTTGCAAATAAATTCATAAAAAATCCTACAATGTGATTTTCTGGATTTTTTTTCTCATTTTGTCTGTCACAGTTGAAGTGTACCTATGATGAAAATTACAGGCCTCTCTCATCTTTTTAAGTGGGAGAACTTGCACAATTGGTGGTTGACTAAATACTTATTTGCCCCACTGTATGCACAGTCACTTTAACCATACCTACATGTACATACTACGTCAATAAGCCTGACTAACAGGTGTCTGTATATAGCCTTGCTACTGTTATTTTCAAATGTCTTTTTACTGTTGTTTTATTTCTTTACTTACCTACACACACACACACACACACACACACACACACACACACACACACACACACACACACACACACACACACACACACACACACACACACACACACACACACACACACACACACACACACACACACACGCGCGCACCTTTTTTCGCAGGTTAGAGCCTGTAAGTAAGCATTTCACTGTAAGGTCTACATCTGTTGTATTTGGCGCACATGACAAATAAACTTTGATTTGATTTGACGCTGAACCAGCATGGCTACCACTGCATTCTGTATTGATACGCTATCCCATTTGGTTTACTCTTAGTGGGACCATCATTTGTTTTTCAACAGGACAATGACGAACACACCTTCAGGCTGTGTGAGGGCTATTTGACCAAGAAGGAGAGTGATGGAGTGCTGCATCAGATGACCTGGCCAACAACTTCACCTGATCTGAACCAAATTGAGATGGTTTGGGATGAGTTGGAGTGTGGAGTGAAGGTACATTTTCCAGCTGTTGAATTCGACGCACCTGACAAATACACTTTGATTTGATTTGATCCCTAAAAAAACTCCCTAGTCCTTGTCGATGACAAGCATAAACATAACATGATGCTGCCACCACCATGCTTGACAATATGAAGAATGGTACTCAGTGATTTGTTGTGTTGGATTTTCCCCAAACATAAGACTTTGTATTCAGGACATACAGTTAATTTATTTGCCAGATTCTTTCCAGTTTTATTTAGTGCCTTATTGCAAACAGGATACATCATTTTGTGATATTTGTATTCTTTACAGGCTTTACAGTCATTTAGGTTAGTATTGTGGAGTAACTGCAATATTGTTGATCCATCCTCAGTTTTATCCTATCACAGCCATTAAAATCATGGTGAAATCCCTGATCGGCAACTGAGTTAAGAAATATGCCTGTATCTTTGTAGTGACTCGGTGTATTGATAAACCACCCAAAGTGTAATTAATAACTTCACCATGCTCAAAGGGATATTCAGTGTCTGCATGCTTAGTTTTTACCCATCTACCAATTGGTGCCGTTCCATAAAACCTACCTGGTCTTTGTGGTTGAATCTGTGTTTGAAATTCACTGCTCGACTGTGGGTCCATCCAGATAATTGTAAGTGTGTGAGGTACAGCGATGAGGTAGTCATTAAAAAAAAACATGTTATACACTATTATCACACATAGAGTGAGTCCATGCAACTTATTAGGTGACATGTTAAGCACATTTTAACTCTTGAACTTATTTAGGCCATAACTAAAGGGTTAAATACTTATTGACTCAAGACATTTCAGCTTTAGGTGTCTCATTATTTTGTAAACATATCTAAAGGCATGGTTCCACTTTGAAATGATGGAGTGTTGTGTGCAGGCCAGTGACACAAAAATTACTGGCCTAAACATTTTCACTGGCCTACACCATTTTCAATTCGTGCTGTAACGCAACAAAATGTGGGAAAAGTGCTCTGTCCCTGCTGGTGCTTCTGGCTGTTTGTGATACTTTACAAGCCGTGTTGTTGGTAGGGACAGCATCCACTCTGAAAAGCAATGTTTTGCCGAAGCCCTCCCTTCCATTGTTACAGCCATGGCAGTTATCAAGGATGAAATGTGCCCCACGGATTGTTGAGTAGACCACCCATTCTCTCGCCTCATTCTCACAAATGTATACCACTTTTAATTTGCGTGGCCATAGAGGCATTCTCACATTTGCAAAGCAAGTGTTGCTACGTTCTGCTACCACACAAAGCTTGGCTATCTTGATGAATAAAAATGCAATGCTAGCTATGAGTAGATATTTTTTTTGTTCCTGACTGTGTGACGCTGACTGCGGGGTGTTTTGGGATTGTTTTCCGAATTTAAAGCTGATTTGGAGAAAACCTCAAACCCAACTTTTTTGAACAATATTACAGTACTATAATATTTGATTGAAGATTTGTTAATGCAGGGTGCTCTAAGTTACTATTAAATGCTTTTCTGGCATTAAGATAGAGCCGCTGCATGCCCTTTAACAAGAATTAATTCCTTAAGTGTAAGTTTTGGTTTCACTTATGAGCATTTTGACCAACAGCTAACATATCGCAAAACATTCCGTAATTAAAAGGGCAACACGCTCCAAAATCTACAGACAGCACCACACTCCGTAATTAAAAGGGCAACACGCTCCAAAATCTACAGACAGCACCACACTCCGTAATTAAAAGGGCAACACGCTCCAAAATCCAAAATCTACAGACAGCACCACACTCTGTAATTAAAAGGGCAACACGCTCCAAAATCTACAGACAGCACCACACTCCATAATTAAAAGGGCAACACGCTCCAAAATCCAAAATCTACAGACAGCACCACACTCTGTAATTAAAAGGGCAACACGCTCCAAAATCTACAGACAGCACCACACTCTGTAATTAAAAGGGCAACACGCTCCAAAATCTACAGACAGCACCACACTCTGTAATTAAAAGGGCAACACGCTCCAAAATCTACAGACAGCACCACACTCTGTAATTAAAAGGGCAACACGTTTCCATAATATCTGTTTCCTGCAGTTATGGCAAATGTCTCCATTTGCCTTGGAGGTCTCATTGGAATTCTGACAGAAAAGGTAAAAGGTAAAAGATGGTAAGAAGGCGGTAATCACAACAGGAAAGTGAGACCTTTCTTGTTTTCGATATAACGTGTCTATATTTCAAAATCTAAGATGAGATAGTAAAGGGACTCACCTTTTGAATGAATTGACAAAATAATTTAGGACGTAATCCTTGCATTGAAACTTTGCAAATAACATAATTTGTTTGGGTTGATATGTGGCTCATATGTGGCTTTTGCATGTTGACCAATGGCTTTCCTAGTTTATATGTGGTTACTGTATGACTTGTTTGTCCCATGCTTCCTATGTAGTCTGATTTGATTTATACCTTTACCTCTACAAATGTGGTGAGTATTTCAGTGTGATGCATGATGCTTTGTGTAACTCACCTATGCTGAGAGATTGTTTTTGACCAGAGTCTGCCAGTGCTTTTTGAACAGCAGGGAGAGTTTGGGAAGAAGCAATATGTATCATGTGTTTCATGCCTTTTCATTTATAAAAAAAAAATCTTAGTTGCTTGAACGTTAATGTTTAAAATATGTCTAAACCGCAACCATGTATTTTCAATTACTGTATTTAAACCTATGGGTCCAAAGTACGCTGTATGGTAAGCATACTGGAATCAACGGCTTGGTTTAGGGGATTTTCAGTCTCTAAGTAAATACAAGTAAACCTGCTCATTTAATGGTCTGAAAGTGTTGAGAATGTTTCGCTAATGAATCCCATAGTAGCGTATTAGAGCGCTTGGATATTTCCCATAGCCGCTCTAGTTACACCATAATTGCTGCTATTATGTAATAACCTGTTTTATTAGGTAGCCATATCTTTAAGTGTTGACGTCCCTTCATCCAGTATGACAACCAAACACCTATGATATTGAAGAACAAACATAACAGAGCACTTTATAATACCTCATTTATAAAGGATTAGTAAATCGTTTATTCATCATGTGTTAATCATTACTCCATTCATAATATGTTCAATACAGGACCTTATAAACAATTTACTAATCATTAGTTAAGTCTTTTTACGTGACCTCATCTAAAGTGTGGGCTATTTATACTTTATAAATGTTTTGAGTGACCAGTGTAATCTCTCACAAAAAGGTGGAAATGCCATGAGAAAACATCCCATACCTGATGCGCCTTAAGGTCTAAAACGGCCCCTAGAACATATCAATGGTTAAACAATAAGCACACAATTACAGAGGATGTTTAACAAAGCATAGATGGCCCACACTTTAGACGAGGTCACGCAAAAAAGACTTAACTAATGATTATCAGAGGGTTTATAAGGACCTATAATAAACATCTTATAAATGGAGGATTTAAATGAAGGAACTATTTACTAATCCTTTATAAATGCTTTATTATGTTATTATAAAGTGCTACCGTTATTTTTTGTTGCTGTTAGGTGTTTAGTTGGCATACTGTACACAAAGGATGGCATACTGTACACAACACTCACATTTAAGATTTGGCTACATAATCAAACAGGTTATTACATAATAGCAGCAATTATCGTGTAACTAGAGCGGCTATGGGAAATATCCAATCGCTCTAATGTGCTACTATGGGATTCATTAACATAACATTTTCAACACTTTCTGCCCATTAAATAGGCAGGTTTACTTTGATTTATTTAAAGAAGTAAAAGCCCCTAAGCCAAGCCGTTGGTTCCAGCATGTTCATTATGCAACATACTTTGGACCCATAGGTTTAAACGCAAGAATTGAAAATAGTTGAGTTTTAGACATACATCAAACACTTACTTTCAAGAAACTGAGAAGTTCTGTTCAAAAAGAACTGGTAGACTATGGTAGTTGGACAGATGACACATTTGACAGCAGATATTTAAATGACCTGAGCCCTTTCATCTGTTTCAGATCCCATCTCTTTTCATTTATTAAACAGGTGGTGAATGTAAGATGACATGAATGCTTTATTAAAGCTACTCCTGTCTGAGGAGGCCTCCTTGAGGTTTCAACCACACAGAGCTCTGGGCTCGGTGGGATATCTTATCCATGTTTTGTGCTGTAATTCACATCGTCAAACAAAGTGTCACAGCGGTGACAGTTAAGACATGCATAGGCTCTGTCCTTATCATCCCGTTTGAACCTACACCAGGTCCATGATGCCCCGCTCCGGGGTCGGTGATTGTCCCCACTGTGCTATGTCCTAGAGAGATCAACGTCTGCTCTCTTCTCTGGAGTTCGGAAAAGGTACCTCCTCTTGCGCTAATGATAAAAAAGATAATGCAACTATAATGAATTAATATATACAATTCATTAAATGTAAACGTACATTTGAAGTCGGAAGTTTACATACACTTAGGTTGGAGTCATTAAAACTCGTTTTTTCAACCACTCCACAAATTTCTTGTTAACAAACTATTGTTTTGGCAAGTCGGTTAGGACATCTACTTTGTGCATGACACAAGTCATTTTTCCAAAAATTGTTTACAGATTATTTCACTTACAATTCACTGTATCACAATTCCAGTTGGTCAGATATTCACATACACTAAGTTGACTGTGCCTTTAAACAGCTTGGAAAATTCCAGAAAATCATGTCATGGCTTTAGAAGCTTCTGATAGGCTAATTGACTTCATTTTAGTCAATTGTAGGTGCACCTGTGGATGCATTTCAAGGCCTACCTTAAACTCAGTGCCTCTTTGCTTGACATCATGGGAAAATCAAAAGAAATCAGCCAAGACCTAAGAAAGAAATTGTAGACTTCCACAAGTCTGGTTCATTCTTGGGAGCAATTTCCAAATGCCTGAAGGTACCACGTTCACCTGTACAAACAATAGTACGCAAATATAAACACCATGGGACCACTCAGCCGTCATACCGCTCAGGAAGGAGACGCATTCTGTCTCCTCGAGATGAACGTACTTTGGTGCAAATCAATCCCAGAACAACAGCAAAGGACCTTATGAAGATTCTGGAGGAAACAGGTACAAAGGTATCAATATCCACAGTAAAACGAGTCCTATATCGACATAACCTGAAAGGCCGCTCAGCAAGGAGGAAGCCACTGCTCCAAAACCACCATAAAAAAGCCAGACTACGGTTTGCAACTGCACATGGGGACAAAGATCGTACTTTTTGGAGAAATGTCCTATGGTCTAATGAAACAAAAATAGAACTGTTTGGCCATAATGACCATCATTATGTTTGGAAGAGAAAGGGGGAGACTTGCAAGGCAAAGAACACCATCCCAACCATGAAGCACGGGGGTGGCAGCATCATGTTGTGGGGGTGGTTTGCTGCAGGAGGTGCTGGTGCACTCACAAAAATAGATGGCATCATGAGGGAGGACATTATGTGGATATATTGAAGCAACATCTCAAGACATCAATCAGGAAATTAAAGCTTGGTTGCAAATGGGTCTTCCAAATGGACAATGACCCCAAGCATACTTCCAAAGTTGTGGCAATATGACTTAAGGACAACAAAGTCAAGGTATTGGAGTGGCCATCACAAAGCCCTGACCTTAATCCCAAAGAAAATATGTGGGCAGAACTGAAAAAGCGTGTGCGAGCAGGGAGGCCTACAAACATGACTCAGTTACACCAGCTCTGTCAGGAGGAATCTGCCCAAAATTCACCCAACTTATTGTGGGAAGCTTTTGGAAGGCTAGCCAAAATGTTTGACCCAAGATATTTAAACAATTTAAAGGCAATGCTACCAAATACTAATTGAGTGTATGTAAACTTCTGACCCACTGGGAATGTGGCGAAAGAAATAAAAGCTGAAATAAATCATTATCTCTACTATTATTCTGACATTTCACATTCTTAAAATAAAGTGGTGATCCTACCTGACCTAAGACAGTGATTTTTTTAGGATTACATGTCAGGAATTGTGAAAAGTTTAAATGTATTTGGCTAAGGTGTATGTAAACTTCTGACTTCAACTGTACATAATTCAGTAAGGGGGATTTAGATCTGAGTTACGCATGTGTTAATTGAACTATATTCCAATGAGCTTTTCTCTCTACAGGTATTCTGACCTGGGGAAACATAAGTGTCATCAAGGTATTCGTTTGAGGTGGCGATAAAACAGATGGAGGTGTGGCAGAGGTGTGTCTACCATGAATAAGGTTGAACGAAGCGGTTCCAAGTGGAAAAAGCATCTTCTTTATTAACAGCATTCACCATGCACTGTTAGTGATAAATTGATAAGAGCTATTGATACGAGCGAGTAAATTGTTGGGATTGTAAATATAGGCTAAATGACAATTGTTTCAGACGTGTTTAAATTTATAATCACTGGAGACTAATGTGAAACCAGTCAAATGGCAGGAAACTGAAAAAGCATATTGACATGACAGGTATGTATGCCCCTTTCCCACAGTGAAGTATGAAATGCTGTGCCTTTATTCATCATTTTTATTGTATGGTTTTATAACTTGCAGGGATTCAATTTGGAGATGCCAAATGGGACGAGAAGGCAAAGAGTTGCGCCACATGTAACCTTTGTGCTCTCTAGAGTGTTTTAATCATAAACCTTTCCTTCAATTACTTTTTCATGAAGTAGGATTCCCTAAACATAAATAATGGTTAAAATCAGAGGGTTTCTACATCTACCAATGGGTTCTGAAATGGAGACAAATATGTATATGTTTTCATGGTTATCTTTCCGTATTCTGAATGCATTCTCCATAGTCTCCACATTCCAGTTCCAATTAAAGGTGCACAGTAATTAAAGGGATTGGTTTAGATCAGTGGTTCCCAAACTTTTTATAGTCCCATACCCGTTCAAACATTCAACATCCAGCTGAATACCCCCTCTAGCACTAGGGTCAGTGCACTCTCAAATGTAGTTTTTTTGCCATCATTGTAAGCCTGCCACACACACAATATACGATACATTTATTAAACATAAGAATACGTGTGAGTTTTTGTCACAACCCGGCTCATGGGAAGTGACAAAGAGCTCTTATAGGACCAGGGCACAAATAATAATATAATAATCAATAATGTTGCTCTTTATTTAGCCATCTTACATATAAAACCTTATTCACAATTTTTGATGAACAAATAACTCACCACAGGTTATTGAGAAGGGTGTGCTTGAAAGGATGCACATAACTCTGCAATGTTGAGTTGGAGAGAGTCTCAGTCTTAAATCATTTTCCACACACAGTCTGTGCCTGTGTTTAGTTTTCATGCTAGTGAGGGCAGAGAATCCACTCTCACATAGGTATGTGGTTGCAAAGGGCATCAGTGTCTTAGCGTAATTGGCCAAGGCAAGAAACTCTGAGCGCAGCCCTATCCAGAAATCTGGCAGTGGCTTCTGATTAAATTCAATTTTCACAGAACCGCTTGTTGCAATTTCGATGAGGCTCTCTTGTTCAGATATCGGTAAGTGGACTGGAGGCAGGGCATGAAAGAGATAACGAATCCAGTTGTTTGTGTCATCCGTTTTGGGAAAGTACCTGCATAATTGCACACCCAACTCACTCAAGTGCTTCGCTCTATTACATTTGACATTGTCCATAAGCTTGAGTTCATTTGCACACAAATAATCATACAATGATGGAAAGACCTGTGTTGTCAGACATTGTTAATGCAGACAGAGAAGAGCTCCAACTTCTTAATCATAGCCTCAATTTTGTCCCACACATTGAATATAGTTGCGGAGAGTCCGTGTATTCCTAGATTCAGATCATTCAGGTGAAAAAGAACATCACCCAGATAGGCCAGTCATGTGAGAAACTTGTCATCATACAAGCGGTCAGACAAGTGAAATTATGGTCAGTAAAGAAAACTTTAAGCTCGTTTCTCAATTTAAAAAAAAACGTGTCAATACTTTGCCCCTTGATAACCAGCGCACTTCTTCAAATCAAATCAAATTTTATTTGTCACATACACATGGTTAGCAGATGTTAATGCGAGTGTAGCGAAATGCTTGTGCTTCTAGTTCCGACAATGCAGTAATAACCAACAAGTAATCTAACTAACAATTCCAAAACTACTGTCTTATACACAGTGTAAGGGGATAAAGAATATGTACATAAGGATATATGAATGAGTGATGGTACAGAGCAGCATAGGCAAGATACAGTAGATGATATCGAGTACAGTATATTCTTCTTTCTGTGTGTTGTAAAAGCATTACATGGTCGCTGCCCATATCATTGTATAATGCAAAAAATACACGTGAGTTCAGGGGTCTTGCTTTACAAAGTTAACCATTTTCACTGTCGTGTCCAACACATCTTTCAAGCTGTCAGGCATTCCCTTGGCAGCAAAAGCCTCTCGGTGGATGCTGCAGTGTACCAAAGCAGCTTCGGGAGCAACTGCTTGCATGCGCGTTACCACTCCACTATGTCTCCCTGTCATGGCTTTTGCGCCATCAGTACAGATACCAACACATCTTGACCACTAAAGACAATTTGATGTCACAAAGCTGTCCAGTGTTTAAAAATATCATCTTATGTTGTCCTGGTTTCCAGTGGTTTGCAAAAGAGGATGTTGACCCCCCAAAAACGTAATGGACATATACCAGGAGCTGTGCCAGGCCCGCCATGTCTGTTGAATCATCCAGCTGTAACGCATATAATTCACTGGCTTGTATGCGAAGCAGTATTTGCTTCTAAACATCTCCTGCCATGTCACTGATGCGTAGTGTAACAGTATTGTTTGATGAAGACATTCATTATCGGTGTCGTTTTTTAGGGCCTTTTCCACTGGCATTGTCCCAGCCATATCTGCGGCAGCAGGAAGAATTAAGTCCTCCACAATAGTATGGGGCTTGTCTGTCCTAGCCACTCAGTAGCTCACCATATAAGACGCTTCTAGCCCCTTCTTATTAATGGTATCTGTTGCTTTTATTCATGATTTACTACTCGAAAGTCGTCTTTGTTCTCGCTCAGAAAACTCCTTGGCTTATTTTTCAAATTGTCCTGTTTCGTTTCTAAATGTCTGCGCAAGTTTCTCGCGAGAGAGTAATGATTGGATGATTGGATGTTAATTATTTGACTAGGCTACCTGTATTTGACTTTGTGTTGTTATTTAACTGAACACTTGACCGTTTAATTGTATTTTTGGCAGTGAAACGAGGCTACTCAGGGGTGAAGAACACTCACCCAAATGTGTAGCCTCGTTGGAAAACAGAAATGTACTGTTTTAAATGTGAATCACATTTTTATTTGGTGTACCCCTCCGACAGCATTGCGCGTACCCCAGTTTGGGAATATCTGGTTTAAATAAATGAACAGAAAAATGAATTGAATAAAAATTCCCTGATCTAATTGGGTAGGCCACACATGAATGGTGTTGATGTTTTTTTTGAGGGGAAATCTTAGTCACGCAATTTTACATCTAACTGAGGTCAATGAAAAATGCGCATGAAAACGTGCACACCAGAAGAATGTCATACATTGATAGGATGAATGCTTCAATCTAGTTGACATTGGTAAAGCTTCTGCTTGTTTCGCTGAGGAAAGACTGTTAGGTACCGAAGATAAAATTCTGAATCCTTCTTTAAACCTCTAAAAGTCTTAAGCCTTTGGACACATCCCCTTAGTTTTGATGGCACAAAACTAACTCCATACTTCCTTTCATTTGTATGGTTTACCCTCATGCGAGTCCCAAGATACCATCATGTTCGTGAGAGTCTCCCCTTTCTACAATGGGGTCATATTCATTTGTAGCCCAAACGGTTCAGACACTACAGATAGAAGTTGGCACATCAGCGTTTACCGACTTCAGACGAGTCCCCTGGGGGTAACGTGGGGGTCATAGACCAAAACGGAGGACCCCATTGTGTTTGTGAGAGTCTCATCTTTCCATAGAAAGTGTCCGTTCAGATGCTACAGAATATCCCGTGAGAGGATCGCTTTTTGGGATGTCTCATGGTCAGACAAACGCCACCACAGATGCGGAAGGCCAACATAGGCAATGTGGTGGATTGAGATGCAGCCCATGCAAAAGATACCTCTAGCTTAAGCTGATGGATTTTTGATAGGGGTGTTTTTATTGTGTTACTGTGATTGACACACGGGTGCATCATTAGACTCTTAAGGATTCTCCTCCCTTTCATCTACACTGATTGAAGTGGATTTAACAAGTGACATCAATAAAGGATAATTGCTTCCACCTGGATTCACCTGGTCAGTCTATGTCATGGAAAGAGCAGGTGTTCTTAATATTTTCCATACTCAGTGTAAATTTCACAATGTGTATTTTTGAAGGTATCGTTTCCACTATATTCAACGCGCCCCGCCACCCACCTGGCCTATCATTTGCACAATGTTTCGCGACCCTAAACCCGCCCGCCCGCGGATATAACCGCGGGGATTAAGGATTATGAGTAAACCTGCACATCACTGGAACCAACACACCTAATGTGGTTTTCAAAATATGTCAATGTTGAAAGTGCTTCCTTCCTACACATCAGTAGCCTATATGTAAGCTAACATTTCTCATTTGTATTTTAATTGCAGAGTGACCTATAATTAATTGGATAATATTGACTTTCAGAAAAATTACAAATTCAGGAATAAATGCTCGGGTGCCTTCGTTCAAAAGCCTTCATGCCACCATACCCCAGAGGCATGGTCATATTTGCTGTGTACTAGTATTTATTCAAGCAACAGTTTCAAGTATGAGAACCAGTATCTAGAATAAAAGCTAAGTTAGCTGTTTAAACCTCATTCATTCCTCACATCTCAATATTTCACTGTCTGTTTCCTGAAATAAGACCACTCTCTATGTACGGCGTATCATTTAGTTCTTTTAGTAGCCCCCGATGATAAAGAATGTTAGCCCACTTTGTTCTTATTTAAAAATGTCTATCATCACTTTGCAACACTGAGCCGTCTCAAGAGGAGAAAAAGTAATGAAAGAGTTAACGAAATAAGTGAAATCAGATAAACCAACTCCAGGCTATAGGCCATTACAAATTCCATAGAAGACTCAGTGGGTATCGCCACGGAAACGAGAGGGGAGAACACATTACCGGAGCCCTGCACAGTCTGCTGCACTCATCCCCCAAACCTGCAGTGTCGTGAGGCGAGGAGTGACGGCAATCTCCTGACCTCTCCCAGTGATATTCAGAGCCAGCCCTGTCTGCCGTACCTTGCCTTGCCGCAGTGACCCCCGCTCTCCCTGCTGCCACCCATTTACCATCCTTTCACCCAACATTATTAGCTCATTACATTTTAAAGACTTCTCTTTGCCGAAGCCTCCATCCTTGGGCGGGCTGGAACTATGGGGGGCCGCATGGTGCGCTCTATCTGCTGATCTTTGTCTGCCTATAGTTGTCTCTTAGGTTAAGAGGAGGAGGTGCGGGATGTTGGATAGATGCAGAACGTTTGTATGTATTCTATTACTCAGAGCACTGTTTTATATTCCCCCCAGGTTACACTCCTCTTTGTGCTGGCCAGACTGACACACATCATTAATACTTTGTAGAGTCACTCTCCAGGAGAATACTATGTCTAAGGCAGGGGGTAGAACTGTGCTCTGCAAACTCCAACGTGGTTCAATTCCTTCTAAGACCACAACATATTGCTTCCTATTGGTGGTTGTAGTAATCAGGGCTGCCTTCCTCTGTGGTCTTCTTTGAATTGTTCACACGCAAAGCAGATATTCTGTCTGTGGTATATGCTACTTTGTTATGTCAAATATTGTCATTGAAAACAATCAGTCCACCTAAAGAATAAAACAACTGTAGACTAACAGATATATTATATTAGTTGGACACTAAGGCTGCATTTACACAGGCAGCTCAATTCTGATTTTCTTTCCACTAATTGGTCTTTTGACCAATCACATCAGATCTTTTCACATCACATCCTTTTTCAAAGCTTATCCAATTGGTCAAAAGATATCTGAATTGAACTTTGCTATGTCCGGCCCCCCCTTGGTTACTGTTGGATCTTCGGACAACATTTTCCCGGGAAGCCAATTTCTTGTTCAACAACTGGTGAAATCCCCTCACAATGATCTCAAACTGTTTTTGTAATACAGAATGAAATGAAACACAGACTACCCCTTGCTTATCAGGAAACTCGTTGGTATGTTCTGGTGGACTGTCATTACAATTGCTTCACAGGAACCTGGTAAAATGATGTTTGTAGTGTAAATAGCCACTGAATGGCTCTGAATTCACTGTCAACATGCAATCAAAGCTATACAGTATCACATAGTTTGGAGCTAACTAGTGCTCTCAAATCATACCCTGCTGATGTTGACAGCAAATGAGAGTTGCATTCATAACATTGCGAAATTAGCTAGCTAACATACATTTTGAGAAAACAAGTTAGATTAAGTGGATAGCTAGCATTAGCAATGTTTGGTGGTCAATGAGACTGACAGCTAGCTAACCAGTTGAGCTAGCAAACATTGTTACAAAAGTATAATTTCAGATTTAAAAAATACACCATAAACAGGCTCTGCAGTTCAGAAATCACAGTAGCAATTACTCCTGGTGCACTGCTCAATTATTTTGCCATTTAAACTGTTATAGACCTCATCAGCTTTTATGCAGTTTAAACATGAGTTTGTCTGAGGTGTCGGACTCGATGACAGTTGCTGTCCATTGGAGCTCTGCGATTGGTTGCCCAACATTCTGGGGTTGGGCTTAGCGAAGGGTCAATTGAGCTGCCTGTGTAAATGCAGCCATTGTATCCTGAAAGAAAACTGAATTGCTAATCACGCTTATCATCATTATGCAAATGTGTTTGTAATTAATTGCCAAAACAACTCTCCCCTTCTCCTCTCCTGGATGACAGTTTTACATGTTTGTGTACATATTGCACAGAACGCCACACAGCGGGACTTTCTTTGAATAGCACTACTACTGTCAACTCAAAAATATGGTTGTTTTTGGTAAAAATGTTTTTGGATGAATGTACAATAGAGTCACCTAACACATTTGGGCACTGAGGACAAATTCAGGAAATATTTGTACACATTTGAATTGCCTCTGTCTGCTTTTAGCACAGTTAGCTATGTTGTCTAATTAGGCATACTGCCTTAGAGATACACTGTAAGGTTGTACTGAAAGTACTGTTTATCAACGCTAAATGCGTTTAACAAAATACGCTTAAATGAAATTATATCATTTTCTGCATAATTTGAGCTGTTTGGAAGGAATTTGCTCAAACTTGAGGTTGAGGATAGCTTTTAGGTAATTACTCAAATTAGGATGAGTTAAAATAGAGATACGTGGACCTTTTACCACAAGTAGAACGTATCTCAACAACATGTCAAGTCTAATTCTCATGCAGTAACCCAGTAATTAGACAACCCTCTTCTTCCTCCCCCTTGTTTCATTGTAAATGATTTTCAGTGAATCATTATGACAACATTTCCTTCAATTACTAACTCAGACACTGTCACCTGTTGAGAAAAAGCCTTTCACTCGCTCTGCCTGCATGTCCCTCCATCTTCTACAGACAAGCGTCAAATATTAACGAAGTCATGTTGATTGGCGTTTCCCTTTGCTAGAGGAGAAACGAAAGGATAAGGGGTTCTGAGAAAAAGGTCTCTGTCTGTTTGCCTCACCATGGCCAGAATCCGCCCCCAGGGAGAGAGATTAATTTAGGGGAGAAAACCCCACCCGTCTTCCCACCACTTCCATCCTTCCATGCATGTCCAGAGCTGGAGGGGATGGAATGGAGGGCATAGCTCCTGACAGACCTGAGCTACTGGAGCAGGAATCGGTCAGGGCTATTTTTACTGGCTATGCCCCTAGGGTTTCACTAAGCCCTCCACAGTGTGTGTGTGTCTGTGTGTGTGTGTGTGTGCGGGTGTGATCCTGAAGTTGACATGGTGTGGAGAGGAGAAACAATTCCATGTTGTACAGAGACGGAGGCTACAGGTTGGGTTTCTTTCACTGTCTGGCTTATGTGATCAAATACCAAGTTGAACACCTGACGGGTGCTGCAATCATAGTAGGTTCTGGTATAGGGTACTGCACGCAGACATGGCAGTCTGGAGCCATGCATACCTCCGTGGGTAATTTATGTCTACCATTATTTTTCATTACAAATACATTGAATGTGTGTCATGTCATTCTTTCGAAACTAATGAGGTTTTACATTTCTGTTTGGGACATTTAATATCATGAATAATCTATGTAAGATTTCTTAATTAAACAAGAAATTGCGAGGGACGATAAATCAGACGGTGACACTTTGACATTATGATTCAGCAAAGCACACTTCATAATTCCCCATGTGTGCATGGCATGCATTTAATGTGTTTCACTATGTTGACTTTGTCTCTATAGGTAGCATTGGAACATGATTTATGTGGAATGATGCTGTCATTGCTCCAGACAAACAGTCGTTTGAAAGACACAGATGACAGGGTATAACTTACGGTTTTTAAAGAGCTCTCTTCACCAAGAGCCCTGTCTTCACTTGAAGTACTGTAAGCTGTACCTATTGATTGATGTGCACTTCAGCCAATTAATAATGTTGGCTGGAAAACCAACTCCAAAACCATGGTACAGTACTGTAGGTAAGGTGACAGCATTTAGCTGGAGGGAGTATTGACGAAGAACTGATAGTGAATCAGTTTGGGACAGCTCACATGAACACCCTCAAATAAATCATTTCTGATGTAACTTGTCTACTCACTGTTTCATTATTATAGACATATTTCACAATTTAGCGTTGATCAAATGGCAACTTTTTTGGTTGTTGTTCCGAGTCCATGCAATGGGCGTTTATCTCTCTAAGAGGAAAATAAGGATGTAAGGAAATGATTTCTCTAGAGCAGGTATTCCCAAACTGGGGTAGGTGCAATGCCGTCGGGGGTACGCCAAATAAAAATGTGATTCACATAAAAAATTAAATATGTATATACAGTATATATATTTTTTCACATTTTCAAACAGTCCATTTATATTTTCGAATGGGTCTATACATTTGGGAGAGTTTTTTTCTCTCGCCTTAGTAGCCTCGTTAAAATTAAACCATCTAGCGAGAAAACACAATGTCAAATACAGGTAGCCTAGTCAAATAATTAACATCCAATCAAATTAACCGTTACTTTCTCGTGAGAATAACACTAACAGTCCATATGTAGCCAAACGTAGCTGCTGCTCATGTTGGAATCTGTACTGATGGCGCAAAAGCCATGACAGGGAGACACAGTGGAGTGGTAACACGCGTGCAAGCAGTTGCTCCCGACGCCACTTGGGTACACTGTAGCATCCACTGAGAGGCTCTTGCTGCCAAGGGAATGCCTGACAGCTTGAAAGATGTTTTGGACACGACAGTGAAAATGGTTAACTCTGTTAAAGCAAGGCCCCTGAACTAGTGTGTATTTTCTGCACAATGCAATGATATGGGCAGTGACCATGTAATGCTTTTACAACATACAAAAATGCGCTGGTTATCGAGGAGCGAAGTATTGACATGTTTTTAAATTGAGAGACGAGCTTAAAGTTTTCTTTACTGACCATAATTTTCACTTGTCTGACCGCTTGCATGATGGCGAGTTTCTCAAAAGACTGGCCTATTTGGGGGATGTTTTTTCTCACCTGAATGATCTAAATCAAGGGTTACAGGGACTCTACGCAACTATATTCAATGTGCGGGACAAAATTAAGGCTATGATTAAGAAGTTGGAGCTCTTCTCTGTCTGCATTAACAAGGACAACACATAGGTCTTTCCATCATTGTATGATTATTTGTGTTCAAATGAACTCAAGCTTAAGGACAATGTCAAATGTAATAGAGCAAAGCACCTGAGTGAGTTGGGTGTGCAATTTTGCAGGTACTTTCCCAAAACGGATGACACACTCATCTGGATTCGTTATCCCTTTCATGCCCTGCCTCCAGTCAACTTACCGATATCTGAACAAGAGAGGCTTATCAAAATTGCAACAAGCGGTTCTGTGAAAATTGAAATTAATCAGAAGCCACTGCCAGATTTCTGGATTTAGCTGCGCTCAGAGCATCCTGCCTTGGCAAATTGCATTGTTAAGACACTGATGCCCTTTGCAACCACATACCTATGTGAGAGTGGATTCTCGGCCCTCACTAGCATGAAAACTAAACACAGGCACAGACGGTGTGTGGAAAATGATTTAAGATAGACTCTCTCCAATACAACCCAACATTGCAGAGTTATGTGCATCCTTTCAAGCACATCATTAACCTGTGGTGAGTTATTCACCATTTTCGATGAACAAACAAGGTTTTATATGTAAGATAGCTAAATAAAGAGCAAAATTATTGATTATTATTATATTATTATTATTTGTGCCCTGGTCCTATAAGAGCACTTTGTCACTTCCCACGAGCCAGGTTGTGACAAAAACTCACACTCATTCTTATGTTTAATACATGTATTGTGCGTGTGTGGTAGGCTTACAATGATGGCAAAAAACAAACATTTGAGAGTGTGCTGACCCTGGTACTAGAGGGGGTACGCAGCTGGATGTTGAATGTTTGAAGGGGTATGGGACTGTAAAAAGTTTGGGAACCACTGCTCTTGAGTACTTGCTCTCCATGAGGTATCTGCCACTGAAACTCTGAAACTGCTGTAAATACACTGGATGAGGGAGAGTGCTCTCTGACAGGTCAGCTCTATAGGGAATACCGGAACTACTTTTCTGCTGTTATTAAAAGGTTGTCTTCTAGAGACGGGAATGTGTTTCCATTTTTCTCAAAGTTTGTGCAGTATAAAACAGATTTTTTTTTGAAACTTTGTTAAACCTGTCTATCAATAACCCAGTGTCTGTCAAGCAAAGAGATGCAACATCTCTAATAGAATATAGGCACATACTGTAACATCAACCCTGACTGCCCCCTGTGGCTAACATGCCAATGTGTTCCCAAGCCTTCATGTGCTGACATTTTTGTCATAGTTTTATTGCTCAGTGTATGATGTTGGTGTCATGCTTTATCATTCCAATGACACATTGACTGAGTAGCTCCAGTTTCTCACCATCAACATTTACTACACCTGGAGGAAAGGGAGAACATGAGAGCCAAAGCACGAGACGTTGGGACTATAACCCACTGGGCACACACTGGTTGAATCAGCATTGTTTTCACGTGATTTCAATGAAACCGTTGTGGAATAGGTGTCGAATGGACGTCTGTGCCCATTGGGAAGGTTCTATCTGCGTAAAGCATAGTTCTGAGATACTGAGCATAACATTTTTCAAATTCCAGATCTCAGAACTGTTTTGTAGTGAATTCTTCTTTGATCCATTAATACGGCCCCAGGGGGGTGCAATTGCAGATAGAACCTTAAGGTCCTATCTGGCACAGAATGTTACAATTGACTAAACAAAAAAGTACAGACATGTAATTATTAAATAAAGGGAATACCCTTCCTTCTTTCTAATCACATCATCAAATATATTCATTCATGTTCATCACACATTTGTTGAAGCGATAGTTCCCTAAAATGACAAATACAGTATATCCTTTGGATAAGTAGTAACATTGCTGAAGCTTAGCTCTGGTTGAGTAAACTGGTATTTTCTTCTGGTCTCTGACATCCTACTTGATATTAATCAATAAAATGTGGTACGTTTGTAATTTTAGCGAAATACCCTTTCCAAGGACGGTTTTCGTATTGATATAGAACAAGACAAAAACAGCAATGCCTCTCCTAAGGGCCTAAAACATGCTCTAAGGCACCTGCACTTATTTGTTTTTACATTCTTCGGAAAAAAGTGGTGGGGAAAAAATCTTAAGTAATTGAAAAAGAGGACCAGAACCTATGATAAGAATAATCAAAGACTTCGGACTATTGTAAGGACCGGCGCCGGGGATGAGAAGCAGGTACGGGGAGTCAACATTTAGTATGGAACAGACATGAAACAAGACAGGCACAGCGTCAGCACATGGGCAAAACAACGACAATCAACAATCACTGCAGCAGCGGGGAACAGAGATGGGGAACTGACAAATATAGGGGAGGTAATAAACAGGTGATTGAGTCCAGACGAGTCCAATAATACGCTGATGCGCGTGACGGGGAAGGGGGAGGGGGGGGGAGGGGGAGAGGCGGGAGAAGGTGGGAGAAGTCGTGACAACTGTAAGGTTCTATCTGCAAAATGTATAGTTTTGAGATAATTAGCATTTTTTAAGTCCCAGATCCCTGAACTGTTTTGTGATGTCTTCCCCTTTCATGACTCAATAAGTATATTGCCATACATACAATTATTTTTGATTGACAACTCAGCATTGTGTGTTTGGATTGCAGATAGAAATCTTATAGCACCAAGTTAAAAGGTGTTTGCGCAGATTGAACTTTCAGATGTTCCCGTTTTTTCAACATACTGTAAATCTGACATACAGTATCTCACATGTAAAAGACCCCCCAAAAGGACACATTTTTGACCAAATTGTCAGATAGAAACGTATAGTCCCAAGGTCATGATTTGTCAAAGATGAAGATGAAGTGACAATTCTTAAGACAAAGGAGGCCATTACAATATACAGGGACAGTCCATCACTGAGACTGTTTAGGAAAACTCCCATTCCCTCATGTCTTGCACCATTTCCTTGCACTGAAAGTCATTGCAGAAACATACTGCTTCTTACTTTCATCATAGTCAATTATCCCTCATGTATGGTTATCTAATAACAGCTGTCAATTGGTTAAAACACGATTTATGTTTTATTGATAGAACCCTTGAGCAAACATCAATGTACATTGTTAATTAAACATCATTACAATGCTATCATGTCTATTGAGGATAGAGTGATTATCCCCCTAAAATTATATTTAAACAACAAATGTGCTGATGAGACAGACATCACAAGAGACATTTGGCCATGCAGGCTATAAGTAACAAGAGCATTTTGATGTTTGACTGAACAAAAATATGAACGCAACACGTAAAGTGTTGGTCCCATGTTTCATGAGCTGAAATAAAAGATCACAGAAATGTTACAGAAGCACAAAAAAAGCTTATTTCTCTCAAATTTTGTGCACAAATATGTTTACATCCCTGTTAGTGAGCATTTATCCTTTGCCACGATAATCCATCCACCTGACAAGTGTGGCATATCAAGAAGCTGACTACACAGCGTGATCTTTACACAGGTGCACCTTGTGCTGGGGACAATAAAAGGCCACTCTAAAAATGTGCGGTTTTGTCACACAATACAACAGATGGCTTAAGTTTTGAGGGAGCGTGCAAATGGAATGCTGACTGCAAGAATGTCCACCAGAGCTGTTGCCAGATAATTTAATGTTAATTTCTCTACCAAAAGCCACCTCCAACTTAATTTAAGAGAATTTGGCAGTATATTCCAACCGGCCTCACAAACGCAGACCACATGTACAGTATAGCGTCATGTGGCCGAGTGGTTTGCTGATGTTAACGTTGTGAACAGAATGCCCCATAGTGGCGGAGGGGTTATGGTGTGAGCAGGCGTGTTCCAGTTCCCACCAATATCCAGCAACTTTACACAGCCATTGAAGAGTGGGACAACATTCTACAGGCCATGTGAAGGAGATGTGTTGCACTGCATGATGCACACTAGATACTGACTGGTTTTCTGATCCAAGCCTCTACCTTTTTTAAGGTATCTGTGACCAACAGATGCATATCTGTATTCCCAGTCATGTGAAATCCATAGATTATTACCTAATTTATTTATTTAAATTGACTGATTTCCATAAATGAACTGTAACTCAGTAACATCTTTGAAATTTTTGCATGCTGCGTTTATGTTTTTGTTCAGTATATTTATGTGTAGAATAGCCTCCATACAGGATTAGCAGTGTCTGCAAGATTACAAGGAAACTCACTTCTATGTGGATTCATTGTGTAGTAAAATGTAACTTTACTATACAATTGTGTATAATTGAAGAGATTATTTCCAAATCACTGTATCTACCAATTTTTCACATTTGTGTTTTTTATCAGAAGTAAATGCTTCTGGGTACCATTATGTTTGTGTAAAATATTACTGTTCTCAGAGTTTTAATTAAGAGATTTCAGTTGTATAATACAATAGTTTTTGTTGCAAAATGTTGTAATAGCGCCGGAGGGGTTGGCTGTCGTTTTACGGGCTCCTAATCAACTGTGCTATTTTGCTTTTTCACATTGTTTGTAACTCATTTTATACATAATGTTGCTGCTACCATCTCTTATGACCAAAAAGAGCTTCTGGACATCAGAACAGCGATTACTCACCTCACTCACTGGACAAATATGAGCCTGATGCACAGGATATACTGCTTTGTCAAGACAAGGCCCAAATCCCTGTAATCAACGTGAAGAAAAGATAGAGAAAAAGGGGGAGGAGGGCGGGGTGCCTTGTAAGAATTTGCCGACGAGTTGGTAAACCACCACCACCCTCCGTATTATTGGCCAATGTGCGATCATTGGAAAACAAACTGGACGAGCTACGATTAAGACTATCCTACCAATGGGACATAAAAAAACTGTAATATCTTATGTTTCACCGAGACGTGGCTGAACGACGACACGGATAATATAGAGCTGGCTGCTTTCTCCGTGCATCGGCAGGACAGAGCAGCTACATCTGGTAAGATGAGGGCCGGGGGTGTGTGTCTATTTGTCAATCACTGCTGGTGTGCGATGTCTAATATTAAACAAGTAACAAGGTATTGCTCTCCTGAGGTAGAACACTTAATGAAAAGCTGTAGACCACACTAACTATCAAGAGAGTTCACATCTATATTATTCGTAGCCGTCTATTTACCACCACAAACCGATGCTGGCACAAAGACCGCACTCAACGATCTCAGGGTTGGGTAAGTTACTTTCTAAATGTAATCCGTTGCAGTTACTTGTTACCTCTCCAAAATTGTAATCAGTAATGTAACTTTTGGATTACCCAAACTCAGTATCGTAATCTGATTACATTCAGTTACTTTTAGATTACTTTCCCCTTAAGACGCATTAGAAGAAGACCAAAATGTATGTTACCAATTAAACAACCTCTATTGCAGGATGAAACAATGTTAAAGTTTACATAGTTGGCTATATATGGATGTTACATTTTACTTTATGGGTTGGTTATGTAGACTTCTTCTAAACCATCGCTTTCTACTACATACTGTAGCTTGGACTCTTCAAACACATTTGGTGTGTTATCATAGTGGTCTCTGACTTGTAGTCAGACTCGCTCAGGTGGAACAAACTTAAATTTGCACTTTTTTTCAATGCTGATTTGAATGTCATTGAGAAAACAGATTTGAAAAATTCTGCGAACATCCTTGCTGAATTTGAAAGTAATCCTCGAAGTAATAATCAAGTTTTTCAAAAGTATCTGTAATCTAATGTTTTTGCTGGTAACGTAACAGATTACAGTCACCGTTTTTTGGTAATCCCTTACATGTAATGGATTACATGTAATCTGTTACTCCCCAACCCTGAACGAGCTGAACAAGGCCATAAGCAAACAAGAAAATGCTCATCCAGAAGCGGAGCTCCTAGTGGCCGGGGACTTTAACATAGGCAAACTTAAATCCGTTTTACCTAATTTCTACCAGCATGTCACATGTGCAACTAGAGGGAAAAAAACTCTAGACCACCTTTACTCCACACACAGAGATGCATACAAAGCTCGCCCTCCTTTGGAAAATCTGACTATAATTCTATCTTCCTGATTCCTGCTTACAAGTAAAAACTAAAGCAGGGAGTACCAGTGACTCACTAAATACAGAAGTGGTCAGATGACTCGGATGCTACGCTACAGGACTGTTTTGCTATCACAGACTGGAATATGTTCTGAGATTCATCCAATGGCATTGAGGAGTACACCACCTCAGTCATCGGCTTCATCAATAAGTGCATCAACGACATTTTCCCCACAGTAACCGTACGCACATATCCCAACCAGAAGCCATGGATTACAGACAACATCCGCACTGTACTAAAGGGTAGAGCTGCCGCTTTCATGGAGCGGGACAATAATCCGGACACCAGATGGATTGCCAAGACATGTACTCAAAGCTTGCGAGACCAACTGGCAAGTGTCCTCACTGACATTTTCAAGCTCTCATTGACTGAGTGACTGAGGTGAAGCCCTTACCATCACCTCAGTTATGGCTTTCAGGAACAAATATCACATCATATGTAGGGGGGTGGTCTACTGCCACACCTGCTCCCGTCAATCATTATGCACACCTGTCACCATCATTATGCACATCAGTGCTTTATTGGACTCACCTGGACTCCTTCACTTATTGATTGCCTCCCCTATATCTATCTATTCCTCAGTTTCATCCCTGTGTCAGCATTAATGTAGTTTTGTTCCCCCCTGTCCAGACGCTGTCCTTGTTTTGTTTCATCTCAGTTAGATATTAAATATTCACTCCCTGTACTTGCTTCTCGTCTCCCAGCGTCTGTCCTCACAGATTGTCCCAAGGCGTCAGATATTTTACACACACATTATGGTACCCATAAGCAATCATTAAATGATGAAAAATTGGTGGACATAGCGGTTTGGAAATGAAGTAACTGCATAGAGTAGAGAAATTGGTACTCTCAAGAACCTATCTTTGTGCCGTTATCTGGTGAGATGCACTCTAAACACTCAAATAAAAAATGCATGTCCATTTTTTAGATCTGCCTGGAGAAGGAAATGGATTCCTGACATCTTCAGAATAGTCCCATTAATTAACTGCTGAAAGTTGGAAGCACCCTTGGGTTCATTTGACCTTGTTTTTTGTTTGTGACAATTCCAAACAACCCCTGATCAGTAGCAAGGTTCTCTTTCTCTTGATCAATTGCATGAAAAAGCTAGAACAAAATGGTGTGGCAATATGTCCACACAATAAATTCACACAGAATCGTTAGCAGTAAAGTGTTAAGGATATAACAAAAAAAAAAAATAAGTAACAAGAAGTAAATATGCATTGAGTAAATTATTTTATTGAAGTGAATCTTTAGAAATATACCCGATGGTGTAGCAAATAAACACAATATGGAGAGATCACCTGGCAATTGGTTACAACTCAACTCAGCAGCTAACGCCTTTGTCGACGTGCCTTTGCTCTCTGGTCATGCATACAATAAGAGCATAGGGGGAAAAATGTATATATATTTTTGTTCACCCTAATTTTTAAGCAGTAGGGGGTTGGATATCGATTGTATGGGGGTGTGGGAGTTAAACGTAGTGATGGTTTTCATGCTGTGTCCTGACTCTCTTTACCCAAGTGAGTTATCAGGGGCACCAATCTCTTTCGCCTGCCCCTGTGATCTCTTTAATGAAATATCCCTCCCAATGAAATCATCCAACAAATATCAACGCCTGGTGTTTGCTAAACAGCATTTGCACTTGGATTGGAACCGGTGCTTTGGACAGACGACATGAAACAAGAGCTCTTTGGCCACGCACACCAGTAGTGGGTTTGGTGTCGGAATGAGAATGCACGAGCAGAAAGAACATTGATTTTGATCTTATGGGGTTATTTTGCTTCCACTGGTCCTGGGGCCCTTGTTAAACGGTCAACAACATCTTGAACTTTAGCCAGTTCCAGGTAATTTTAGCCAAACACCTGGTTGCCCCTGCCAGGAGTAGAGACGAAGCCACAGCAGGGCCAGGCTGGGCAGAGACCCTGCCAGATTGAACACTGGCCCACCCAACGGTTTAAAATATATTTTAATGAAATAAATACATTTGATTCCTTGGATATAATTGGTTATGTAGCAATCATATGGTACCACTACCACCTCCCACTCCCCCACACACGTACCTACTAACTAGCTAACTGTGTGCAAATTGTTTTGACCCTCTGCAATTCTTTGCTAATGCAAACTAGCGTTATCTAGCTAGTCACAAGTTATGGTGAAACAAAGTTCACCTTTCAATGTTCACTTGTGTGATATTCATACCAGCTGTGATATTTGGCTATGTTTGAAGATTTCATGGTTTCATGAATGCCTTGGTATGCCAGGTTTATGTCAGCTGATTCAAGTGAGCCAGTGTATTCATACCCGTCTTGGTATTATGTATAATAATTTCATGTTTTCATGCCTGAATGCCTATACAGTAGCGTTTGCTTATTCAAAGTGAGATATTCATTTCATACCCCCCGAACAGTTCAAGATATAGGCCTGACATGTTTCTATTACATTGCATGGCAAAAAAGTATGGGCTTTCTATGCTTCCTTGCTTCTTTGTGCAATAAGCTGTTTGCGTATATTCCAATCCAGAGGCGAGCTGGTGTCTGTCCGATGCGCTGACCATGGTCCTGAATCCACCTGTTGTGCCTGTGCTGAAGATCGCTCCTTTGAGTGGGAGTCGTCGATCGGATCTGATAATATTGCTGATTATTTCATGAGGTTGGACTGTCGGACTGAACACTTCATCCATTAGCTGTATTTTGAGTCCCATTTCATCACTGCACTTGTCTTCTGCTGTAGACTCTCTCTCTGTTTCTCTCTCCATCTCTCACTTTCTGAATATGTAGGTGGTGGACATGTTGTGTATTTCATTATGTTTGTTTACTTTAGGACTCAGACAGTTGGCCTGTTTTGTCAGCGATGTTGTTGGAAGCGGTTGTGTAGTTGCGCACTTGCGCTGCCTACTACAAATTGATCCTGTGTCATGGGTTAATTATGCAACGTGACAGCCTAAATTGTTACCTAACCCTTTAGACTCCAATATAATTCTAGAATGTTGCTGTAGATTACCGCAAATTTTCAAGATGAAGCTCATTTTCTCACACATTTCAAACCAACAAACATAGCTCAAAAACAAATAACAAATGACAATTGAGAGTTAACTTACTTTTAAAGAGCACAACCTTTAATATGACACAAGATTCATCTCAATAGGAATAACACTCATATTGTCTTCCATTGTGTAAAGACACTCACTATCAAAACATTAACACTCAACACAATTTTTTTTGTAGTAAATCTGACTAAATTACACACTCAAAATGTACCAAGTATAATATATTATACTTATAAATGTTATGTACATACTGTATAAATGAATACAATTATCCAAAATGTGACCATATTCAGAAAGTTTTTCAAAACTCACACAAAGTAGACTATTTTCTTGACAATTATTCTTATGTCTGTAACAATGTAAAAATGCAAATAACTATTCAGAGACTATTTCAAAATGTAGATAACCTCTCTCAATAAGATTTAGTACAGACCAGGCCTGACAGAAAATGTAGAAAAAGTAGCCTACTTTGACAACAATTCAGTGAATGCAAGAATTAGATCGAGACAGATAAAGAAAGAAGATACAAAACACAACAACTTTTCAGAGACAATAAGATATTTGTAGGACATATTCATATTTCACACATAGTGTTTGCATTTAGCTCACAACGTGGAACATCTGGAAGTACCGCCCCATCCTGCAAAGTGGCACAGAACACGTAGAGCAACCAAACTTCACCGGCTTTCAAATGAGTTAAACTCAGTCCACACGGCCTGGTGCCACACTCTTGACTCCCCTCTTCCTGCCACTGTAGCCATTTCACAAAGTGAATGCACAAGCTGCATTATCAATGTCTTCAGGGACCAACGCCTTCTGTTTCTGGGAAGGGGCCTTTGCACGGTCCCCAATACAATGTGTGCATTTATGATGGCAATCTTAAGCATCTCCAAAACACATACTTCCACCATTTTCTGCCTGTGTGTCCAACATTGTAATAGCTCCTCAGTTGTTCAAGATGGTCAACCCCGCCCATTTTATTGTTGTAATCCATTACAAGCTCTGGAACACATAAGTTCCTACCACGATTAAAAACAACTCCAAAACCCCTGCCACTGTCACTTTAGGCCCGTGCTGTGTGGAACAAGGGTAAATGGTGGGACTTGGGGCAGACACACTTCATGGAAAAGTAGGCTCCCCTCTCGGGTGTGCTCTCCCTCTTCCCCTCCCTCTTTCTCTTCCCCTCCCTCTGCTTCCTCCTCTCCCTCATCTTCATACTCTCCCTCTGCTCATCCTCTTCCCCTTTTCTCCCTCCTCCTCTCCCTCTTACTCCTCCTGTCCATGTTCCTCTGTCTCCTCTCCTCTCCCTCTCTCCCTCCACTCTCCTCTCGCTCCACTCCCCCCTCCTTCCTTGCTTCACATTTCTATCCCTCCTATCATCTCTAACTCCTCTTCCTCCCTGCTTTTTGCTGCTGAGCCCTGACTCTACAAATCACTTCCCTCACTTTCACTGACCTAGAAGAACAGACAGAGAGGAGAGGATCAACAAAGAGGATACAATTGTGGTCAGGTATATAATCTCTCCCTCTCCGTCTCACACTATTTCTCTCTCAACCATACACTGTCTTCCTAATAAGTGGTTCCCATAATAAATTGTGTGATACAGTTACACGCCTCCGACCCCCCTCTCTCGCTCTCTCTCTCACCCAATCAACTCTTGCTTTCTTGCCTGACAGACTAACTACAGAGTTCGCCAATGTAAGCTGATTAGTGAATTGCATCGGTAGAAATTTAACTAAACAAGCAATGTGTTAGTTGGCTATGTAAACAAATATCCAACTCATCATATGAGCTTTTATTTTTTTTTATTTCACCTTTATTTAACCAGGTAGGCTAGTTGAGAACAAGTTCTCATTTACAACTGCGACCTGGCCAAGATAAAGCATAGCAGTGTGAGCAGACAACACAGAGTTACACATGGAATAAACAAATTAACAAGTCAATAACACAGTAGAAAACAAAGGGGGAGTCTATATACAATGTACAATGTGTGCAAAAGGCATGAGGAGGTAGACGAATAGTTACAATTTTGCAGATTAACACTGGAGTGATATATGATCAGATGGTCATGTACAGGTAGAGATATTGGTGTGCAAAAGAGCAGAAAAGTAAATAAATAAAAACAGTATGGGGATGAGGTAGGTGAAAATGGGTGGGCTATTTACCAATAGACTATGTACAGCTGCAGCGATCGGTTAGCTGCTCAGATAGCTGATGTTTGAAGTTGGTGAGGGAGATAAAAGTCTCCAACTTCAGCGATTTTTGCAATTCGTTCCAGTCACAGGCAGCAGAGTACTGGAACGAAAGGCGGCCAAATGAGGTGTTGGCTTTAGGGATGATCAGTGAGATACACCTGCTGGAGCGCGTGCTACGGATGGGTGTTGCCATCGTGACCAGTGAACTGAGATAAGGCGGAGCTTTACCTAGCATGGACTTGTAGATGACCTGGAGCCAGTGGGTCTGGCGACGAATATGTAGCGAGGGCCAGCCGACTAGAGCATACAAGTCGCAGTGGTGGGTGGTATAAGGTGCTTTAGTGACAAAACGGATGGCACTGTGATATACTGCATCCAGTTTGCTGAGTAGAGTGTTGGAAACCATTTTGTAGATGACATCGCCGAAGTCGAGGATTGGTAGGATAGTCAGTTTTACTAGGGTAAGCTTGGCGGCGTGAGTGAAGGAGGCTTTGTTGCGGAATAGAAAGCCGACTCTTGATTTGATTTTTGATTGGAGGTGTTTGATATGAGTCTGGAAGGAGAGTTTGCAGTCTAGCCAGACACCTAGGTACTTATAGATGTCCACATATTCAAGGTCGGAACCATCCAGGGTGGTGATGCTAGTCGGGCATGCGGGTGCAGGCAGCGATCGGTTGAAAAGCATGCATTTGGTTTTACTAGCGTTTAAGAGGAGTTGGAGGCCACGGAAGGAGTGTTGTATGGCATTGAAGCTTGTTTGGAGGTTAGATAGCACAGTGTCCAATGACGGGCCGAAAGTATATAGAATGGTGTCGTCTGCGTAGAGGTGGATCAGGGAATCGCCCGCAGCAAGAGCAACATCATTGATATACACAGAGAAAAGAGTCGGCCCGAGAATTGAACCCTGTGGTACCCCCATAGAGACTGCCAGAGGACCGGACAGCATGCCCTCCGATTTGACACACTGAACTCTGTCTGCAAAGTAATTGGTGAACCAGGCAAGGCAGTCATCCGAAAAACCGAGGCTACTGAGTCTGCCGATGAGAATATGGTGATTGACAGAGTCGAAAGCCTTGGCAAGGTCGATGAAGACGGCTGCACAGTACTGTCTTTTATCGATGGCGGTTATGATATCGTTTAGTACCTTGAGTGTGGCTGAGGTGCACCCGTGACTGGCTCGGAAGCCAGATTGCACAGCGGAGAAGGTACGGTGGGATTCGAGATGGTCAGTGACCTGTTTGTTGACTTGGCTTTCGAAGACCTTAGATAGGCAGGGCAGGATGGATATAGGTCTGTAACAGTTTGGGTCCAGGGTGTCTCCCCCTTTGAAGAGGGGGATGACTGCGGCAGCTTTCCAATCCTTGGGGATCTCAGACGATATGAAAGAGAGGTTGAACAGGCTGGTAATAGGGGTTGCGACAGTGGCGGCGGATAGTTTCAGAAATAGGGGTCCAGATTGTCAAGCCCAGCTGATTTGTACGGGTCCAGGTTTTGCAGCTCTTTCAGAACATCTGCTATCTGGATTTGGGTAAAGGAGAACTTGGAGAGGCTTGGGCGAGGAGCTGCCGGGGGGGAGGAGCTGTTGGCCGAGGTTGGAGTAGCCAGGCGGAAGGCATGGCCAGCCGTTGAGAAATGCTTATTGAAGTTTTCGATAATCATGGATTTATCGGTGGTGACCGTGTTACCTAGCCTCAGTGCAGTGGGCAGCTGGGAGGAGGTGCTCTTGTTCTCCATGGACTTCACAGTGTCCCAGAACTTTTTGGAGTTGGAGCTACAGGATGCAAACTTCTGCCTGAAGAAGCTGGCCTTAGCTTTCCTGACTGACTGCGTGTATTGGTTCCGGACTTCCCTGAACAGTTGCATATCACGGGGACTATTCGATGCTATTGCTGTCCGCCACAGGATGTTTTTGTGCTGGTCGAGGGCAGTCAGGTCTGGGGTGAACCACGGACTGTATCTGTTCTTAGTTCTGCATTTTTTGAACGGAGCATGCTTATCTAAAATGGTGAGGAAGTTACTTTTAAAGAATGACCAGGCATCCTCAACTGACGGGATGAGGTCGATGTCCTTCCAGGATACACGGGCCAGGTCGATTAGAAAGGCCTGCTCACAGAAGTGTTTTAGGGAGCGTTTGACCGTGATGAGGGGTGGTCGTTTGACTGCGGCTCCGTAGCGGATACAGGCAATGAGGCAGTGATCGCTGAGATCCTGGTTGAAGACAGCAGAGGTGTATTTGGAGGGCCAGTTGGTCAGGATGACGTCTATGAGGGTGCCCTTGTTTACAGAGTTAGGGTTGTACCTGGTGGGTTCCTTGATGATTTGTGTGAGATTGAGGGCATCTAGCTTAGATTGTAGGACTGGCGGGGTGTTAAGCATATCCCAGTTTAGGTCACCTAACAGAACAAACTCTGAGGCTAGATGGGGGGCGATCAATTCACAAATGGTGTCCAGGGCACAGCTGGGAGCTGAGGGCGGTCGGTAGCAGGCGGCAACAGTGAGAGACTTATTTCTGGAGAGAGTAATTTTCAAAATTAGTAGTTCGAACTGTTTGGGTATGGACCTGGAAAGTATGACATTACTTTGCAGGCTCTCTCTGCAGTAGACTGCAACTCCTCCCCCTTTGGCAGATCTATCTTGACGGAAGATGTTATAGTTGGGTATGGAAATCTCTGAATTTTTGGTGGCCTTCCTGAGCCAGGATTCAGACACAGCAAGGACATCAGGGTTAGCAGAGTGTGCTAGAGCAGTGAGTAAAACAAACTTAGGGAGGAGGCTTCTGATGTTGACATGCATGAAACCAAGGCTTTTACGATCACAGAAGTCAACAAATGAGGGAGCCTGGGGACATGCAGGGCCTGGGTTTACCTCCACATCACCCGCGGAACAGAGAAGGAGTAGTATGAGGGTGCGGCTAAAGGCTATCAAAACTGGTCGCCTAGAGCGTTGGGGACAGAGAATAAGAGGAGCAGGTTTCTGGGCATGGTAGAATATATTCAGGGCATAATGCGCAGACAGGGGTATGGTGGGGTGCGGGTACAGCGGAGGTAAGCCCAGGCACTGGGTGATGATGAGAGAGGTTGTATCTCTGGACATGCTGGTTGTAATGGGTGAGGTCACCGCATGTGTGGGAGGTGGGACAAAGGAGCTGGGCATTTTCCCAGGCATCTACTACCCTAACACAACCGCTAAGCTGTCAAATAATAGAAAAATGAAGCAATGTATAGCCTATGACTATCTGCACCTAGCAAACATGACAAACCATAGCCAAAACCCAACAGATAAAAACAAATTACTCTAGCCTTCATTTCAGTGGCTAGTTAGCTGGTTGAAGCTCACGCTTCATGAGTGCTGCCCTAATTTACTGCAGCACACAACTTTTCTTGCCTGACAGACTAACTAGTTAGTTATCTAGCTATAGCAAGCAGCTTGGGCAGTTGCTATATGAATTACATTGATAGAAACAAGACAAAAACAACCAACTAGTTGTCTTTGACATCATTAAAACTGAAGACTTATTTTTATCAAACAACTCTCTGTATTTATTGTTACGCGATTAAACTAATTCATCATGTAACTGTAATTAACTAGGAAGTCGGGGCACCAAGGGAAATATTCAGATTACAAAGTTATAATTTTCCTAATATAACTTTCAGATATGTTAATATCTGATCAATTAGTCTTTGAATTAATGAATTATTCTTTACCTCACGTTAGTCTCATTCCAAATGTCGTAAATTGTTGGTTATCTGCACGAACCCAGTCTTCACTATGAGTCATCCATACATCAATTGTCTTAAATCCTTTATTTACTAACTAAGTAATCACAGAAATGCATAAAGAAACAGTAGGAAATGATAACGGAGTTTCCCTAGTGGGATAAACCGGTATCGCGGCTTGGTGGAAAAAAGGGAAGTGGGGGTCAACTGAGATAAGACACTACGAAGTTGATAATTATAACAATTGAAATGCTAATCCTTTGCACATCAACACTTACTCATTCGGGAATAATTGCAATCAATCAATATATTTACGCTCAGTGTGTCGTCGGGATCTCTGTTGAAAAGTTCGTTTCTGTTGGAGTTTGTCCGCCCTCTCTCTCTATGCCGTGGTTAGACTGCATAGTTAAGAGTAACATTCGTTAATGTCGTTATAGGATAGATGTTTCGGCGGTTGTCGGTCCTCGCATTCACGGGTACATAACTCCTAGCTGCAGACTAGTAATTAGTATCAAATATTTGTTCTTATTTTGTCGGTATTGATAGTCTAAGAGTTTAACCACGTGGTATGGTTAAAAGATTCAGCAATCTACTCAAACCTTAACTCCCTCTTTTGATGAGGGCCTGGTCTCAACCATTAGCCCTCTCGTAATTGAGGTAAGCTCGGTCTCCAGTGGGAAAACCCAGGTAGTGGTTTTATTCGGAACATAGAAAGGGGCGGTCCCATGATGCCAGCTCAATGTCTGCACTCATGGGCGGGCCTCTGATTTAGTTAAACTCCTTCATTAAACAGTCTAAAATCACATTACATAATTTCACCAATAGTTTCATCTTTACTCGTTCATTTTATACAACAATTAGATGTAAGCCTCATAACTGAGACTCTTGTATAAACAGGGTTATGGTAATGTGGCTGTATTGTTTCTCATGAGTTTTACAAAATTGTACCAAACGGACCAGTTCATAGCTAGCTACTTCACCGATCTTTTATACATTCTCCAGCGCATGAACATTGTTCGGTTGTCAAGTTCTGTGAGGTGGAAGAAATTATTTTGTTTGCTCTATGAAAACTCACTCTCTCTCTTTACTGTGGCCATGAGGAGAAATCTCCTCCAGGAATTTACGACCTCTCTGATCACAGCAGCCTGAGTGTAGGAGAGAGAGAGAGGGGGATGGTGCCGAGGTAGGGGGATGGTGCCGAGGCTGGGGGATGGTGCTCGCTGTGTCCAAAGAGGGCAACGTCATGACACCATATATGAAATGAAAGCATACCCTGATTCTAGTAGGTGACAACAGCCACGCGAATATGACAACAGCTTGTTAGCAAGTTAATTTTGTGATATTGACACAGATATTATTGATAGAGAAACAAGGCCGTTCACGGCCGCTATGGTAATTTAAAGAAAGGCTGTCGACGGTCGTTATGGGTTCTAAAGGGTTTTAAATATGTCAGGGTATTTTTGTTGGAAAATGTTGGCCCAGACACTCTTATTTATGCCCAGCCACACAAACATTTCTGCCTATGCCGTTGGCCAGGAGACTGAAACTTGGTTGCAAGTGGATCTTCCAGCAAGACAATATAACCCCAAGCACATATCAAAGAAATTGTTCAATGGCCACAAAATCAACATTTTGCAATGGCCATATCAGTCTCCGGACTTTGAAAACCCATTGAAAACCTGGAAGAGGGCAGTCAATAAGCTCAGGCAAAAGATATCAAGGATATGGAAGGAGTCTGTATGGAGGGATGGTCTAAGATCCCTCCCAATGTGTTCTCCAATCATAAAACATTTTAGAAAAAGGCTCAGTGCCATTATCCTCACAATTTGAAACATATTGAAAACAGAGGTGTCAATAACTTTGACCCCTACCTGTTTTTAATTTTTTTAAATGATAAAATCTCATAATTTCCCAATTTTTTGGGGCATACAATATAGGTCAGTGTTTGAATTATTTATTTTATACAGACATTTTTGCTCATCTTTATCAAAGGATTTAATCATTTCGGACTCCACCCTATGTTCTCTCAAGGCCCACGAGACCACTCTGGAGACTTTATCTCCTAGAATACAGGGTGTGTGCGTGTGTGTGCGCGCGCGTGCGTGTGTGTGCGTGTGCGTGTGTGTGTGCGTGTGTGTGTGTGTGTGTGTGTGTGTGTGTGTGGAGATCTAGGTGGAGAGGACTGTGGAAACAACCACAGTGTGGCTTGTCAGAAGAGGTCAAAGTATTGGGGGAGTATTCAACCACAGTGAGTCACAACAATGAGTGGGTCCAAGTTATCATTATTCAGTAGCAACAGTAGACACCATGCAGGATTGCTGTTATTCCCCACTAATATGCTGCTGTGGGAAAATGTGTACCCTGGTCTCGGCCTAATTGACATCAGAATGAAATGCTAAGTAAACATAATTTTGGATTCTGTAGAGTTTGTCATTTTTTAAGAGAAAGCAAGTGCTTTGACATCAATAGTTTATGTAAGCCTCCAGTTTGCTTACTTTCATCTGGGCGCCCATCTGCGTTTTTACATCAATCTCTGTGTGACAGACATAGGTTACGGTACATGCAGTGATTTACACTCCACATAACCTTTAACTAGGCTTTAGAGAGATTTAGTTTAGTGTGTGTGTGTGTGTGTGTGTGTGTGTGTGTGTGTGTGTGTGTGTGTGTGTTTTTCATGGCTGTTAAGTGCATGCACATTTGTCCAGCTGGGTTCCACTTTATAGTAGATTGCCCTTATGTGGTGAAATAAAGTGTATTACATTGTTTTTACACATCGTTAAATACAATTTACAGCTGTAATAGGCACATACAAAGTATGTATTGGAAACTGGGGCCTTTAATTTGTATAGTGTCGCCTTAATATCGTTTTTTACATCAAATGTGTACATATTGTTTGATCTAAAAAAACTGTAGGCATTTACTATGTGAAGGAACAGGTTATGATTCAAGCTCTGATTGAGCCAATGCTACAGGAGAGCAAAGTGCCCCAGAAATGTGAAGGGGCTGCAGGGCGTCCAGGCCAGGTGCATGTTGGCCAAGATGAACCGCTGCCACAGTCAACTCACTCCATTCTTCCTGACCCAGAACGGGATGGGAGAATTTGAAGATACAAGCCATAGTGTATGGTTTAAAACATTACCATAGTAACAGAGATTGCCTTCATTTGTCAACAAATCACTAGGTAATGGGTGGCCTCATTTTCTTCGTCCAGCTGTAAAATCATGTTTAAAAAATATTTAAAAAGGCGACTTTTGAAACTTGGACATGTGCCCATCTGAACCACCTGATCTCTCTTCGATGGTTGAACTTTGTTGCCATGAATAATAAATGGACAGAACACACTCACTTATAACAGTGAGGGGAAAGGGATGGGGTAAATATACTAGTATTAGTCTAATATACTATATTAGTTGTGGAGTAAAATATAGCTCCTTCTCTACCATTGTTTATGTAACACATATTTTTGCGTCCCCCTTGCACTTAAATGATTAATGCCCTGCTTAGCCTAGTTAAGTTATGACTATGATGAGCCCCTTGGTATGCAGCAGATGCTGAAGGTGTTGGATAGAGCTCTCTGATTTTCCACAGTGTCCCATTTCTTTGTAATCTTTTTCTCATAATCCTTTCTCCCATACCCATGTATACAACAGTTCATTTATTCATTAGATTGAAGCAATTTCTCCTCCAACATTGACTTATTATTATTGTAGCAAGCATGGCATGCTTTCCTTTGTTGACCACTACACCAGATGCTGCCTGAGGGATGTCTTTCTTTCTCTGCTTTGTTTATTTGCTTCAATTCTAATTCCTGTCAGTTTCTGAGTCATTTTCTTTGGAATTTCATTTTCTGCATTGCCTTCAAAATGTTAAAATATTAATGGGTATGCTTGGAATTCAAATTTTCTTTATAAAAAATTGCTATTTCGGTTCAGTTAGCTGTTGAATTGTTTGTCTGTGGCATGTACTGTTACATAGAGTAAAGGATTTGATTTCTGGATGGAAAAGTATTTAAACGTATTTAAAGGTATCAGAAATACATCAAAACACAATAATGTTCATGTGAAGACCCTCGCCAACTAATATCTTGTATTTAGTTTTGGAAAAATGGTTTAACTGTTGTAAGTTTAAGAAACATTGCCTTGTGCCATGTAATTCTGTGTATGTTTTACATTGGTTATCTTGTTATTAGTCCCACCCTTCAGCTCCATTCAACCCCTCCCGTCTTTCTCTCAACATCATCCATTTTGGATTTCTATTTGCCATATATTTTTCAACTGTGCTGTGGTGCTTCACAAAAGCACTAAACCTTTCTATTCTCATAGCTTCTACAGATTGTAAATTAAAAACATTTTTTTTTTGGCTGAAATAATTGTTATATTATTGATTAATTGACTATGGCTTTTCAAGTGTTGCAATTCTTTAGCCATTCCTGGACCTGTGACCAAAAACAAGCTACATATGGACAATACCAAAATAAATTATCTAATGACTCTGCCTCCTCACAGCAGAATCTGTAGAGCTGGGAAGATTGTATCCCCATATATATAACATTCTATTGGTTGCAAGAATTTTGTATAGTAATTTAAATTGAAAAATGTGAAGTTTTGAATCCGGCGTTGTTTTGTGTATCAATTCATAAACCATATGCCATTGAATGGGTACATCGAGAATCTCTTCCCAACTCTTTTGCAATTTATATGGCACAGCTGTCAGTTTTTTGTCCTTAAATAAAATTGGTATATGTTTTTATTTATCACACTTTTCTTTAACCATTTATGTTCTTTAATACAGGGCCGACATAGAAGTTCCTTACTTTTTCCTCTTCTACTTGCCTCTTCCATTTTTGTTGTAGTGCTGCAATTCATTGGTTGTAATTCTGGGTAGAGCAGACATTTCCATATATCTGCATGTGTGACATAATTACACTTCTCTGTGGTAAACACTAAGTTAAAAATATGTCTGCATAAAGAATTGGGTATCAGCTATGACATGGCATCTTGAGTTAGAAAACATTTATTTGGGTTATTGAACTACAATAAGTGAAATGAATTTACACCCAGTAACAGAGTAAAACGGTAACGGAATTACATCATGGGTCCCTGATCTGTACTACATAGAAATGCATAATTATGGATATGAATGTCATTCTCCTCATGTTTCACAAGTTTGGAAATCCCAGTGCAGCACAGCAGAGCACAGTAGAGTAGAGTGCAGTACAATAGAGCAGAGTATAGTTCAGTACAGTAGAGTAGGGTTTCCCAAACTTGGTGCTGGGGCCCTTCTGGGTGCACGTTTTGGTTTTTGCCTTAGCACTACACAGCTGATTCAAATTACCGATTCATCATCTAGCTTTAACTATTTCAAATCAGCTGTGTAGTGCCCGGGCAAAAACCAAAACGTGCACCCAGGGGGGCCCCAGTACAGCACAGTACAATCAAATCATTTAAAAAATTTGTAATAGAGGTAATATGAGGTATTATGTACATGTAGGCAGAGTTATTAAAGTGACTAAAATAACGGAGAGTATCAGAGAGTAGCAGCAGCATAAAAGGGTGGGGGGGGGGGCAATGCAGATAGTCTGGGTAGCCATTTGATTAGATGTTCAGAAGTTTTATGGCCCAAATCAAATAACAAATCAAATCAAATTTTAGAGGGAGTGCAAATCAAATCACTACAGAAGGTAGTGCAAATGGCCCAGTACATCACTGGGGACAAGCTTCCTGCCATCCAGGACCTTTATACCAGGTGGTGTCAGAGGAAGGCCCTAAAAATTGTCAAAGACTCCAGCCACCCTAGTCATAGACTGTTCTCTCTGCTACCGCATGACAAGGGGTACCGGAGCGCCAAGTCTAGGTCCAAGAGGCTTCTAAACAGCTTCTACCCCCAACCCGTAAGACTCCTTATCATCTAATCAAATGGCCACCCAGACTATTTGCATTTACTGCTGTTCTTAAAATACTTGTTACTTTATTTCTTATTCTTATTCATATTTTTTTTAAACTGCATTGTTGGTCAAGGGCTCATAAGTAAGCTTTTCACTGTAAGGTCGACACACCTGTTGTATTCCGCCGATATGACTAATAACATTTGATTTGATTTGATTTATTGCGGATGTAGCGAAATGCTTATGCTTCTAGATCCGACAGTGCAACAGGTAATATCTAACAAATTCCACAACAAAACCTAATACACACAATCTAGTAAAGGAATGGATGAGACTATATAAGTATAAAATATATGGATTAGCAGTGACAGAGCGGCTAAGATGCAATACATAGTAAAGAATAGATAGTGAAGGATACAGGAAACAGTACAGTATATACATATGAGATGAGTAATGTGAGATATGTAAACATTTTTAAAGTGGCATTATTAAAGTGACTAGTGTTCCATTTATTAAAGTTAGGGAATGTTTTAATAGTCACAGTGGGTACACCAGCTGTAAGCGTATATATGTTAATGTTATTGTCTGAGGCTACCCGGAACATATCCAAGTCCACGTGATCGAAAGCAATCTTGAAGCTGTGGAATCCAATTGGTCAGACCAGCGTTGAATAGCCCTAAGCACGGGCGCTCCCTGTTTCTGCCTATTATAGGAGGGGAGCAACAAGATGGAGTCACAGTCAGATTTCCAAAAGGAGGGCAGGCGAGGGCCTTATATGCATCGTGGTAGTTAGAGTAGCAGTGGTCGAGTGTGCTATTCGCTCGTGTACTGCGATCGATATGCTGACAGAATTTAGGTAACCTTATTCTCAGATTAGCCATGTTAAAATCCCCAGCTACATTAAATGCAGCCTCAGGATATACGGTTTCCAGTTTGCATAAATTCCAGTGAAGGTCATTGATGCCCGCCTTGGTATCCGCTTGCGGGGGGATATACACAGCTGTGACGATAACGGAGGAGAGTTCTCTTGGGAGATAATACGGTCGGCATTTGACTGTGAGGAATTCTAGATCAGGTGAACAAAAGGACTTGAGTTCTTATATGTTGTTACAATAACACCATGAGTCATTAATCATGAAACCTACACCCCCGTCCTTCTTCTTACCAGAGAGATGATTGTTCCTGCGCAGACAAAGGATCCACTTTATTCCTGGTTGTAGTACTGGTTGTGCTGGTTAGTTGAAGTCTCTCTGATATTCAATAGTTCTTCCCGGATGTATGTAATGACACTTAAGGTTTTTTGGGCTAACAATGTAAGACATAGTACATAATGCATGTTTCAGGGAAAAGGTGTACATTTGACCTCCAACAACTAGGAGTTGACAATGTTTAAAAAAAATCAATTTCTGACCAATTTCTGCCCATGCATATACAATCTTGCAACTGTATTTTTATGCATTCGTAAATCAAGACCTTTCTTGAGTTGGCCTCTGGGATGGTGCAACTGTTGAGAATGTGAGCCTATGGTTCTGTGGGTGGAAAGGGTTGAGTGTGTATGAGTGTGTGGGTGCATGTGCGTATCCCACAACTGTTGCGAAGGAGTAAAAGATGTTAGGGACAATATAGGATGATTCACAATAATTGTTTGCTAACATAATAATTGCTTGTAATAATGTAATTTTGGTAATGGCAAGACTGGTGAGAGGTCAAATCCTTTGCATAAATTGCCTGCATTACTACAAATATTAATAGCTAATTATGGAAAATAAGAGACATGATTTTTAAAATATATATATATATTTTGATGGCTATATATAATACAAATCGAGGTGAGGGCGATGGAAATGCATTTGGAGGTTGATCTACTTCTGTTCTGTAAATGGCACAAATGGAGGGAAGTAGAGAACGTTGTCCGAAGAGCAAGAGCGGCCTCGGCTCCTGGGCCTAATGGAGTACCATACAAGCTCTACAAGAACGCCCCGGATGTTCTACGCTTTCTTTGGTGGCTCATGAGGATAGTGTGGCAGAAGG
This sequence comes from Oncorhynchus tshawytscha, assembly GCF_018296145.1. Taxonomy (NCBI): domain Eukaryota; kingdom Metazoa; phylum Chordata; class Actinopteri; order Salmoniformes; family Salmonidae; genus Oncorhynchus; species Oncorhynchus tshawytscha. The sequence continues at coordinate 59,171,019 of NC_056440.1, forward strand.
AAATAATACCAAAGGCATGGCAAAGGGCTGGTGGTGTGCTAATCCCGAAAGAGAAGGATGCGACAGACATCAGTCAATTCCGAGCAATCTCCCTTCTCAACGTCGAAGGGAAGATCTTTTTCAGTATAATAGCACAGAGGCTGTCCACTTATCTGGAAAGGAACAAGTACATTGATACATCTGTACAGAAAGCAGGCATTCCTGGTTTCTCTGGTTGCCTGGAACATACTAGTATGATTTGGCACCAGATCCAAACAGCTAAGAAAGACAAGAGAGACCTCTATGTCATCTTCCTCGACCTGGCCAATGCCTTTGGCTCAGTTCCCCATGAACTCCTCTGGGAATCCTTCAACATTTTCCACGTACCAGAACCCATCACTACACTGGTAAAGGCCTATTTCCAAGACCTGCAATTGTGTTTCACAACACCTGACTTCACAACAACATGGCAGCGCTTGGAAGTAGGCATAATGGCAGGCTGTGCAAATCTCATGTGAGTGCATTCCATCTATTGGCACAATGGACAGTTTTTAACATCTCGTCCCGTGTTTTATGATTCTGTGTGCTCTTTTCGAAGGATGGATCCCAGTCTCTTCAGGGCTATGGGATACGGGGGGTCGGGGGTGGTCTACAGGGCATTGGGAATACAACCCAACTTGGGATGAGGAGGGCTTTTAGCGGGTGGAATAGTGGGGACCAACTGGAGGTTTACTTAGTAGCAATGCAAATACCATGGTACAGCTATATAGACACTCATCATCTATATACTTTTTAATGGTACGTTTACAACCATATGTTTTGATAAATAGAATTAAAAGTTTTGTCTCATTATGGTAAGTGGTGAAATAAGTATAGCCAGGTACAATTGTAATGGCCTAGCAGATAATAAGAAAATACGATCAGTATTTACCTGGCTGAAAGAGAAGGAATATAATATCTATTGTTTACAGGAAACTCATTCAACAATTTTAGATGAAGTTTTGTGGAAAATGGACTGGGGGTGTGAAATATATTTCTCCCATGGGCAAAAAAATTCAAAAGGGGTGATGGTTTAAATTAACAGTAATTTTGATCCAAATGTGCAAATTGTCCAAACAGATCATCAAGGTAGATGGATTATTTAAATATGTTATTGGACAATAAACATATATGGATTATTAACCTATACAATCCAAATATACAAATATACAATCCAAGCTTCTTTGAAAATATATATAAGAATTTATCAACTCTACAAGCAACACTATACTCTATTATTATGGTGGGAGATTTTAATACGGTTTTAAATACCTCATGGACCGGAAAGGAAATCACACTACAAACTATCATCCTCAGGCACTTAAGGAAATCATGAATGTCATGGATATATTGGAATTAGTGGATATATGGAGACTTAAATACCCTGACCTAGTGAGATGTACATGGCGGAGGCTTAATCAAGCTAGTCGTCTTGACTACTTTCTTATGCCATTCTTTCTGGCACCAAAAGTTTAAAAAGTGTTGATAGGGGACAGAATGCAGTCGGATCATCACATAATTGGTATATATATTACTCCGAATTTCCACGTGGGCGAGGATATTGGAAATTTAATCAAAGCCTACTGGATTATAAATTGTTTGGAACTAGGACAGAATAATATAGAACTGACTTTTTCAGACATAACATAGGTACAGCAGATCTCCTTATTGTATGGGACACTTTTAAATGTGCCTTTAGAGGCCATGCAATTCAGCACTCATCTATAAAACAAAAGCAATTTAGACCAAAAGAGTCCATATTAACAAAGGAAATTGAAGGACTAACAGTACAGTTAGATAAACTGTACCATAGAGGCACAGAATAAGTTAGAGGGAACATTTTTTTGAGGAACTTATTCAAGAAAGATCCAGTGTAACATATTTTAAAAAATAAAGCGAACTGGGTGGAATATGGGGAAAAATACACCATATTATTTTTCAATCTTCAATATAGAAATGCTACAACAACAAAAAAAGTATTGAAATTCACCGAATGATATTTTGGAAGAGGAAGTAAAGTACTTCTTTATTTTATTTTGAATTTTACCCCATTTTCATGGTATCCAATTGTCCCATCACGACAACTCCCATACGGGCTCGGGAGAGATGAAGGTCAAAAGCCATGCGTCCTCCGAAACACAACCCATCCAAGCCGCACTGCTTCTTTAATGCAGCGCGCATCCAACCCAGAAGCCAGCTGCACCAATGTGTCAGAGGAAACACCTTGCACCTGGCGACCTGGTTAGCGTGCACTGCACCCAGCACGCCACAGGAGTCGCTGGTGCGCAATGAGACAAGGATATCCCTACTGGCCAAACCCTCCCTAACCCGGACGATGCTAGGCCAATTGTGCCCTAGACCACTGCGCCACCCAGGAGGCATTGAAGTAAAGTACTTTAAGAATATGTTTTCGTTTCAGTCTCCTCCATCTCCACTAACTGAAACTAATTGTATGGATTTTTTTCCTAATAATAATGTAAAATGGACATCTGTACAGAAAGTCTCATGTGAAGGCCAAATTACAGAGGATGAACCCTGATTAACTCTTTAGTCATATCACAGTTTACCTACTTGCTCATGGATTTGCCTACACCCAGTCACCTGCTTTTTAAATTCTATGAACAAAAATATTCCATTTTATTTGGAACGGCAAGCCAGACAAAATTAAAAGGGCCTATTTATATAACGAATATGAATTCGGAGGGCAGAAATTATTAAATATTAAAGCATTAGACCACTCGCTAAAGGCATCAGTCATACAAAAGTTATACTTAAATCCAAACTGGTTCTCTAGTAAATTGGTGGGAATGTCTCATCCTATGTTCAAGAATAGCCTTTTCACCTTTATTCAGATTACACCTGCTCACTTTGTTTGAAAAGGAAATAATCTAAACAAGCCTTAGAAAATTGGTTGCAATTTCAATTTAATCCACCTGAAAAGGCAGAACAAATAATACAACAAATATTGTGGTGAAACTCAAATATCAAGTGGGGCAATAAAGTATTTAGCCAGCCACCAATTGTGCAAGTACTCCCACTTAAAAAGATGAGAGAGGCCTGTAATTTTCATCATAGGTACACTTCAACTATGACAGACAAAATGAGGAAAGAAAGTCCAGAAAATCACATTTTAGGAATTTTAATTAATTTATTTGCAAATTGTGGTGGAAAATAAGTATTTGGTCACCTACAAACAAGCAAGATTTCGGGCTCTCACAGACCTGTATGTTACGGTTTTCTTCCGTCGAAAGAGAGTCGGACCAAAATGCAGCGTGGTTAATACGATACATGTTTAATGATGAAATAAACACGACAAATACAAAAACAACAAACGGAACGTGAAAACCTATACAGCCTATCTGGTGACAACTAACACAAAGACAGGAACAATCACCCACAAAACACTCAAAGAATATGGCTGCCTAAACATGGTTCCCAATCAGAGACAACGAGAATCACCTGCCTCTGATTGAGAACCGCCTCAGGCAACCATAGACTTTGCTAGAACACCCCACTAAGCCACAATCCCAAAACCTACGAAAAACCCCCATACATAAACACAACACAAAATAAACCCATGTCACACACTGGCCTGACCAAGTAAATATAGAAAACACAAAATACTAAGACCAGGGCGTGACTCTGTAACTTCGTCTTTAAGAGGCTCCTCTGTCCTCCACTTGTTACCTGAATTAATGGCACCCGTTTGAACTTGTTATCAGTATAAAAGACACCTGTCCACAACCTCAAACAGTCACACTCCAAACTCCACAATGGCCAAGACCAAAGAGCTGTCAAAGGACACCAGAAACAAAATTGTAGACCTGCACCAGGCTGGGAAGACTGAATCTGCAATAGATAAGCAGCTTGGTTTGAAGAAATCAACCGTGGGAGCATTTATTAGGAAATGGAAGACATACAAGACCACTGATAATCTCCCTCGATCTGGGGCTCCACGCAAGATCTCACCCCGTGGGGTCAAAATGATCACAAGAATAGTGAGCAAAAAACCCAGAAGCACACGGGGGGACCTAGTGAATGACCTGCAGAGAGCTGGGACCAAAGTAACAAAGCCTACCATCAGTAACACACTACGCCACCAGGGACTCAAATCCTGCAGTGCCAGACGTGTCCCCCTGCTTAAGCCAGTACATGTCCAGGCCCGTCTGAAGTTTGCTAGAGAGCATTTGGATGATCCAGAAGAAGATTGGGAGAATGTCATATGGTCAGATGAAACCAAAATATAACTTTTTGGTAAAAACTCAACTCGTCGTGTTTGGAGGACAAAGAATGCTGAGTTGCATCCAAAGAACACCATACCTACTGTGAAGTATGGGGGTGGAAACATCATGCTTTGGAGCTGTTTTTCTGCAAAGGGACCAGGACGACTGATCTGTGTAAAGGAAAGAATGAATGGGGCCATGTATCGTGAGATTTTGAGTGAAAACCTCCTTCCATCAGCAAGGGCATTGAAGATGAAACGTGGCTGGGTGTTTCAGCATGACAATGATCCCAAACACACCGCCCGGGCAACGAAGGTGTGGCTTCGTAAGAAGCATTTCAAGGTCCTGGAGTGGCCTAGCCAGTCTCCAGATCTCAACCCCATAGAAAATCTTTGGAGGGAGTTGAAAGTCCATGTTGCCCAGCAACAACCCCAAAACATCACTGTTCTAGAGGAGATCTGCATGGAGAAATGGGCCAAAATACCAGCAACAGTGTGTGAAAACCTTGTGAAGACTTACAGAGAACGTTTGACCTCTGTCATTGCCAACAAAAGGTATATAACAAAGTATTGAGATAAACTTTTGTTATTGACCAAATACTTATTTTCCACCATAATTTGCAAATAAATTCATTAAAAATCCTACAATGTGATTTTCTGGATATTTTCCTCTCATTTTGTCTGTCATAGTTGAAGTGTACCTATGATGAAAATTACAGGCCTCTCTCATCTTTTTAAGTGGGAGAAGTTGCACAATTGGTGGCTGACTAAATACTTTTTTGCCCCACTGTACTAATTGATAAAAAACATGTATTTTTTGAAGAAATTTATAATTTTATTGAATGATATCATAAATAGGACCAGAGAAACAACAACGACGTCTAGCTCCACATCATTCAACAAGATAGCTCTGCCACTTTGGTAACCTTGCCATGCATGTAGTAGTTCATCTAGAGTTTATATGAGGTAAATGCTGAGAACACAAAACTGTTTATCTTAATTGCAGCATGAATTTTTGTCACCACAAGGATTATTTTTGTTTTTTGTTTTACTCAAGTGCAGGTTTGATTGAATTCTGGCATAAGTTTCCAGTAGAAAAATTTGATGTAATAAAATAATGTTCCTACAGCTTGTCAGGGGAACCGAAGTGTATTACTCGGGTGAATCTAGCGGAACCCTGCTTGTGAATTGTACTGAATGAAACAAAACATACAACTTTGACAATTGATCCGTGCTATATACTTATTGGGGAGCTAGCCTGTATGTTGCGGAGGTACTTATAATTAGAGCAGGGTTGTCATGTCTGCGTGCCATGTCGTTTCACTACTGTTTCACTGCTGTTTCACTGCTGTTTCACTGTATCTAATGTGTATAGGAGGAGCAGTGGCAGCCATCTTTGATTAATGTGTCTCTGATGGGCCTGCAGCAGCGGGAAACAGACAGCCTGAGTCAGAAGCAATCCCAGTGTCCACTACTCACTGTGCCCTCGCCCATGAAAAATGAGAGTCTCTTTTGTTGAATATAAGAGACGTGTACAATTACCGTTTTAATCATTCCCTCACATGGATTCCCCTCTCCTCCCACACTCGCTCCCCCTGCAGCTATGCTGAACGTTCAGCGGTGCACAACGCTAAATGTTTCACTGAGATGGGTGAGTTTTAAGCACACTTTAGGGACTTACATTCTGCTCAACCCACCCACAGCATACGGTATATCCATAAATACGCCCATTGCTATTGGCACCAACGGAAAAATAGAATCTGGAATGAACTGTTGCTCAGTGTGTCATACAGGAATCTACTTATTGAGGTTCCTGTCTTTTTGTCATCTTAATGCTTAGGTAATGTCTCTGAAAAAAAATCATGATTTCTCCAGAGCCTATATTTTACACACACAGCGCTTGCATCCATGTATAGACAAAGGGCTCTATTCAATCCGTGTCGCAGAAGTTCAGTGTTAGAGCGTGATTGAAAATCTAAAGGCAATGTTAGAGGACACTGCATTCATTTTAAACGCTGCATGTGTCGGCTCAATCGGAAGTGACCTTGACATTTCTAATGCGCAATCTGTAATGCTTCAGCCACATTTCTTAGCGAGGAGGCCAGAAATCTGTAATGCTTCAGCCACATTTCTTAGCGAGGAGGCCAGAAATCTGTAATGCTTCAGCCACATTTCGGAGCGAGGAGGCCGGAAATCTGTAATGCTTCAGCCACATTTCGGAGCGAGGAGGTCGGAAATCTGTAATGCTTCAGCCACATTTCGGAGCGAGGAGGTCGGAAATCTGTAATGCTTCAGCCACATTTCGGAGCAAGGAGGCCGGAAATCTGTAATGCTTCAGCCACATTTTGGAGTGAGGAGGCCAGAAATCTGTAATGCTTCAGCCACATTTCGGAGCGAGGAGGCCGGAAAACTGTAATGCTTCAGCCACATTCCGGAGCGAGGAGGCTGCAAATCTGTAATGGTGGGATCAGATAATGAATGGCAGTATGTCTTGCTCCTTCTATGTCTCTATGGTTATCTTAAAATAAGCATTTCACACAGCTTAAAAATGTACATTTTCCACTTTTTCCCAGATAACGATCAGGACATTGTTGTCATTCCACAAATGATTGTATTGATTTGGCCTGCCTAAATAGATACATTCTACACAAAAAGCCACCTCCACACATCCACTGAAAGAATCCATAATCGCAACATGATTACTACACAAAAATATGTCTATTAGTATGGAGTGATATGCAGCATTGCCATGGCAACAACTCACCCGGAAGGAGCCAGTCTGGAGAGCCATAACATATAACCCTTATTTGTAATTTCAGCATGTATGGCAAGCTATTATCAATATGTAAACCTGGGGAAAATTAGTGTACGAATATTTATCAACACACACTTTTAATCAAATATGTAGTTAAATTCATACAGATTCTTCCCGGTTTACTTAGCACCAGTGTCCCTAAAATATACAAAGACAATGTGATTGATTCAGGACAGATGTCACAGCAGGATACTTTACATGGTAAATGAATGGAAGGAGTGTGTGATGCATTATATCATGGAGCCAGGACATACAAAAGGACATACAAACATGAACGTCTCCAGCTCAAATGATCCCCCAATCACATGAGCCTGGCTGTCACCTAGAGAGTAATCTGAAAGAGATGTCACTACATGCCATTTCACTCCGCTCATCCCTCGTCGATGTCCCCGGACCGTCTCCATGAGTGCACATGGCATGGCAGAGACGGATGTTTCAGATAGCCATTTACCTTTCCCATTATTTGCGTCATATTCGGACATGTCATGCAGAGGGATGGAAATCGGATGTCAGTGTCCAAGGGCAATGTCTCTGTCATGTGCATGCCAGTTTCTTCTGAGAAACAGAGAGCCAGCTCGATGGAACAGTAGTGGAGAGGGTAGCAAGTTTTAAGTTCCTCGGCATACACATCACAGACAAACTGAATTGGTCCACTCACACAGACAGCATCGTGAAGAAGGCGCAGCAGCGCCTCTTCAACCTCAGGAGGCTGAAGAAATTTGGCTTGTCACCAAAAGCACTCACAAACTTCTACAGATGCACAATCGAGAGCATCCTGGCGGGCTGTATCACCGCCTGGTACGGCAACTGCTCCACCCTCAACCGTAAGGCTCTCCAGAGGGTAGTGAGGTCTGCACAACGCATCACCGGGGGCAAACTACCTGCCCTCCAGGACACCTACACCACCCGATGTTACAGGAAGGCCATAAAGATCATCAAGGACATCAACCACCCGAGCCACTGCCTGTTCACCCCGCTATCATCCAGAAGGCGAGGTCAGTACAGGTGTATCAAAGCTGGGACCGAGAGACTGAAAAACAGCTTCTATCTCAAGGCCATCAGACTGTTAAACAGCCACCACTAACATTGAGTGGCTGCTGCCAACACACTGACACTGACACTGACTCAACTCCAGCCACCTTAATAATGGGAATTGATGGGAAATGATGTAAATATATCACTAGCCACTTTAAACAATGCTACCTTATATAATGTTTACATATATACATTATGTAAATTACATTATACATTACCCTACATTATTCATCTCATATGCATACGTATATACTGTACTCTATATCATCGACTGCATCCTTATGTAATACATGTATCACTAGCCACTTTAACTATGCCACATTGTTTACATACTCATCTCATATGTATATACTGTACTCGATATCAGCTACTGTATCTTGCCTATGCTGCTCTGTACCATCACTCATTCATATATCCTTATGTACATATTCTTTATCCCCTTACACTGTGTATAAGACAGTAGTTTTGGAATTGTTAGTTAGATTACTTGTTGGTTATTACTGCATTGTCGGAACTAGAAGCACAAGCATTTCGCTACACTCGCATTAACACCTGCTAACCATTTGTATGTGACAAATAAAATTTGATTTGATTTGACTAGTCCTGCCATTAACAGGAACTAAGATACATTACAAAGAGACCACTTGTTTTAGGCCTCTCTCTGTCTTACGGAGCTCTGAGTTCTGAGAGGTGTAAGTAGCTGTGAACACTGCTACTTTTCAGTGAGTTTGAACAGTACAAGTCTGATATTAGATATGAGATGTGATTGCATACAGCTTTATTATTTCCAGTCTCTCTTTCCTAATCTCTTGGAGACTTACCTAAGTGTGTTTTCTTCTCATTCGTATCTTGACAAGTGATTTAACAGAAAAAGCAATTATCCTCATCATTGAGTATTTCCTTTCATCTCCTTCAGGGCTGAACTCACCACAATGCAAGGTGCTCCAGGTCCTTAACCACTTCTATAGTACCAAGGCAGAGTTCATTAACACTGATACAAAATGAATTGTTATCATTTAAGTGGTAACCATTCTTTGCTGATAGCTATATATAGATCAATTGTGAATAATTTAAGCATAGCTTAATACACTAAGAGAGTTGGGTTAGGTGGGGTCAATGGAGTGAAATGCTGTTTTCAAAATGGCAAGAATTATATATCTATTTTTCATATCCAACCTTATCTCAAATGAAACCATACGACAAATTGACAACAAAAAAACTAAATATTGTTACGACTGCTCTTTAACCAATCAAATTAGAATTTTGTCATCATTGTTCCAAAATGATCCGAGGGCAAAGTATGCCCTAGGCCTACTGTACTGTGTATTATATATTTTTTGTTGAAGATTTGTTAGTTGGAGGTAGATCTTGTCGAACAATTCACTTTTTATTTCTCCTTAAGAGGAGCTGTCCAGTTACAATGGTTCTGAAAAGGACTTTTCAGCAATTACACATTTTCCTTGTGCTGATACCACAAGATAAACAGTGTGCAAGGCTATTGTTTGATGAGAGCTATATTTCAAACATCACCTCTCAGACTCCTACCGTGTACTCATAACAGAGTTGAAATCAGACAGAGGACTAGATGGTCCTACCGCAGTCAGATAGTCACACAGAGGAAGTGATAGGAGCTTTGAAAAGGACCATTTAACATGGCCATGGTGTTTAGACGTTTAGGAGACGGACAGGAGACAAAGCATTATGGATATGCATTTGTAGAGGTGACGTTTAGCTTTCAAACGGACAATTATTTGTGAAGAATGTACCTAACCGTTATTCAGATATATTGTCATTTTGGTAACACATTTACATTGTTGCCCCTATTACTATATAACTACACGTGCGTAACTAGCAACAACATAGTAGTTAAATAGGTGTTACTATGTAATTACATGGTAATGAGGTTGTAGCGCTGCCAGTTGGTACACAATTGGAACAAAGAATGTGTAATTACACATTCACTTGCTGAAGGTTATTTCACATATGTAACTAATGTTTTGTAATTACACATTCACTTGCTGAAGGTTATTTCACATATTTAACTAATGTTTTGTAATTACACATTCACTTGCTGAAGGTTATTTCACATATGTAACTAATGTTTTGTAATTACATTTTTGAAAGTCACATCTGAATTACAATGTTAATAACTCAAACCAAAATCTGACCTTGTTACATATAACTACAAGGTGCCACTACCATTGAATCCAAATGTAATACCAGGGTTGATAAATAGACCTGTAACAAGCACAACTGGTCATTTTCAATTTTTTTATATCTACGTATCAAGTGTAATGTAAGAACAATCCAGTTACATAGGATATACTTGTAATTATCATGCACCTACGCCAGTAAGGTATAAACTTTATAATTACTATGTAGTTACAATGTAACAACCTTTGCAGACAATAGGCTAAACAGGAGAAATTAGGAGACAGGAGAACATTAGGTTGAACCCTTTCAGTTACATTGTACCTACAATGTAACAATCTTTAACAAGCAACTCTGTAATTCCAATGTTGTGACCGGGGATAACCAGGAGCAAGCAACTTACTGTAAAGTGAAGTGACATTTTTGGGGGGAATTTGCACAACACATTTACCTAACGGGCTTGATTTTTCACAGGAACATTAGTACATGCTAGTGTTTCTTTTTTTTTATGGACACATACTTTTCTTGAGCAGATTTCAACAGAAGCGGGTTTTCACTGGGATAATGTGCCATTCGGATTTTCCCCTCCACATCTTTCTGCTCTCGCAGAATGACTTCCTAAAGATCTCCTCTGCCACGGAACACAAACTGTGATAAACTAACAAAGACATAAAAGCCCCTCGATCATTGTAAGCTAGGCTCCACGGTGAAAATGTATACGTATACCGAGCTTTTGGAGAAAACAACATATTTACCATCACCCTGTAAAGTCAACATCCCTGCCCACTATATGAATCAAATAGATACAATCCGTTCTGTTTTTCTGTGTGTGTCTGCAAGACTTGTGCAGGGCTTGACGATGGGATGTATGTAACCTTAGATGAGAGAGAGAGAGAGAGAGAGAGAGGGAGAGGGAGAGGGATTCGGCTGGGTTGCGTCGAATGGCTTTGTGTTTGTGTGTCTGTATTTGTTTTCATTGTTTATGTCTGTTAGTGTGTTCATGTTTGTGTGTTACAATTCCCTGCACTTAATTGGACCATGCATCTGGCACACCAAGCCACATTAAGTACAACAAATGGCCGAATGAATAGGAACATTAGCAGGGTCTGTGCACGAGCAGGACGATGGCGGATGGAGGCAGATGGAGACATCCTGGGTGAGATTCCTTGCCAGGGTTGGCCTTCTCCATTCTGCTCTAATAAAGCATGTGGTTTATTTGCAGATGGCATGAAATAATAAGTATAATAAGATTAGATTTTTTTCTTCTGCAGTTAAAAAAGTGGATTCGGGGTCAATTCGGTGCGTGACTTCTCTCCTTCTCCTTTTCTCTCTTTTTTTGACAATAGTTTTTTAAAATAGTTTTCCACAGCACCCCACAAATAACACAACACAAAAACACAAAAGCAAAACGTCCACTTTACAGCACATTCCCCAAGGTGATCAACACATGGTTTACACATTTTGTCAAACACTTCCGCTTTTAGTTTAATTTTATAATATACAAACTCCAACGGTATGAAGCTAGACAGTTCAGTCCTCCAGTGTGTTATTGAGGGTGAGTATGAGGCTTGCCAATTGATGGCTACACATTTTTTTTGCATCAATTCTAGCAGGAGTGTAGTAAGTCGATCTATCTTTTGGGCTCCTGAGCGGCGCAGCGGTTGAAGGCACTACATCTCAGTGCTAGAGGCGTCACTACAGACCATGGTTCGATACCAGGCTGCATCACAACTGGCCGCGATTGGGAGTCCCATAGGGCGGCGCACTATTGGCCCAGCGTCGTCCGGGTTAGGGTTTGGCCGGGGTAGGCCGTCAATGTAAAATAAGAATTTCTTCTTAACTGACTTGGCTAGTTAAATAAATGTTAAATAAGTTTTAAAAAGTATAATTCATTCTCTTAAATTGCAGTTGTTTATGTCTTAGGTTGTAGGAACACGTATGATGAACATGTTCACATATTCGGTGACCAACGGTTCTCCTCAATTTCTTCCTTCAGATGTGTTTTCCAAACACGAATGGAATTGAGAATCGTTGGTTTGTCTGCTTTTTCTTCAATTCCTTGGACCCCGAAGTAGTGAATATATATATATTTTTATAGATCTTATGGTATTATTAAATGTATGACTTCGATACTCCTCCACGTACAGGGATAGTCTGCTGTCCATTGTTGAAGTGAACGCAGTTGCGCAAGCCAGTGATACATCTTCATATGAGGCAGTCCAACACCTCCAGCTTGATAGGGGGAAGTGTAAAACTGTCCATTTTACTCTTGAGGTCTTTCCATTCCAACTAAAGTTCGAGAGCAGGCCTCAATGTTATTTAAAAAGTTGGATGGAATTGAAACGGGCAAAGCCTGGAATAAATACATCAGCCTTGGTAATATGTTCATTTTGATTATGTTGACCCTACCAAACATGGAAATAGGGAGAGATCTCCATCGCTGAGCATTGGATTCAATCTTATCTATTATTGGGAAAATAATCGATTTTATATGCCTCCTCCAGATTGCAAGGTGTCAGTACACCCAGGCACTTCATGTGTCTTTGTCTGTTTCCATTTGGAACATAGATTTAAGTTTGAGAAGTCATAATTAGAAATGGACATTATTTCAGTTTTCTCCCAATTCACTTTGAATCCTGATATATGTGTAATCTCTGACATCTCTGGCTTTCTCAGTGTGATTTGAAAACGTATTGACCCAAGTGCAGTCAAAAACTAGATTTTCCTGTGTTGTCTGTGTGTATATATATATACTGTATATATGTATATATATATATCCACACTATGAAGTTGGAATAATACTGTGAAATTGTGAAAATGATAATAATGCTCTTTTAGTGTGAGAGCTGTTTGAAAAGACCGCCTGAAATGTCTGCCTGTTTTGGTAGGATAGAGTTTTGGTCTGCCTTGTGACATCACCAGGCGGTAAATTAGTTAATAGACCAATAAGAAAGAGAGTTCCAAACCGCTCTGCCAATAATAGCTAGTTTTCAGTTTTCCCCTCCCAACTCAGACCACTCACAGACAGTCCTGGCAACATTCTTGCTGTTTTTGTTATTTTTGACTATTTTAATTGAAAACAATTACTGTAAGGTACTTAATTGTCACCCAAAACATATTTGATATAGAGATAAAATGGCTTCATTTGACATTTAAGAATACAATTTGTGCAGGCTATTATAGTACGAACGAGACACACAGCCTTTGCTACGGGATGGCTCTTAGGTTTTATGGGGCATATTGTTGAAAGAAAGCATATTTTCACTATTCACAGGAGACGATGTGGTTCACCAGGACCATATCTCTCCTATCCTCTCACTGTCACTGCTCAGGTTCCTCGGTGCCATGTGGGCTTCCGTTCTGTGACGTGTTCTCCCATAGAGATGGCCAATGTGTCATCCCCACCTGGAACCCAGTTACTGATGCTCTGTCCCTCTGCAACAGAGACACATCAATATCTCTGCACGTCTCCAGCCTCGTGAGAGGTCAGGAGTCATCCCAGACAACCAGAACTCAAGGAGTCGTCTGGCACCACAGTAGAGAGGAATGAGAACAGCACGTAGGCGTGGGTGTCTGGAGCGGTCTGACGTCTCAGAGAGCAGCAGCAGCAGCAGTGGAAGGTGACTGGTGGATTCAGTCGGTCTCATGTGTGTGATACAGCTCTCAGCCTAGCTGTGTTTCTATTTGACACCCAGACAGGTGCACCTGCTGGGACTCCATCTCAGCCCCCACCCCCTTCCTGCTGGAATCTACATCCCTGAGGTCCTGTCAAAACCCTGACCACTGGAACAGCACGTCACCTTCCAATTTGAGTCCGCATGAAGAAAATATCCTAAAACATCTGCTTGAATCAATTATATCAGACAACAATGTTGGCGAGGCTTACCGTAATTGACACCTTAATGTCAAGGGATTAATGCATTGTCTTCTCCATTTCAACTCTGTCCGCATATTTTACATCGACAATATCAGGACTTTATTATAGGCAGAAACACAAAACTCAACCTGTTTGGTCTGTGTATTTACTATCTTTATGTTATTTTTATGCACATAAATAGGGGAAAAAAAGACAGATGTGCAGAAATCATTCATACTTCAACCAGTAGCTCTACAATAATGAGACAGCATTTTATGAGTTGTTATCAAATAACTAGATTCCATAACTCCAATATCCGACCCTGAATCATACACCAATGCAGAGATACACTCCGCACATCTCAAAGTTCTCCTAACTTTACTAGCTGGCCCACAACATCTTCAACCCAATAATGGTCAGTGTGCTGCTACAATACAATTCATTACTCTGGGCAAATAACTTTATACACAGCCTAATATATGGCTCGGGTGTCCACATGGAGTTTCACCTGGGTTACATATTGACCATGGAATATTAAACCGTGTTACTTTGAGAATGCATGAACCAGAGCAGCCAGCCAGCAGCAGCAGTAGCGCTCGGCTCCACGACTCAGTAGAGAGCGAATAAAAGCGTCTCACGATGATGACTTTCCTTTGCCACCAGTATATCACATGGTTATTAATTAGCTACAATGATTTCAATCCTTGAAGCTCCACATGTTGCCTGAATTATTGCCAGCTATTGAAGAAGTGGATGGCCAACAAAAGCACTGAGAGCACAGACTTTTTTTAAACTTCAAGATGTAATGAAAGCTGTTTATGTTATTTTCCTCCTGTTCTAATCATCATTTTGTTAGGTAGTTACTACACTTACACAGTAGGTAATTAGGGGGATTTAAGTGAGCCTCATAAATTCACTCTCCCTAATTAATGTCTGGGTTCCAGAGCCTCTGTGGCTCTGTGGATCTGGTTTGGAGTGGACACAGCTAGTTTAAAAAGCCCCAACCAACCCCTACTGATTTTCATGTGCAAACATTTTTCCATGTGTGAAAATGCAATTCTACACGTGATACTTATGTTTTCACATGTGAAAATGCACATGAATGTGAGATGAAAACACGTCTGTTAGTGTTATTGAATGCACGTGAACATACGGTTCCACAGGAACAACGGACCTCACGTGTCTCTTTTGTTTTCACGTGAGAATTTCAGCTCAACATGTGAAAATGCGTATTGTGAAATGTGTTTCTTTTGTAAGGAAAGTTATGAAATGATCTGTTTTTTTTTATGTAAGTGGTACACTGTTCAGCTAAAATAGTGTACAAATATTTAGTCAATGACAATATGATTGCATTTAACATGATCACTTAGTACTGATTTTTTATTTTTATATATATTTTTTTTACATGTGCAAAATATGGACATTTCACTTGGAATCATGTGATTTTCCACATGTGAAATCATGTGGTTTCACTTTGATCAATCTTTTGTTGCTGAGAATTTTCATTTTAATGCAGGTGAGCTTCCATGTTTGACATAAATTCACTGAAAATCCACACTAACACACAGTTCAACACTATTGCACTTTTCATGCAACTTCCTTTTGGCCAGCTAATCAGCCTGACCACCAATCAAGCAACATTATGGACTGAACATTCAAATCCTGTTGCTGCGTTGTTATTTTGCTGTAAGAGTCATGCTGGGAAAGCTTTTGCCCAGCATGCAGAAACAGTCCACCTGATATATTAGAAAATAATAAAGTGTTACCCTAATTTCCTGCAATTGTACACTTTTTGCCATGGGGCAGGGAAAACAATTTGCTGTTTTATAGCTCATCTCATGCTTTTGTTCACATTTTGCCACAAGGCTGAGAGAAAATTATGCAGTTTTAAAGCAAATTTCCTGTTATTCCCCTGGAGGTTGGGGGAGGGGAGGGGTTCACATACCCTGCGTCCCCGTTTGGTAATCCGGCACTGAGTGGAGAGCTGTACTTTGGAGGCATCCAAATATAAAATGGCTTTTGCTTTTCTGCAGTAAATGCAAAGTCAAGGAGCGAGATCAACCCACTGTCACAGTTGTCATCATTGGGTGTAATCATACATTTTCTCAAGAATAGAAACACTGATTGATGCCCTGTGTGTTCCCCAGTTGTGATTCATCTCATAATTTCCTTTTGATTGCACCATATTTTGCACCAGATTGAGATGCACAGTACCACGGCCCTAAGAGTTGACAATCATAGAGCTTGGGGATAGCAATTTCATATGAATGAAAGGCCAGTCGTGGAGATTCGATTCAAGAAGAACTCCCCATCAAATTGGAGGTAGATAGGAGGAAGCTCTATTGGTTCACCCAATTGCTCCTACCCTCTAAGGCAAGCTAAAATATACTAGCCTCACACTTCATCACAATCTACTCTGAACAAATAGCGAAGACATATTGTCAGACGTAGCCATCTATCAACCTAAATATACTGTAATTCTTGTCAACTGCCTTTTTAAGTTATTGCTATTGTCATAATACAACTAAAAGGTTTTACAGCTGCAGCATCTAGAGCATCCTGACGGGTTGCATCACTGCCTGGTATGGCAACTGCTCAGCCTCCGACCGCAAGTAGTCTGGCTACCCAGACTATTTGCATTGCAGCCACCCCTTTTTCTTAAAACTGCATGGTTGGTTAAGGGCTTGTACATAAGCATTTCACTGTAAGGTGTTGTATTCGGCGCATGTGACAAATAAACATGTGATTTGTTTTGATTTTATTGATGTGTATAATAGATATTGTGGTTGTGTTGGGACCAACTTGGAAGAATATTTGTGAATGTTGTTCTGCATTCTGTCATCTAAGAGCAGATAAACAAATTGCATCGCCGTCGCCTGTTTCAAAACAGAGTTAAGGGATAATATTAAAAGAAGAATCTGAGAGAACAACCTAATGGAGCTTTATGGAGGGTTCATGTAACAGTACATTTCAATGAGCAGCTCCGGTATGTGCCTTGGAGTATAGCCTCTACTCCTCCAAAAATATCTCCCTTCAACTTTTCCTCTTAGTCTCCCCAACAGCACCGTAGACTTTTCAACTTAAATAAGATTGAAAGTAGAGCCCTGAATTGTCTTTACATTTCTATGAAAATCTGAAAATCAAATCTTCCTAGATTTGCAAAGGTACGTACTTGGTGTTATGCATAACGTGCACAGAGCTCATGTTCTCCCTGGGCAGAATCAATAAGCTCATCAGTCAAAGCTACTTCGTCTGAGAGGATCTTTTGTCTGGTAAAATACACCTTCTTTACAGCCTCTCCCGTAAAACACAAATTAAGTATGACCAGGATACAGACCCCAAAACAGAGCCCAGTGTCACTCCAGGCCCATTTATATTCTCACATAAAGTGACCATAAAAAAGAAAAGAGCAAGCCAATAAATTGCCCATCTGCCTCCATAAATCAAAGTCCCGAAACCCTTGTTAATCGAGCAAAATAGGCAAACATATTGGCTGGGATATCTTTGGCCACGAAAGTAATGATGACAAATGTAAGTGCTGTCTCGGCAAACCCATAGGCAAAATTCTACAGTCTGCTGAATTAAGTCACAAGTTTTGTCACGTAGTGGTGCTGCTGATGCTTGTATCTTTAGAAGAATGACATTGACTTTAAAACGTTCAGACAGGACGTTGCTGTCTGAAGATAGTGTCTTGTC
Source organism: Oncorhynchus tshawytscha (assembly GCF_018296145.1). Taxonomy (NCBI): domain Eukaryota; kingdom Metazoa; phylum Chordata; class Actinopteri; order Salmoniformes; family Salmonidae; genus Oncorhynchus; species Oncorhynchus tshawytscha. The sequence continues at coordinate 59,188,812 of NC_056440.1, forward strand.
TTTTGAAAATGCGTTGTGTATCTACTAACGTGTTGCCTCCCCTTCTCCAAGGAAATACATACGGTTCTAGAAGAAAACATCTTGACAAATTCACAGCTTTCTCTCTTTGGTTGAAGGTGTTATCTCAATTGATGAATGTGTCTGTGATACCATATAACTACTCCACATGGCTGGCAATCCTACATGTTTTTGCAGTCAATCAGTATCTTTGTTTCTTTGTCTGGATATCTATTTTTCAGAAACTGGGGCAAAGTATGAAATGAAATACAACTAAAAATACAGTATGTCCGGTGTGAGTATTATCAAGTGTACTCAGTTGGGATATAACTCGGAAACCAATTTACTCCTATTGAATTTGAATCACTGGTCGTACAGTAAATCATTCATTTCAGCACAGGGAACAGGAGTCATTAATACATGTGACATGTAGAGCCGGTATGATTTACTGTGGCTGTGCCTTAATTGCAAATGATAAAATGTTGTTTACACTTTTGCCACCTTTCCTTTTGGCCTAGAAGACATCTTTTACAGGATGATATTTTTCATCCTGTGCTGCTGCTAATACACACACAACACTTACCTGTTCAATTAGTTAGAGAGGACAATGTCCATGACCTTCTCGAAACAGACAGAAACACAATGATTATATACTCAAGTGTCCTTTTTAATCATAGCTTGGAATCAGGGCCGGCGACATGCATAAGCGACATGCAGTAAGCAGTTGCTTAGGGCCCACGGCCGCTAGGGGCACCGGACCCAAAAAAAGGAACTCAGTTGGGGTCTCAACTCACTGTTGAGAGTTAGAATAATAGAATACACAAGATGCAATTTTGACATTTGGATGTGGATCAGCGATTTTTCTCTTGTTATCTCAGCCACTGACAGTCACTCAATTAGCCCCTGGAATGTGTATTTGAACAAGTTCAGTTCAGGACACCTCAAACAAGTTACTCATCAAATCAACATGACTTGAACATGGGGTATTGTGCAGTGTCCATGATGGTTTCAAATCAGCATAATAGCCCAAACTGCAGGCTTAGGAATGACACTTAAGTTAGGAGAGGAGTAAAGTTATGCCCAAAGGACTATGTGCACTCGATCAATAAATTACTTTCACTTATAAAAAATATAGTTCTCGTTTTACTATATTATTATTGCTCCTGCAAAAAACTGTATGCAAAGAAATTATTGACGTAGAAAAGCCTGTTAACAAAAATGCATAGAAAAGGCCTACTTCCATTAAGGATTCAAGGGGATTCTACAACTTTTAAACATGTTTATACTGTATTTTGAATATAATATTTTGGAAAAGTCAAGCACAACTGCTTTAGCACCTTGTAACGTGCTCATGCGACCCCTTGTCCAGTTGTCATCCAACAAAGCAACAGAGCACTTACAATGTGATTACCCTTACAAATTAATTTGATTCTAGAGAAGTGATGAGATAGTCAACACAATTAATTGGCTTATTGTCTTCAACCGGTAACTAGGGTAGCGCTATCAGTGTACAGACACATTGAGGCAGTACACTACAGTATGCATTGCTACTAGCTGCTAGATGAATAGGGGGAGATTAACTTTTTAACTTCACTTTGTAATCATGATGGCACAAGCATCCACTCTCCCTTAAATATCTCGGTAACTCTTTATACTTGCCATGAGATGATTCAAATGTACACATTCAAGTTCAAAGGCCATCAGTTTCTATTCGAAATATTCTCAGCTGCCAAAAAGAAACTAACCGATACCATCTAAAGACTCGAAGTGAAAGATTAATTAAGCCGTTTCCCACCCCTCATGAAAATACAATGACTTTCATAACCCAGAAATGTATATGTGGCTCTCTCCTTTGTGCAAAGACAGGAAGATGAGTTGATAACTGGTAACCACTAATAGTCTAGCTTTATAGAAGTGCATACACTCTAGTAATTCATGCAGTATTTCATAAAATACTGTCTGTAAGTACAACATCCCACAGCCTAATTGTAACGGCTCTCGTTTGAAGGAAGAGTGGGCCAAAGCGCAGCGTGGAAAGTGTCCATGATCTTTACTGTCAAGAATCACTCAAACAAAAATAACGAATACAAAAAACAAAAGCGAATAGTTCTGTCAGGCACAGATACTAAACGGAAAACAACACCCCACAAAACCCAAGCAGAAAATGACAACTTATATACGATCCCCAATCAGAGACAACGATAGACAGCTGCCTCTGATTGGGAACCACACTAGACAAAAACAACAAAGAAATAGAAAACATAGATTATCCCACCCGAGTCACACTGACCTAACCAAACATAGAGAATAAATAAGGATCTCTAAGGTCAGGGCGTGACACTAATTATATACACTGAGTGTACAAAACATTAGGAACACCTTCCTAATATTGAGTTGCACCCCTTTTGCCCTCAGAACAGCCTCAAATCATTGGGGCATGGACTCTGCAAGGTGTTGAAAACGTTCCAAAGGGATGCTGGCCCATGTTGACTCAAATGCTTCCCACAGCTGTGTCAAGTTGGCTGAATGTCATTTGGGTGGTGGACCATTCTTTGTATACACAGGAAAATGTTGAGCGTGAAAAACCCAGCAGTGTTACAGTTCTTGACACACTCAAACAGCTGCACCCAGCATCTACTACCATACCCCGTTCAAAGGCCCCTAAATATCTTGTCTTGCCCCTTCACCCTCTGTACATTGGAACAAAGTATAATTTTACCTCAGGACAATACTGTTTTATATCACTCTCCTTTGCTGATGGATGTATCTATGGGAGATATTAGCTATTTAGGTCTTAATCTGATAATCTAATTGACCAATTAGAGATTTCTGTTGTTTTTCCATTTCTCCCGACACAATAGAATTCCAAATGGCCATCATGCAGTGCTCATTTTGATTGAGATCCATTTTTCTAACCTTAATGAATTCAGCATTTCTTTTATTTTTCATTAGAGAAGGGAAAGGTTAGCACGCAGAGGGTAAGGAAGAATAATGTGGCTCCAAACAAAATGGTGGATCATTGAAGTTCACATGAACCACAGTAGATTGTTAGCGTGGCATGGTTATTTCTTTCATAAGCACACGTTTATCGTGGCATTTGACATTTGCAGGAGATTCATGTTTACGTTACACCCCTGGATTGATGTGCCATAATATTGTTTCCTGAATTGGTAGCACCATGAAGCACAATATAATATAGCAATTAACAGTACTGGCTGTTATACCACATATATACAGTATTTTTCAGAGTATTGTATGACCTACTGTATATGAATGTTGAATCTATCAGTCAAAAGACATTCAATTATTTTTCTTTCTTTTTGTTTCAAACAAATCAAACAGTCCTCTTATCAAGGCTACCAGCATGGTCATCAAAGGTAACAAGGGAAGATAAGAAGATTACTCAATCACTTTTATAGCTGCTGTTTACAGGCCTCCTGGGCCATATACAGCGTTCCTCACTGAGTTCCCTGAATTTCTATCGGACCTTGTAGTCATAGCAGATAATATTCACATTTTTGGTGATTTTAATATTCACATGGAAAAGTCCACAGACCCACTCCAAAAGGCTTTCGGAGCCATCATCGAGTGGGTTTTGTCCAACATGTCTCTGGACCTACACTGTCACGGTCATACTCTGGACCTAGTTTTGTCTCATGGAATAAATGTTACGGATCCTAATGTTTTTCCTCATAATCCTGGACTATCGGACCACCATTTTATTATGTTTTCAATCGCAACAAATAATCTGCTCAGACCCCAACCAAGGATCATCAAAAGTCATGCTAGAGGACAAAAATCAGTTAACCACCTAACTGAGGAACTCAATTGAACCTTGCGCAATATCCTAGATGCAGTTGCACCCCTAAAAACTAAAAACATTTGTCATAAGAAACTAGCTCCCTGGTATACAGAAAATACCCGAGCTCTGAAGCAAGCTTCCAGAAAATTTGGATGGAAATGGTGCCACACCAAACTGGAAGCCTTCAGACTAGCTTGGAAAGACAGTACAGTGCAGTATCGACGAGCCCTCACTGCTGCTCGATCTTCCTATTTTTCCAACTTAATTGAGGAAAATAAGAACAATCCGAAATGTATTTTTGATACTGTCGCAAAGCTAACTAAAAAGCAGCATTCCCATAGAGAGGATGGCTTTCACTTCAGCAGTAATAAATTCATGAACTTCTTTGAGGAAAAGATCATGATCATTAGAAATCAAATTTTAGACTCCTCTTTAAATCTGCGTATTCCTCCAAAGCTCAGTTGTCCTGAGTCTGCACAGCTCTGCCAGGACCTAGGATCAAGAGAGACACTCAAGTGTTTTAGTACTATATCTCTTGACACAATGATGAAAATAATCATGGCCTCTAAACCTTCAAGCTGCATTCTGGACCCTATTCCAACTAAACTACTGAAAGAGCTGCTTCCTGTGCTTGGCCCTCCTATGTTGAACATAATAAATGGCTCTCTATCTACCGGATATGTATCAAACTCACTAAAAGTGGCAGTTATAAAGCCTCTCTTGAAAAAGCCAAACCTTGACCCAGAAAATATAAAAAAATATATTGGCTTATATCGAATCTTCCATTCCTCTCAACAATTTGAGAAAAAGCTGTTGCACAGCAACTCACTGCCTTCCTGAAGACAAACAATGTATACAAAATGCTTCAGTCTGGTTTTAGACCCCATCATAACACTGAGACTGCACTTGAAAAGGTGATAAATGACCTTTTAATGCCGTCAGACCGAGGCTCTGCATCTGTCCTCGTGCTCTTAGACCTTTCTTCTTTTAAACTCAGACAAAACAGAGATGCTTGTTCTAGGTCCCAAGAAACAAAGAGATCTTCTGTTGAATCTGACAATTAATCTTGATGGTTGTACAGTCGTCTAAAATAAAACTGTGAAGGACCTCGGCGTTACTCTGGACCCTGATCTCTCTTTTGACGAACATATCGAACAAGACTGTTTCAAGGACAGCTTTTTCCCATCTACGTAACATTGCAAAAATCTGAAACTTCCTGTCCAGAAATTAGGCTTTTGATACTTCTAGGTTAGACTACTGCAATGCTCTACCTTCCGTCTACCCGGATAAAGCACTAAATAAACTTCAGTTAGTGCTAAATACGGCTGCTAGAATCCTGACTAGAACAAAAAATGTGATCATATTACTCCAGTGCTAGCGTCCCTACACTGGCTTCCTGTTAAGGCAAGGGCTGATTTCAAGGTTTTACTGCTAACCTACAAAGCATTACATGAGATTGCTCCTACCTATCTTTACAATTTGGTCCTGCCGTACATACCTACACGTACGCTACGGTCACACGACGTAGGCCTCCTAATTGTCCCTAGAATTTCTAAGCAAACAGGCAGGGCTTTCTCCTATAGAGATCCATTTTTATGGAATGGTCTGGCTACCCATGTGAGAGACGCAGACTCGGTCTCAACCTTTAAGTCTTTACTGAAGACTCATCTCTTCAGTGGGACATATGATTGAGTGTAGTCTGGCCCAGGAGTGTGAAGGTGAACGGAAAGGATCTGGAGCAACCAACCACCCTTGCTGTCGCTGCCTGGCCAGTTCCCCTCTCTCCGCTAGGAATCTCTGCCTCTAACCCCATTACAGGGGTTGAGTCACTGGCTTACTGGTGCTCTTCCATGCCGTCCCTAGGAGGGGTGGGTTGAGTCACTGACGTGATCTTCCTGTTTGGGTTGGCGCACCTCCTTGGGTTGTGCTGTGGCGGAGATCTCTGTGGGCTATACTCGGCCTTGTCTCAGGATGGTAAGTTGGTGGTTGAAGATATCCCTCTAGTGGTGTGGGGGCTGTGCTTTGGCAAAGTGTTTGGCCCTGTCCGGAGGATATCATCGGATCGGGCCACAGTGTCTCCTGACCCCTCCTGTCTCAGCCTCCAGTATTTATGCTGCAGTAGTTTATGTGTCGGGGGGCTAGGGTCAGTCTGTTATATCTGGAGTACTTCTCCTGTCTTATCCGGTGTCCTGTGTGAATTTAAGTATGCTCTCTCTAATTCTCTCTTTCTCTCTTTCGGAGGACCTGAGTCCTAGGACCATGCCTCAGGACTACTTGGCATGATGACTCCTTGCTGTCCCCAATCCACCTGGCCGTGCTGCTGCTCCAGTTTCAACTGTTCTGCCTGCGGATATGGAACTCTGACCTGTTCACCGGACGTGCTACCTGTCCCAGACCTGCTGTTTTCAACTCTCTAGAGACATTGGCTATGAAAAGCCAACTGACATTTGCTCCTGAGGTGCTGACTACTGCACCCTCGACAACTACTGTGATTATTATTATTTAACCATGCTGGTCATTTATGAACATTTGAACATCTTGGCCATGTTCTGTTATAATCTCCACCCAGCACAGCCAGAAGAGGACTGGCCACCCCTCATAGCCTGGTTCCTCTCTAGGTTTCTTCCTAGGTTTTGGCCTTTCTATGGAGTTTTTCCTAGCCACCGTGCTTCTACACCTGCATTGCTTGCTGTTTGGGGGGCTATATAAGTAAGAAGAGCTATATAAATACATTTGATTTGATTATTTGAATCCATTGTCTCATTACAAACACTGATGCCAATAAGGGGCTGGGGATGTGTGTGTTACATGGTATAGGGCCATATATTTTTTTCCTGTCTCTTCTTATAATACTATATATAAGATCCATAGAGGAAGTGGTGGGAGGTTAGATAAAACCCCTAAAGAGAAACATCTGTGGTTTCAAACGGGATTTGAAATGGAGCCAAATGGAAGATGATGAACACTTGAACAAGACAACCCTAATTTAAAGTCCAGAAACCCTTGATCTTGACTGAAACGATAAGGGGAAAGAAGTGCTATCGCTTTCACAATTCCCCATTAAATCCACTGCAGCAGAGAGGGAAGCCCATAATCTAATGAATTAACCCTGAATTGGGGGGGCTGGGGTGCTTGTGTTGATCACCAGCTGCTGGTTCCCATTGCAAACAACTTGAAGTATAATGACAGTTTTACGATGCACAAGCAGTACAAGATTGGGAGTAAAATAAATAAATATTGAAGCAGAAAAGAGAAATACTGGCTCCTTGGGACGGATTTACCGTAGCAGGGGCGGGAAAGAGATTTGGACTTTTTCCACAGATAGCGCTTAACAAATGGGCAGAGACTAAAACAACATGGCAAGCCCCATGCTATGAAGAACATGTATCACTTCAACACATATTCATTCACAGACGCATTGTTTGTTGGTTGCCATAGGGCTGTGGAGCTTATCCTGTGAGCGCAGTGAAATATATATATTTTTCTCTCTCGCTATTTAAAACAAAAATGTGTGATGAGTCTGCAAGCCTCATTTCCACGGCCCCTCAACAATCCCTCCCGTCGCCCCGACACCTGGCCCGAGAGACGCAAGTCATCCTATCCCACCTTTTTGTAGCTTACACAAAGGTGATAGATTGGAATGAGTGGCAGCGCATTCCTAGGTCAGGAATGCATTTTCTTTCAAGTTGGGAAAGTTTGGAGAGCAGCTAAAGTGAAAATTGAAAATATGGAAATCTGGAGAAAGCAATAGAAATCCTTACAAAATTATACCCAGCGTAGACATATCCATTTGATAGGAGATATGGATTGAAGCGTATGCATCAAAATGTATATGACCCTGAGAATTGAGAGCTTCAGCAAAAACTATATATGCATAAACATAAGAAGGCACTTCTCTGTATGACAAAAATATTTTAACTAGAATTATTTAAGATAGCCATGTACTGTATGTACTATACAGTAAAGTCTCTGTGGAGATATAGAGAAACAGAGACAGAGATGGTGACAGAGAGAGACAAAGAGAGAGACTGAGACAGAAGAGACGGCAATGAGAGTACAGTGGCTTGCGAAAGTATTCACCCCCTTGGCATTTTTCCTATTTTGTTGCCTTACAACCTGGAATTACAATTGATTTTTGGGGGGCTTGTATGTCATTTGATTTACACAACATGCCTACCACTTTGAAGATGCTAATTGTTTTGTGTGAAAACAACAAGAAGACAAAAAAGACTTGAGCATGCATAACTATTCACCCCCCCCCCAAAGTCAAAACTTTGTAGAGACACCTTTTTCAGCAATTAGAGCTGCAAGTCTCTCTGGGTATGTCTCTACAAGATTGACACATCTAGCCACTGGAATCTTTGCCCATTCTTCAAGGCAAAATTGCTCCAGCTCCTTCACGTTGGATGGGTTCCGCTGGTGTGCAGCAATCTTTAAGTCATACCACAGATTCTCAATTGGACTGAGGTCTGGGTTTTGACTAGGCCATCCAAGACATTTAAATGTTTCCCCTTAAACCACTCGAGTGTTCCTTTAGCAGAATGCTTAGGGTCATTGTCCTGCTGGAAGGTGAACCTCCGTCCCAGTCTCACATCTCTGGAAGACTGAAACAGGTTTCCCTCAAGAATTTCCCTGTATTCAGCGCCATCCACCATTCCTTCAATTCTGACCAGTTTCCCTGTCCCTGCCGGTGAAAAACATCCCCACAGCATGATGCTGCCCCCACCATGCTTCACTGTGGGGATGATGTTCTCAGGTGATGAGAGGTGTTGGGTTTGCACCAGATGTAGACATAGCTTTCCTTGATGGCCAAAAAGCTACATTTTAGTCTCATCTGACCAGAGTACCTTCTTCCATATGTTTGGGGAGTCTCCCACATGCCTTTTGGCGAACACCATTTTTTTTCTTTAAGCAATGGCTTTTTCTGGCCACTCTTCTGTAAAACCCAGCTCTGTGGAATGTACGGATTAAAGTGGTCCTCTGGACAGATACTCCAATCTCCACTGTGGAGCTTTGCAGCTCCTTCAGGGTTATCTTTGGTCTCTTTGTTGCCTCTCTGATGGGCTTTACAGAAGAATAATAATAATCACAGTAGTTGTCGAGGGTGCAGTAGTCAGCACCTCAGGAGCAAATGGCAGTTGGCTTTTCATAGCCGATGTCTCTAGAGAGTTGAAAACAGCAGGTCTGGGACAGGTAGCACGTCCGGTGAACAGGATCAGGATTTGGTCTCTTTAATGCCCTCCTTGCCTGGTCTGTGAGTTTTGGCAGGTGGCCCTCTCTTGGCAGGTTTGCTGTTGTGCCATATTCTTTCAATTTTTTAATAATGGATTTAATGGTGCTCCGTGGGATGTTCAACGTTTCTGATATTTTTTATAACCCAACCCTGATCTGTACTTCAACACAACTTTGTCCCTGACCTGTTTGGAGAGCTCCTTGGTCTTCATGGTGCCACTTGCTTGGTGGTGCCCCTTGCTTAGTGGTGTTGTAGACTCTGGGGCCTTTCAGAACAGGTGTGTATATATACTGAGATCATGTGACAGATCATGTGACACTTAGATTGCACACAGGTGGACTTTTTTTGAACGAATTATGTGGCTTCTGAAGGTAATTGGTTGCACCACTTCTCCGTTTAATTTTTTTATATTTTTTTTAACAAGTAATTGTTTTCATTTCACTTCACCAATTTGGACTATTTTGTGTATGTCCATTACAAGAAATTCAAATTAAAATCTATTTTAATTACAGGTTGTAATGCAAGAAAATAGGAAAACCACCAAGGGGGATGAATACTTTTGCAAGGCACTGTAGGCCTATGTGTATACCACTTGCGGCTGGTGGAACATTTATTGGGGAAGACAGGGCTCATAGTAATGGTTAAAATAGAATAAATGGAATGGTATCGACACATCAAGCACATGGTTTCCTTATGTTTTATACCATTCCATTCACTCCATTCTAGTCATTATTATGAGCCGTCCTCCCCTCACCAGCCTCCTGTAGTGGATACTGTATGTGCTTGTATGTTTCTGTGATTGAGTGTGGCTTTCTGCGTGTGGCAAAAGCTTGTGACAGAGACAGGGCTGCCGAAAGCGATAACGATATTGAACTCTGCACGTCTCTCTCCAGTTGACAAATCTGTCTTTTGTCTCACCCCGCAGGCATGTCTCTCCCCTCCCACGCTGTTAGTTTGAGATTGTGAATCCCATTCAAGGGGACCATATGCAAACACATCGAGGGGGCTGTATGTGAACACTGCATGGTCCCTTTGAGCTGAGGGAAGTGCTGTTCTGCGTCGTTTTGGGGAAAAGAACAACAATGAAAAGTTGTACAGAGAGACAGGGGAGGGTATCTAAACGGTTGCCTGAAACTTCTGTCCATGAAAGAAGATGAGCAGGCTGCCAGCCTTCATCTCACTCTGCACTTCTCAGCACACACATACAGTGCAAACATTTAAAGCACACACCTTATTGAAATCCCAGCATCGCCATATTGACACTTGACGGAGTGGAGTGATGCTCATCTCCTTGGCTTAGGAAAATCGCAGACCTTATCGCACGTTGACCCTCATAGATTATTGCACACTCACCAGGACATGATGTGTCACTATTGATTCAATCAATGGGCTGCTAGGTGGTCATTTCAGGGAGACTGGTTTTACATCCAGTATATCCTCCACACAGGCCGATAAAACGTGTGGGCCTGTGCAGTACACTATTCAGGCATTACATTGCATTCAGAGATAGTAGGTATTTCCAAAATGAATGTTTATCGATTAATAGATCGTTGACTGCATGTGTGTGTGGGTGTCTGTGTGCATATCTTGAGTTGAGGCGGAGTAACATAATGTTCCCTCCTGTACTGTACCCTGCATTTGAATTGATTAGGCCTTTACAGAGTTTTATTGTCACAAAAAATGGCAGCCGATTGAAAATGTCATGTAGACTTTCCGTGTCTATCTCCTTCATCTAGTGTGCTCAAGATCCTTTTCGCCCTCTAGATGCATAAAAAGGCCTTACTATAGTGTAGTCGATGCTTATTCAATGTGCAATACATGTAAAAACCCATAGATGAGGATGTACAAACCGATCCAAGGGATTTTAACTTTCTAAAATGTCTCTTTTATGTGCTTTTGTTATTGGCAGATTTCCTCTTCCTTTCATCCGTCGTGTTACTATTGCAGTACTGTATATAAAGCATGACTCCTGACTCTCTCCCCTTCATTGGAGTTCAGTCAGTCTCACAGAGGGAAAGAGGATGGAAAGGAAAAGCCTCAAGTGGATTCTTCCTGCTGATGAATGAGATTCATGTGACTCTCCTTTCCACACTCGCAAACACTGAGCATACAGAATACACAGCATCCTATCGCTTCAAATAAAAATCGAGTGGAATTATGGTTGTGTTTTGCATATCTATGTGATGTGCCTGAGATAATCAAATAAAAAGTGCAGCTGCATTGTTGCTTGTAAAACAGGCAAGAGATTGTGCATCTTTGAAAATTGGATATCATTTCATTGTTGTGTCATCTTAGATTTTTAATTGTGATAATGGATATAAATGTGACCCAATGTGAACTGCATAATCAGTGAGTTAATTGGTTTTCTCAGGATCGGTAAAACATGTTAAATACTATGACAATATCATGGCTTAAAATGGTACAAATGTCTCTCTTGTACAGATCAAATATGGGTTTATCTCCTTGTGTGCTATAATGAAACAACAAAATTCAATAAGACGTGATATCTACATGAACAGTTCAAAGACAATGTGGCTGAATATACGTTATTGAGAACAAACTTGGTTGTGACAGGAAATAAAAAATGAATACATTCAGGGGCTGGGTAAAAAAAAATGAAAGAAAGAAAAGCGGGGATAGTCATTAACCTTTCTGGACCTACGCTAAGTGCTCCTCATGACTTCAGTGAAGCAAAACTTCTGAGAAGCGGCGAAGTGCCCACAGCCTCAGCTCCATAATGAGCAATCCTAGATTTTTCTCCTCTCGTCAGGGGCCCAGCTTCGAGGAGCCACCGTTCAAATGGAAATGTTTCTCTCTGCTCTGGGCATGTTTAACATTCATTGGAAATATCTCATGTTGCATTGCATTGGTAATAACAAAAGAGAAAAGAGGAGGGGAGGTAATAGTCCATTTTGAAGGATGCTAAAAGGTTGTTTACATACCATCAGAACTTACATTGGTAAAGAGGGTTTGAGTTCCAGGTCCCTTTATAACACAAACACCAATTATAAAACAATAAAATGGTCACCGACATGAGATTGTCTCATTTGTTGATTGTTGAATGAAATATTAGCTGTCCAATTTTTTGTTGGATTTCTGCTCACTCCGATTTCAAAATACAATGGTCTATACATATTTTAAACTTAACTATGAATGCGCACACATACATACACATGGGCACAGACCACAAGACTTCAAAACAGCATCCGTTTAGAGAATTCTGGCCAATCACCTTGCCCTTGCATCTTTCTAGTATCAGGCCAAATGAAGTTAGTGTGTCCCCTCAGTGGGAAAAATCGATTTCAAAAAGCTTTTAAGGCAGGTGTGGGAGTCGCTCGCCTGCTCCTGCAATCCATACTGCTGCTTGGGGGTACAAGGTGCTCTTTTCACTGCCATCCAACTGGAAAATGTCTCAGCCAACCTCCTGTGTAATTTCTGCAGACGCAGTCTGTCGTTTCAACTGGGCTCTTTAATAAAAGAACCCTCCATCTATGCTGCTGCTCCTGCTGCCCTTACATAAATGTTAATGCAACATATCATTTGCATTGCAGCACCACTTCAAAAATGAAAGCTCAAGTCAACTCAAAGCAGGAGGATGAGCCGTCAACTGTTGTTCTATAATAAGCCCCACTTGGGACAAACATTTCTTGTTCTATCTCAAATGGAAATGTGTTTAAATATGAATGACTAAACATCTGCACCATATTCTTGGAATGCTTTTTGAGAGGAGAGCTTTTTCGTGGAGCTCACAACTAATTTATTGAACTGGCTAAGACCTCCTACCAGGTGTCATAGAAAAGGAAGTAGAGGAGACCTCACAGCTTTGGTCACATTCGCATGTATGTTCCTGTTGCTGTGTATGTTGTATATATGATACATTTATTTGAAGATTTCTGTGGGGGAAAAGACATCAGTATTCTCAATGTTAGGTTGTCTACATGTATGTGCTGTTACAATACTACCAACCGACACAGATTCGGAGAGCAGATGCATCTTAAATGTCAGATAATAAATGCATGTGATTATGCACGTGGAATGTCATGGAAATGCATGTTATTATGCACGTGGAATGTCATGGAAATGCATGTGATTATGCACGTGGAATGTCATGGAAATGCATGTATAGCTCGAGGCAGATTAAATGTTTGTCGAGGCTGACATGCTGTTGGCATCACATACTGTAGGCCCCAAGTGATTTAGCTTAGATCGAAAACAGTCATTTCACATAAGCATGTATTTGATGAGAATATATGCTGTTCGTCTCGTTTTTTTGTGTTTTTTTAATCTCCCAACCTTACCAGAAACGGTCTCTACAGTCTACTACATACGCATCTCCTTGAAGTCAACTGATGTCCGCATTGTGTGACATCCAGACATAAACATGGCAGCTTTATGCACGATCTATTACACTGTTGTGTACTGTACATAATTGCATGTGTGCAGGATATTAGATAGACCTATGTTAACAACAAGAGGCCCCCCATAACAAAAAGACAGATAAATACTATCACTGGGTTTGTCTCTTGGTTTTACGTGTATAAATAACATTTGTAAGCATTTGACTTACTTTATCTCGCTACTAAAACTTATTAAGACACAATTCCCCAAACTGGCCCTCAAGCAGTGGTGTGAAGTGCATAAGTAGAAATACTTTAAAGTACTACTTAAACAGCTTGGTTCGATCAGGGATATGAGCTGTGAAGAAAGATCAACGACTGATACTTCTGAGTTCCTGACAGTGTCGAGCTTCCACATATGCAGGAGGAAGTTGGAATCGGCTCACATGACACCTTACCGATTTGTAATGACTATAGTTAAAAGATACACCTTTCCTGTAGCTTCAAATAACAATTTCCTTTTTATTCTATTGCTCCGATGGAATTGAATTCCTTATCCACTATGTCATATAAATAACTATATCTCTATTCATTATGTGTGTATGCAGATGTCATTGGCTTGAATGGCACATGTTATGGTTTGCACCTTTCACAAATCTTCAGAGCCTACTCACGCTACTAAACGAATAGGTTGGCAAGAACAGGATTTCCTTTATCGTGCCTTCACGTCATGCATTCTCCTTTTCCAAGAAAATCTAAGCAGTTACTAGTGCTTCACACCAAACCCTCTTGACTTCTTTAGAAGTTCAAGGGTAGACTGGGCTGTTCTTGAGTTTATTGGATAGCTGGAGCAGATGAAAACAGCAACAGTGTAACACTTCCATCCATGCCAATTGAGACCAAACGTCTACTGTCAGTAATGCAATTCCCGAGAAAAGCTGGGTGTTTTCACTGAATTTGCTTGGTCCTGGAACAGCTTGTAGGTACGGTTTCACTGCGATAAAGCTGAGCTTTAATCACATTATGCTCGTGCGTGCTTGGCACCCCGGTACTCTGTGGGAGAACTGAACTTCAAGTACTACACTACTGGCCATTCCTGCCATCCACTGAGGGCTAACCTTGAAAAGTAGAGCAGAGTTGTCTTGAGGTAAATGAGCAGTTGCTATAATTTGGAAGCCAGTTGGGAGGATGGTCATTAACTGAATCAATGGTGACAGTTTCCTCTGGGAGAGGGGTGACTGACTGCTGTCACCCGTCTGTGATCTACAGGCATGGCATCTCCAACTTGTCACCTCTAATATCAGTCCATTTTCAGTCAAATTTGGTATTTGGGATTTGGGATAAGATGTGCCAGGTGTGTTGTTCTCTGCCTTAGTTCTAGATGATGAGTTTTGGTTTGCATTTCAATGGGATTTAAGCCACGACAAGTGGTTATACACCAGTACGTCATGTACCTATACACAATGTGCATGTACCAGCTGACTGTTAGTGAGCACAGCTGTTATGTGTTATTGGACACGAGACAGAACAGTGAACGATAGCACGAAATACTAATGGAGCCATTGCAGGTGTTTAATTGAATGACATCTTTATTCCTATGCAAGGCTAATTAGTCATTCATGGAATTAAATATTTAAAATGTCCCTGAATGTAGCTCACAGTGATACAGATGTGACTGAAAGGGACAGAATGAGTGGCTGCTGAGCCTCAGGTACGAGGGAGCCTGCTTTCATTCTTTGACAGGAGCTCTTCATGCCTTCCTCTTCCAGACACCTTGCAAGTAAGCTCACTGACATTTTCAGCTCAACAATCACAGGTCGCAGAAATCATGCTCATCTCCCTTGCAGGAACATTATCTTTGCCGTCACATTCTGAGGAGCGAGCTCGAGTGTAACTTTATATCCCATTAGATATTAAGTGTTTCATGCAAATACCTAAAGAATCAAGCAGGGAGTAGCTCATTGGGAAGCAATCTCTACTATGTTTAAGAGGGCCACTGATAAGGACAAATCTGTCAGCGCCTTCCGGGCCTAATCAGTGGACTAGATATGTTTGTTACAAAATATCATGTATAAAGCTAGTCAATTATCTGTTTTGATATATTTCAACTTGGACAATATTCAGCTTGATTTTCACATTTGTGAAAAATGTTGTGGGTCGTGAATTTGGACGGTGGCTCTTTCACTGGTGGTCAGGTTAGTCATGATTACTTGTTTGGATCGTTTGTCCCCGTCTGACCACTAATATCCGTACATTAGCCAAAGGACAAGCCCCATAACTGTCTGGACTCATCCTAATGATATGTGCAGATCCTATCCCACAGAGGGTAACCCCAGCGCGGCAGGGCCTGGCAGATCTGGACAGAGTTTTACCCATCCAAGCCCTAACCGCCGTCCAGATGGCTCAGTCCCAGCTGAACCCAGTGACAGTTGCTATTATTTCCACCCTTCATGATTGGAGGCGTCAGCAATTCATTACGCAATAGGGGGTAAGGATAATTGATGTTTTTGCCCAAGGTTTATATTTGAAGAAGAAAACAAAAAAATAGAATTCATGTAGAGGTAGAATGCAATTTGTATAAACTGGTTTATCATTTTGAATGATGGGAAAACGTGAATTATTGTAGTAGTGGTGCCATGTTGAAAAGGGAACAGTAGCAGTTGTCAGGTCATACGCATTCGATTTGGATTCTCTAGGGAATTTGTACATTGTCTGTCTCAGCTAACATGTTTATAATGATCTACTGTCGTAATTGTTCATGGTAAGTTGTTGCTTTTATGTACTTTCACAACTTGTCTTTCTGTGTTACGTTATACAACTTATTTTTGTACCTGTGCTTTTTAAATGTGCTGAGGCCAATTGCATCACTCCATAGATGTGCTACTACGCACTCTCATGACAAATCCTCTCCCATTGTATATCTACTCAGTTGGTTCTCTCTATGCTGTCCTCATCTAAATGTGCAAATAGCATCCTGCCGAATCTATATACTTTGTTTCTTACATCCAGTACATCATTTTGTAATCAATCTACAGATGGCAAGACAAAATTGCTTCCTGGCAAGCAAAGAGGTTTCATATACATTTAAATAAGCATGGCTTCAGAGATAGCTGGAGGCTCTGGATTTCCCGGCAGATGAGGGTAATGAATGACTGACTTAAAGCTCAGTGAACCTATCTCCTTTGAGATGCACAATGTGTTTTGAACAAAAGACTCCCAAGCCGAAGCACTCGCAGAGTCACACTTCTCTGCAGTTCACTTACATTGTCTTCATGCTAAAAACCTATAGCCATGCAGAAGGTAGACAGCATTGTCAAGCAATATCAAACAGACTTCCTACAGTGTCTTCAGAAACTATTCATACCACTTGACTTATTCCACATTTTTTTGTGGTGTCACAGCCTGAATTCAACATTTATTAAATGTTTAAAACAAATGCTCACCCACCTACACACAATACCCCTTAATGACAAAGTGAAAACATTTTTTGTGTGCAGATATCTTGAAAATGAAATACAGAAATATCACATTTACATGCTGTAAGTATTCACACCCCCGAGTCAATACTTGTAGAATAATCTTCGGCAGCGATTACAGCTGTGAATATTTGTGGGTAAGTCTCTAAGAGCTTTCCACACCTGTATTGTGTAACATTTACCCATTATTCTTAGAAAAATTATTCAAGCTCTGTCATTGGTTGTTGATCATTGCTAGACAACCATTTTTAGGTCTTGCCATAGATTTTCAAGTAGATTTAAGTCAAAACTGTAACACAGCCACTCAGGAACGTTCACTGTCTTCTTGGTAAGCAATTCCAGTGTGGATTTAGCCTTGTGTTTTAGGTTATTGTCCTGCTGAAAGCTGAATTAATCTCCCAGTGTCTGGTGGAAAGCAGACTGTACCAGGTAATCCTTTAGAGATTTGCCTGTGCTTAGCTCCGTACTGTTTATTTTTTATCTTTAAAAAAATCCCCAGTCCTTGATGAAGCAAACTCTATGCTTGAAAATATGGAGAGTGGTACTCAGTAACGTGTCGTATTGATTTTGCCCCAAACATAACACTATGTTTTTTTGCAGTATTACTTTAGTGCCTTGTTGCAAACAGAATGCACGTTTTGGAATATTTTTTATTCTGTTCAGGCTACCTTCTTTTCACTCTGTCAACTAGGTTAATATTGTGGAGTAACTACAGTACAATGTTGTTGATCATTCCTAATTTTTCACCTTACACAGCAATGTAAATTATTTAAAGTCACCATTGGCCTCATGGTGAAATCCCTGAGCGGTTTTTGTCCTCTCCAGAAGCTGAGTTTAGAAGGACGCCTGCATCTTTGCAGTGACTGGGTGTATCGATACACTATCCAAAGTGTAATGAATAACTTCACCATGCTGAAAGGGATATTCAATATCTGCTATTTTCTTTTTTACCAATCTACCTATAGGTGCCCTTCTTTGCAAGGCATTGGAAAACCTCCCTGGTCTTGGTGGTTAAATCTATATTTGAAATTCAGTGCTCGATGAAGGACCTGACAGATAATTGTATGTGTGGGGTACAGAGATAAGGTAGTCATTCAGAATCATGATAAACACAGAGTGAGAGCATGCAAGTTGTGACTTTTTAAGCACATTTTAAGCACTTATTTAGGTTTGTCATAACCAAGGCATGGAAAGCAGCATACCACCCTGTATCCCACCGCTGGCTTCCCTCAGAAGCTACTGTAAGCAGGGTTAGTCCTGGTCAGTCCCTGGATGGGAGACCAGATGCTGCTGGAGGGCCAGCAGGAAGCATTCTTTCCTCTGGTCTAAAACAAAATATCCCAATGCCGCAGAGCAGTGATTGGGGACATTGCCCTGTGTAGGGTTGTGTCTTTTGGATGGACCGTTAAACGGGTGTCCTGACACTCTGTGGTCCCATGGCACTTATTGTAAGAGTAGGGATGTTAACCCTGGCTAAATGCCCCATCTGGTCATCATGGCCACCTAATCATCCCCAGCTTTCAATTGGTTCATTCATCTCTATCACGTTTCAGGTAAGGCCCAGATGCAACTGTGTTGAAGTAACAATGTTTATTACAGTAACATAGGCAGGCAAACAACAGGTCAAGGCAGGCAGGGGTCAAACAGGAAAAAAGGGAACAATGAATAGACAGGGAAAGGGAACAATTAAAAAGGGAACAATTTATAGACAGGAACAGAGGGGAAGAACTCTGGTAGGCTTGACAAAACAAAACAAACTGGCAACAGAGAAACAGAGAACACAGGTATAAGTACCCAGGGGATAATGGGGCAAATGGGTGACACCTGGAGGGGGGTGGAGACAAGCACAAGGACAGGTGAAACAGATCAGGGTGTGACAATCTCCCCTGTAACTATTCCCCAGGTTGTTGCTGTAAATGAGAATGTGCTCTCAGTCAACTTACCTGGTTTAAAAATAACAACGGGGTTGTTAGTTACTAGTTACTGACTCAAGACTTCAGCTTTCAATTAACATAATTCCACTTTGGAATTGCGTGATGGCCAATGACAAAGAAAAATGAAGTGACACAACAAAATGTGGAAGAAGTCAAGCAGTGTGATGAATACTTTCTGAAGGCACAGTTTATGGACAAAAGGTTTTGTCAGTGAAAAGAAAAGTTGTGGTGGCATGTATTGAATAACTTAAGCATATTGTCCCAGAAATGATGCCCACAAGTGAAATAAAAAAAATCTATTCGTTAAGCAATGTGCTCTGAAGGACACATTGAAAAGTGTGCTACCTTGACTTTTTTGTGTTCTGAAGTTGTTTCCTTCAAAGAAGGAATGCTCATTTTCATAAAAAAATCTGAGCTGAACCAAATCACATCATTGCATGTCACCACAGACATATTCCAATCATTTTTTGTTAAAATTTGGTATAGAAGCTGAACAAAAAACTGAAAAATGTGCATTTCAAGCAAAGCCCTGGGTTGACCTGTAGTGTATAGGTCAATGGTGGAAATGCATGTACAGTGGGGCAAAAAAGTATTTAGTCAGCCACCAATTGTGCAAGTTCTCCCACTTAAAAAGATGAGAGAGGCCTCTAATTTTCATCATAGGTGCACTTCAACTATGACAGACAAAATGAGAGAAAACAAATCCAGAAAATCACATTGAAGGATTTTTAATGAATTTATTTGCAAATTATGGTGGAAAATAAGTATTTGGTCACCTACAAACAAGCAATGTTTCTGGCTCTCACAGACCTGTAACTTCTTCTTTAAGAGGCTCCTCTGTCCTCCACTCGTTACCTGTATTAATGGAACCTGGTCTCTTGTTGCACTTAATCAAGAAATCCTCTACCAAGTTTAGTGTTTGCTAAGCCCTTCCACTCCATCTGCACGGCACTTCATCTCTTTAGGAAATACTTTAATTTCTTTATGACAATGAAGTAAAGATGAAATGTAGTGAAATGTACCTATTACATTTCCTTTCCCTCTATACTTCCAAATAACAGTGATACATTAATATTATAGAAGATCATTCTACAGTATTTGGCCGAAAATGGTCCTAAATATCATTATTGTTCAATATTACATTTTCCTTTTGGTGGAAATAATCAAATGGGCTGATTGCCATGGTACATCAATGCAGCAAAATAAGTGAGCACCTGGTCACAGTCCAGCAAAAAGGACATATTGATTATAAATTTGATACAAAATAAGGATAGTATTTGTATCAGGATTTGCAAGGTACATTTGCTAACATTATGAACACGTTAATATGTTACTCTTCAACGGGATCTTATTCGACTAACTGCCAACACATTGACTAGTGTCAGTTTCCAGAATATAACCTCGGTGCCTCACAGACTGTGAAACCAGAACACCTGAATAACGTTGATCGACGTGTACTTTTTACTCCATATATTTTCCCTGACACCCAAAAGTACTTTTTTGAAAGGCTAGCAGGACAAGAAAATGGTCAAATTCATGCACTGTTGCCTCTGATCTGGTGGACTCACTAAACACAAATGCTTCGTTTGCAAATTATGTCTGAGTGTTGGCGAGTGCCCCTGGCTATCCTTAAATAAAAACAAGAACATTGTGTCTGGTTTGCTTAATATAGGGAATTTGAATTTATAATTTATAATTTTACTTTTAGCAATTACATTTACTTTTGATACTTAAGCGTATTTTAAACCAAATACTTTTAGACTTTTACTCAAGTAGTATTGTACTGGGTGACTTTCACTTTTACTAGAGTAATTTTCTGTTACTTTTACTAAAGTATGACAATTTGGTACTTTTTCCACCACTGGCTTTAACTAGATGAGTATTGTTTTGGGGACAATGTGTGGTGTATGTCGAGGTGACTTTTAGAATTACTCTTGTAAAATGTTGAAGTACTTTATGGTTTTCTTAGTGTCAGCTACCCACGTCAATCACCAATCATCACCGCTTAATTTCATCAAAACTTTGGTGTGGTTGAGGCCAAGATTCCATCGAACTTGCTTTGATTAAGATGTTATTTTCTTTGTAGTAGGCAACCATGGCAACTTGCCTCTGCTGAGGAATTGGAGAGTGTGCCCACGGACAGGCTGTGGTAATCAGACCTATGTCTTTTGGAAATAGATTGCTATTGATCTGTTTCCTCTACAATAACATTAGAGAGCAGATGTGCAATGATCTGTCAGAAATGCAGCGTGAAATAGCCATAGATGATAACATCTTGTTCCAGTAGTAACACCATTGGTGGCACCCACAGTTTTCCTCTGTGATTGTAGTACACATGTTATTAATGTGTTTGCAACATCAAGGATCTCATGAATATGTACCAATTAGTAATGGTTGGAGCCAGAAGTCCCAACAGATTTTGTACCACTTCTACTTATCTTTCAGCAAGACGTATCAATTTACTGAATAATAACCCGCTAGGCAAAGACATCAGTTCAACTTTGAGTTTTGATTTACATTGGTTGAGTTGTCAACTAATGTGAATTCAACATGAAATCAACAAAAAAAAATTCACCATGTGACATCATTAGTTTTAAGTTAAAAGTTGGGTGAAAAAAGGATTAAATTCTTTTACATTGACGACTTTTTGCAATTCAAATCAGTTTTCCATTTTGATTCAATGTCATCGCATAGAATGTTCTTGTTAATATGACGTAGAAACAACGTTGATTCAATCAGTTTTTGCCCAGTGGAAAACAACTATTTGTGATGTACTGTGTAAACACTGAAAGTTACAGTGGCTTGCGAAAGTATTCACCCCCTTGGCATTTTTCCTATTTTGTTGCCTTACAACCTGGAATTAAAATCGATTTTTGGGGTGTTTGTATCATTTGATTTACACAACATGCCAATCACTTTGAAGATGCTAAATATATATTTTTTGTCAAACAAACAAGAAGTAAGACAAAAAAAACAGAACTTGAGCGTGCATAACTATTCACGCCCCCAAAATCAATACGTTGTAGAGCCACCTTTTGCAGCAATTACAGCTGCAAGTCTCTTGGGGTATGTCTCTATAAGCTTGGCACATCTGGCCACTGGAAATTTTGCCCATTCTTCAAGGCAAAACTGCTCCAGCTCCTTCAAGTTGGATGGGTTCCCCTGGTGTACAGCGATCTTTAAGTCATACCACAGATTCTCAATTGGATTGAGGTCTGGGCTTTGAATAGGCCATTCCAAGACATTTAAATGTTACCCCTTAAATCACTCGAGTGTTGCTTTAGCAGAATGCTTAGGGTCATTGTCCTGCTGGAAGGTGAACCTCCGTCCCAGTCTCAAATCTCTGGAAGATTGAAACAGGTTTCCCTCAAGAAATTCCCTGTATTTAGCGCCATCCATCATTCCTTCAATTCTGAACAGTTTCGAAGTCCCTGCTGATGAAAAACATCCCCACAGCATGTTGCTGCCACCACCATGCTTCACTGTGGGGGTGATATTCTTGGGGTGATAAGAGGTGTTGCGTTTGTGCTAGACATTTTCCTTGATGGCCAAAAAACTCAATTTTGGCCAGAGTACCTTTTTCCATATGTTTAAGGAGTCTCCCATATGCCTTTTGGCGAACACCAATTTTTTTCTTGAATCAATGGCTTTTTCTGGCCGCTCTTCTGTAAAGCTCATCTCTGTGGAGTGTACAGCTTAATGTGGTCCTATGGACAGATAATTCAATCTCCGCTGTGGCGCTTTGCAGCTCCTTCAGGGTTACCTTTGGTCTCTTTGTTGCCTCTCTAATGCCCTCCTTGCCTGGTCTGTGAGTTTTGGTGGGCTGCCCTCTCTTGGCAGGTTTGCTGTGGTGAAATATTCTTTCCATGTTTTTAATAATGTATTTAATGGTGTACCATGGGATGTTCAAAGTTTCGTATCTTTTTTTATAACCCAACCCTGATCTGTACTTCCCCAAAACTTTGTCCCTGACCTGTTTGGAGAGCTCATTGGTCTTCATGGTGCCGCTTGGTTGGTGGTGCCCCTTGCTTAGTGGTGTTGCAGACTCTGGGGCCTTTCAGAACAGGTGTATATATACTGAGATCATAGATTGAGCACAGGTGGACTTTATTTTACCAAGTATGTGACTTCTGAAGGTAATTGGTTGCACCAAATCAAATCAAATCAAATGTATTTATATAGCCCTTCGTACATCAGCGGATATCTCAAAGTGCTGTACAGAAACCCAGCCTAAAACCCCAAACAGCAAGCAATGCAGGTGTAGAAGCACGGTGGCTAGGAAAAACTCCCTAGAAAGGCCAAAACCTAGGAAGAAACCTAGAGAGGAACCAGGCTATGTGGGGTGGCCAGTCCTCTTCTGGCTGTGCCGGGTGGAGATTATAACAGAACATGGCCAAGATGTTCAAATGTTCATAAATGACCAGCATGGTCGAATAATAATAAGGCAGAACAGTTGAAACTGGAGCAGCAGCACGGCCAGGTGGACTGGGGACAGCAAGGAGTCATCATGTCAGGTAGTCCTGGGGCATGGTCCTAGGGCTCAGGTCCTCCGAGAGAGAGAGAGAGAGAGAAAGAGAGAATTAGAGAACGCAGACTTAGATTCACACAGGACACCGAATAGGACAGGAGAGGTTCTCCAGATATAACAAACTGACCCTAGCCCCCCGACACATTAACTACTGCAGCATAAATACTGGAGGCTGAGACAGGAGGGGTCACCAGATCTTATTTAGAGGCTTCATAGTAAAGGGTATGAATACATCTTTTCATTTCACTTCACCAATTTGGACTATTTTGTGGATGTTCATTACATGAGATCCAAATAAAAATATTTTTAAATGACAGATTGTAATGCAACAAAATAGGAAAAACGCCAAGGGGGAAGAAAACTTTTGCAAGGCACTGTATGTATGTAATGTTTACTTTATTGGCACATAATCCTTGCCTTCTGTTATGTCTCCTGTTTTGTTGAGCTATTATAAGGAGAAATGTCAGCCATAGTATGGAGCAAATGCTCCACGGTTCAAATCAGATGGTTGTATGCTAAGACGACTGTTCATGCGTTCCTTTGATTATAGCCTACACATGGTCATGTAAGAGATGAAAAGAAAAGTAGGCAGTACAAGAGTTTTCGTCATGAATCTTGTTCTGCAGGTAACTCTGCAAAGTGGTCACTACTGTAGCTGGCACAGCCACAAAGTCATCAAAACCTTAACCCTACCTTTAACCACTCTGCTAACCCTAATGCCTTACCCTAACCTTATATTATGACCAAAAAGCACATTTTTGTTTTCATAAATTTGTACAATATATTATATTTTGACTTTGCAGCTGGCCTATCTAAGGGGAAATCGCTCAGTTCTGCCTCCAGGGCAAGAATCCTGACAATAAACATCAATCTAAGAAAATTTGAGACTTTGCAGACATCTCAGTGTTTAGTTCGGTCTTGAAATGGAATATTTTGGAATAGGCATGACTGTCTAAAAATATATAAAAAAATAAAATAATATATATATATACAATATCTGTCAAAAGTTTGAAAAAACCTACTCATTCCTGGGTATTTTTTTTGTATAACGTGTTAAAACATTTCTTGGCAATTTATGTTCAAACAGTTCAAACATAAAATAGCAAACCACCAGACAGCTTTGGGAAACAGAAAGGTCAAGCACCAACTGTTTTGTCAACTTTAATGTTCATCAAAGTGAGTCAAGTTTGTAGTAACTGTTAAAACGTCTAATGAGAATGTAACAGTCAGCTTTGGCAGCACACTATTTATAGAAATTATTAATCACGGCATGCCAATTACCAGTATTACAGATGCCATATCTTAATTTAAGCCAGTTTCACTCAGCAGGAAAATAAATCCTGCAGCAACAGCAAATGTGAATTGTTACGTGGATTATAATTAATGGACATTTTCTTTGTAGGGTTCGTATTTTTTCGTTAGGGCAAATCAAGTCTGACGATTTAAAGAGGAAATTACAAACTTTAGAAGCCTCTTTATACCTTGGATACACTACAAGTTTGCATTTCCTGCTGTGCAGGAAAATTCCTGCAACACAGGATGATCAAATTAAGATGCAGCATCTGTATTTGTTGGTATCATGTATATCAGGGGTGTTCAAATATTACCCTACGAGGTCCAGAGCCTGCTGGTTTTCTGTTCTACCTAATAATTAATAGCACCCACATGGTGTCCCAGGTCTAAATCAGTTGCTGATTAGAGGGGGGAAATAAAAGGAAACAAAGCAGCTGAACTGGCTTCGAGGACCAGATTTGAATTTGAGGGCTCTTTACACGGATTCTATACGTTTTCGAACTTCATAAAGGTTGAAACAATCCCTTGGATGCTCGCACATAGCTCGCCCATAATTCCTGATTACATTTTTGATCGACACTACAAGTTACAGAGGGAGATGGAAGAGAGGATAGAAGCCAACCTTAGCTCTGAAACTATAATCTTACAGACTCCCAGCTGCTAGCATTGATAACAGGCATGTCTTGTTTGTCACGTGTGGCTGATATCACAGTGTGGGCTTTATGGCAAGAAAAGCAACATAGCCTTGACATCAGCTCTGGTTATATCTCTGTTTTGCTTGTCACTCTGGGCTAAACTAAAATAGAAGCCTCTCTGCAGGGGCAGCCTGGAGTCTCATGAGCAACCCACATCATAAAACACAGGTAACAGAGTAAGGGCTAAGGTAAGGGACATGTGAAAATAATATGTACCTGTCCAGCAGCAACAGAAGTTACCTTTATTCACTTCAGTACTGATCAAGTCAGAATTATTTGCATCATAAAGCCATCCGAGGTTGTACATTAATTGATGTAGTATCTGTTGTTTTGTCAGAAAAAAATCAAGTGAGCGGTCCACTTAAAAAAGGATGAAATATTGATATATGAAATATCCTCTTCCTATTTGTAATGTAGACCAAGACAATTAAATGTTCTAACAATCTGTTTACATGATTTCTGTACTTGAGGGCAGTGGTGGAAAAAGTAACGAAGTAACCAACTTTTACTTGACTAAATGTAATAATACCTTAATAGAAAATGACTCAAGTAAATGTGAAAGTCACCCAGTAAAATACAACTTGAGTAAAAGTCTAGAATTATTTGCTTTTAAATTTAGTTAAGTATCAAAAGTATTTTCTAAAATATAATATTACATCCAAAAACTGTATTTTGGTATTAGTTTCATTAGTCCATGGTTGACATAGTCTTAAAAGCTAAGCCTGTGTCCTATTAAGAAGGAAATGGAGCACATGGGGCAGCAGGTAACCTAGTGGTTAGAGCGTTGGACTTGTAACCGACAGGTTGCAAGATAAATCCCTGAGCTGACAAGGTTCTGTTGTTCTGCACCTGAACAATGCAGTTAACCCACTGTTCCTAGGCTGTCATTGAAAATAAGAATTTGTTCTTAACTGACTTGCCTAGTTAAATAAAGGTCAAATAAAAAAACATGATTACAGTGTAACATTACATCAACTAATTTAATGTTCTCTCAAAAAACAGCAATTACCTGTTTGTTTTTTTTTCAACTTGGGATTGTAGACTCAAATAAAACGTTTAAACTTAGTAAGACACAATACCCCAAACTGGATAAAGCAGTGGTGTAAAGCACTTAAGTAAAAAATACTTTAAAGTACTACTTAAAAGTCGTTTTTTTTGGGGATATCTGTCGTTACTATTTATGCTTTTGACAACTTTTACTTTTACTTCACTATATTCCTAAAACAATGATGTACATTTTACTCCATGCATTTTCCCTGACACCCAAAACTATTCTTAACATTTTGAATGATTAGCAGCACAGGAAAATGGTCCAATTCAAACACTTATCAAGAGAACATCCCTGGTCATCCCTACTGCCTCTGATCTGGCAGGACTCATTAGTCTATTGTTGACATAGTCCCAACATGTTTTGGTTGTCACCAATCAAATTTTCAAGATATATGACTTTCAAAATACATAAATTTACTTTACAGCATAATTTTTTACATAAGGCTGGCCATCTCCACATCCTCCCATTACCATTGTACAGCTAAACATCCATACTGATAGAAGTGGGTCGAGCTTTTGATGTAAATGTATTCCTGGAGGATGACAGTATTTGCACGGCTAGGTTTGGTGCCAGAGGTTTCTCCTACCACCCTAATGTAAATGCCAACTCCAAACTACAGTATCTGTGAACCAGGGGTGTTGCCTTGGCTACCCACCTGAGAACTGCCTGAGAACTGACACACACAGCCAAAGAAAATGAATCCATTAGCTTTATTCCAACAAACTTTGTTTGACAACAACTTTGCCCTAACTGACTAAAAGGATTATCCTCATAGCCTAATCCTATTAATAGATTTCTCCTGACATTATAATCTATGTCATCTACATATTTCAATGGTCATTAGGATCATTTTTTTTTTTTTTAAGAATATTGAAAAATCTATATTTTATTGCTCTGCCCGTCCATTTCCCATGGTGACAGGCTATTTGAGAATGGCCATTCAAACCGCTCATATCCTTTGGGAGCACAAGGAAACAGAATGCTCAAATTAAATTAGCAGATGCAAGTATGAAATGCAGCCAGAGATTAGTCTCGACAGCTGTCATCTTACCCTATACCTGCAACTAGCCTGACAGGCTCCAGAGCATGAGCTTCGTTACAACTGGAAGCATCTCGATTACATTTGAAATGAGATTGTGGATAAAGATACACCCCAGAGTTAACCCCATGTTTTAGCATGGTTTAGCGTGGTCTTGCATTGCTCTTTAGCATATAACAGTAGCTAAGAATGTTTCACTATGTGGGCCATTTTAACTGATTGCTTTGTAGTTTGGTTCAAAACACAAAACCTAAATTCTGCTCCGTACTAAGCTTGACTTATTAATAAGAAAGTCGAATGAATGGGCTACTGCACACCCACTGGGCACAAACATCAATTCAACATCTATTCCACGTTGGTTCGGTATAATTTCATTGTGATGATGTGAAAACAACGTTGATTCAACCAGTGTGTGCCCAGTGGGCAGTCACTATGGGAGGTCTTTATAGAGCACCCCGGTTAAATTGTGCATAAGCAACCAACAAAAAAAATCTCTAAATGGTTAAACTAGTGAGAAATATCTGTGATTATTGAAAACCTCTGTGAGTTTGCTTAGTTTACTATCATCCTAAATTAAGATGTCAAATAATTTTGCTATATCTAATTCATTTATGTTACGCTACTGTCCTTGATGTGGACAGTTTATGTTACTACATTACACAAGCTGATGTTTTGACCATGTTTAAAGAGAGCATACAACCCCCTGTTCTATTGATTTCAATGTGTAATTATATGTGTCACACCTCGATCTGTTTCACTTGTCCTTGTGATTGTCTCCACCCCCTCCGGGTGTCACCCATCTTCCCTTTTACCCTCAGTGTATTTATACCTGTGTTCTCTGTTTTCTGCTGCCAGTTCGTTTTGTCTTGTCAAGTCAATCAGCGTGTTTTTCCGTGCTCCTGCTTTTTCCAAGTCGCTGTTCTTCTTGTCTTGCCGGTTCTGACATTGAGCCTGTCTGCCACTGTACTTCCTGGACTCTGACCTGGTTGATGATCTCTTGCCTGCCCCTTGTTTTATAATAAATATCGGAGACTTCGTGTCTGCCTCCGGGTCTCGCCCTGTATCATATGTATTATATGAGTGATGAGCAAAACAGTGTTGTGCTACACTTACCTTGTTGGCGACCCACTTCAATCAAAATGCAACACTTCAAAATGTAGCTGGCTGTCTTCTGCAAGTTGTCCTCTACCAGTGATATACATATTATTCCCAGACGCCGTGTGTTTTATCAGCTGTGCTAGTGGTATTGCACTTAATCAGGTAAAAACTGCGATGGATTGATCTTGATGATATACCAGAAATCACCAAATCGCATTTGCCCTGCCTATTATTAATGCATCAGTGTTTAAGCTTGAGTTTCACAACCATACAACTTTCTGTGCTTCAACAATACAAATCAGGACTCACCATAGCATGAGATCTATGATCAACTGATCAATGAGAGTGTCGTGCAGTTCCCACTGCCCGACCATGACAATAAAGAACATCACAGTGTGCTTCATCTGGGCCAAACATGAACAGTGGGGGGGTTACTACAGTTTGATCTGCCATCTCAACTTTGTGGTTGAGACACATCAAGGTCATAATGAATGATTATGTGCCAGTAGATATACTGAGAGAGTGAGGAGAGGAGAGGGATCCTAAGGTTCTCCTTCATCAGCGTCCCCTTGTATTATTTTACAGAACTCAGAAGGTCTTGCTGAGTATGTGGCATCGATTGTTATTCTGTCTTTGACTTCTCCAGAATCTGTCAACATTCAGCTGGGCCTTCTGCCGAGAGCGGTGAGACGGGCGGTGTGAATTCTGGAGTTGCCATGTACCCATCTGTCATTATGTTTACTTTCCTCGTGTTTTTCATCCCGTTGTTTTGTTGTTGATTCTGAGTTGTTCTGGCCTGCGGTAGGCATACGGATGGTCAGTGGGGGCTTGGGAAATGCATATGGCCTTAAAGATATAATTTACATGAACTAATGAAATCAATCTTAGCTCGCTGTCAGCTCCTGGTAAACATCTGGCTGGAGATCTGAGCCCCTGTTGTTCAAAACTGGCCCTGTAGAGTAAAAGCTGGGGGGATATTGAGGCTCGGAAGAGATCTGTGTGGCCCCTTGGGCTTCTGTTTAGCCCAGTGGCAGGGGCATCAAAACCACACACCCCTTTTCCCCATGCTCTAACTGCACAGTGTAAAGCCAGGCCAGGCACTTCATTCATTTTTATATTACAGTAAGAATCCTCTGTGTCTCTGAAAGTGGTGTGTACTGTATTATACATTAACTGCTACTCCCTGATTTGTTGCATGGTCACTCAATATTTTGTTGGAATTTCCCCCTCAAAATGACCTTTTATGTATAGACTAGACAGGGTGAAATTCTTCTTACATTTGTTTTGTCATTTGGCAGAATGAACCCATAACCCTAAACGTTGCAAGCACCATGCTCTATGAACCAAACTGCACAGGACTCTTTTCTGCGAGTCCACAAAGGCCTGGCTATTTTATGTATGTCACCCTAAGTGGAGTGGAGTCACGGCGATGAGAACGGATGCATCAGAGAGCGAACGTCACAGCAAAACCATGACTGGACCACAATAACACACAAAACAGCTACATATAACACTGAATTAAACACTGTATTTCAAATCAACAAAGGCCAAAGATGTGTGGTTCACTCTTATTCTGTGGTATGCACAAAACAGCATTCTCAGTGCACAAAAGAAGCTTCACAGTGGACACCTGACTAAGCTGATTGCCAGCGTTGTTGTCTTTGAATGGCATTAATGAAAGACCCACCTAGCCACTCTTAACGGGGCCTCATGGGAGAAGTGACTTAGTCGTCATACCTTTTATAGAAATGTTCAGATCTTTATTCGCTCTGTGTGATTCACTGTAATGGTGTTCTTTCTATTCTTAAAAATGTTTTTGGCCCAGTCCATGATGATTTTGAAGAAAATAAACGGCTTTTTGAATGATGTGAGCCACCATGGGGCTTCATTCTGTTCTTTTCGAAGTACTCTGATTCATAGCACACAGGATAATGATGATTAATCATTCAGTGCAATTTCCATGTGGAGGAATGTGCAGTGGTAGACAAAGCAGTCATACCATCATGCATGGCTTTCTATTGCCAAAGATCTCAGTTCCCATTAAACTGTTTTATATGTTCACAGTGGCGTGATGGTGATTAAAAAAAAGATTAGCCATGCTGATAGTGAACAGGTTGATATTGATTAAGCAGTGTGGAGTAGGCGTCATGCTTGGAAATGTTGGAATATTGTTTCTCTTTATAGAAGTGCAGTTTTTCCTCACCTCTGACCTGTGGAGCAGTTACACTGACCTCAGTGTGACCCAGGGTCAAGGAAAGACACAGTGTATTAACACAGTATAGATGAGCTCACACTGGGATTTACTGCTACTTCACTGGGGATGGTTAGATGACTCAAATGGTCCTGCTGCAAACCAGCCTCTGGGGTAATGGTATTGCACTGCAAAGTAATTCCTACATCAATTCAGCCATCTTAGACACTGCACGACATACCAAGGCAGTTTGTTTACTAATGTGTGAGTCATCCAGCTTGCATTTGGCTTTTAAGGAAACAGTCTCTAATTGCTTTAATGAGTGACAACAACAAAAAAGCAAGCAGAATGTGAAAGGAAGACAGGGTCTTCTTCTAAATCAGGCACGGTGAGCCATCTTTCTAAACGGGCCTAAACAAGTGTCCATCTATAGATTTTCCCCCTGAAAAGATTTAATCAGATATCTGCCGAGATTCTGAAAGAACAAAACGCTCTGCTTAACCCCATTGTCACACATTTCAGTGGTCAAAGATTACATAATGAGTAACAGAGAGCACAGTAAGGGCCCTATTCAATCCGTAGCGTTGAAGATCCCATTTATTGTACAATTGAAGGCAATGTTCCCGCAGTTGCGGTAAACATTGCATATGTCACCTCAATTGGAAATTACCTTTGCATTTTAATACGGATGGTCCACAGTACTTCAGCGAAACGCTTGAATTCAGCCCTAAGAGTAGAGATAGGCATACTTGTTCTAAATAGCCACACTCTATTGCAAAACTCATATCTGGTGGTATCACACATTATCACTACTGTAAAACCAAAAATAACTCAACCGTAATTACATTCTATTCTAGTAGTATTCATGCTTCTCATTACCGTATTGCTGTAGGGAGTGGAATGGTCAATTAGAGTGACGATTAAATGTGTTGGATGTATTTATAATGTCCAACTGCAAAACACGCTTTAATACAACGAGCACAACAACGTTACGATGAAGTATCAGCCATTGGAAACTAATTCCTTGGAAAATCACCTTGTATTGTTATTTGAAGTACTATTAGGGTCGTTATGCTCCTGTACACCTTGTTCCTCACTAGGCATAGCCAAGGAGAGTTAGAGACGTTATGTAAATCTCTGAATTGTTCATATTTTATGCATTCTGTGACTCAGGACCCCCCCAAGTGTGTGTGTGTGTGTGTGCGTGCGTGTGTGTGTGCGTGTGTGTGTCAGGAGTACAGTGTAGAGAGGTTTTCATTGAACCTCGTTACTATGCTAAGGGTGCAAGCGGATTTGCAAACAGCCTCTCCTTTCCTGCATGTGCTGTGTGCCTCAGACATAACTCACCAAACGCTAATTACACCCCCCTCCACCAAAGGCACAGTGAGAGGTTCCACCTGCTGTGGAAACCTCTCCCTGACCTACCTTGGAAAAAGCCCCTCTGCACAACCCTCCATTCATCCATGGAATAATGAAATATAATGCAAAGAATGGAACAAATGAGGGAGTTCTGAGAATAGAAAAAGACCCTCACATTTCATACCATTACACCCACATAACCTTAATTGGACTTTGATGTTGCTGCCGGCTCACAGGAAATGGTACCCTTGCCAATGCTATTGGGAATAAGTTGAAATGTATCACAGATGATTGGGCGACCACCTGTGTAATACTCTTAGGTAATTGAAATTGAGGATATGTTCTCACTGGGGTATTTATTTCCCCCCAAAAAGAAAGACATCCAAGTTAACTTTTTGAAATTAGTTTTGCAAAGCAAGTACTTTTAAATATGTCCTGCTGAGAAGTGGATTACCTTATTGATTGGTTCATTATTACTCACGCAGTATCAAAGCGGAAAGTGATGGAGTGAACCCCCCCCCACCATCTTTAAGTTTAAAATAATATATTACAATATTTCCTGAATTAGAAACGCTTATTGAAGAATCACTGCATTAGTAGAATAGCTGTGGGGCATGTTCCTTCATCACAAGATAATGACATTTTACACCTTACCTTAGGGGACATAGCATTTACATCAGCACATATTCTTTTGGCCGTGTGATTCATCCAACTAAAGATAACGCACACGTACCTGGAACATTCCAATCCCATCCTCAGTACAGGCATACACACCAGTTGGAGGCTGCTTAGGGGAGGACGGCTCATAATAATGGCTGGAAAGGAGCGAATGGAATGGCATCAAACGCATGGAAACCATGTGTCGGATGTGCTTGATACCGTCCCACTCGTTCCAGCCGTTACCACAAGCCTGTCCTCCCCAATTAAGGTGCCACCAACCTCCTGTGATACACACACGCCATACTCTGTATGTATGGCACCTGGCCAACGTGTTGTTTACATACATTCATTGTCTGTATATTTGGGCTACAGTCGACAGTCTTTGTCTGTATATTTGGGCTACAGTCGACAGTCTTTGTCTGTATATTTGGGCTACAGTCGACAGTCTTTGTCTGTATATTTGGGCTACAGTCGACAGTCTTTGTCTGTATATTTGGATTCAGCTACAGTCTATGCATCTCCAATGATCCTCTGTAGCTCGTGTTGGCACTGTCAGAGCTATGTCAGTCCAACATCTGTACAGGTGACTATTTGCGAGGAAAACATCTTCAAACAATGTGCACCAGTGACATTTTAATTGGATGCAGCTGAATTAGCTGGAGGGTGATTGAGCAAAATGTTGATGTTGTCTTGCTTTGCACATTATACACATATGTTGGGGGGGGACGGGGGGAATGGGGGATGGGGGGGGGGTGACTGCATAGCGGTAAGCTGATGCACTCGCTGCCAGGTTTTGGAAAGTTAAAATGGTTTGGAACCCGTCCCACAGTGCTGTGTCGCATGTTGCTCAGGTAAGTGCAACCCTTACGAGCTGCTGTATGCGCTCTCCTGCCTTTGGAAAACAATGGCTCGTCTCGTACAATGACGTTCTTGTCTTTATGATATGAAACCCCTTCAAGTGGGGCAAAATCTGTTTTCATCTTAAAGTGTAATCTCAGTGTGGTAAGCATCAAATCTGCCGAGACAAAATGGTCTTTTTGTGTAATGCCTCATTGTGAATCCGTGACGTTCGACGCAAAA
This sequence comes from Oncorhynchus tshawytscha, assembly GCF_018296145.1. NCBI lineage: Eukaryota > Metazoa > Chordata > Actinopteri > Salmoniformes > Salmonidae > Oncorhynchus > Oncorhynchus tshawytscha. The sequence goes on from NC_056440.1 coordinate 59,222,585, forward strand.
CAAAAAAAACATGTTCAAGCCGACAAGGGAACACATCTGATAGGATATTTATGAGGTGTGAGTGACAGGCACTGTGGGATCAGTTCTTCCAAGCTCAATCACACAAACACATGCACGCATAAGCATAAACACAAGAACACAAAGGCCTACACCTTGCTGAGACAGACTGCATGGATTTTCTGCTTTGACAACTGTTTCATGATATTTGACAAACTTTCCATAATGTGGCAGTATGCCATATGCCCCCGCATGCCGCAGAGGCAAATGATGCTGCATACATTACAGGAAGTGGGATTTGAAAATGGGACGTGATTAATAAAAGAAAATGTCATAGAGAGAGTACAATCTGATACTGGTCAAGTTGGTCTCAACCTCTTTCTTTTTTTCTTTTTTTTTAAAACATTTTAGCCATCTAACAGACTCCCATCCAGAGCGACCCACAGAAACAACCAGGGTCAACGCCCTGCTCAAGGGCACGTCGACAGATCTCTCACAAAAAAACGGGGACCCGTACCAGCGACCTATCAGTCACCGGCCCAAGCTCCCAACCGCCAGGCCTCCAGCATTCCAAGATCCCTCCCACAGTTCCCCTCACCCATCCGAGACCCCCCCCACAGTCCCTCCTAAATAATTCCATTCCCCACCGTCAAGAACCCCTCCCATGCACCAACAACCAACAAAATAAACAAAAGAGAAAAAAGACAAAGGAAAAACAGAAAAAAACCATGCAAAAAAACAAAAGACACCAAGGACAACAGAAATCATCACAGCAAGGCCAACGGAACATGTTTGAGTGTATGTCTGTGTATGTGCAGGTGTGTGCATTTTAATGAGAGTGTGTGTATATGCATGTGTACAAACACCTGCACGGCATCAGCCTCAGGCAAACAGGCATTAAACATAAGAATGAGTGTGAGTTTTGTCACAACCCGGCTCGTGGGAAGTGACAAAGAGCTCTTATAGGACCAGGCCACAAATAATAACATAATAATAATCAATAATTTTGCTCTTTATTTAACCATCTTACATATAAACCTTATTTGTTCATCATAAATGGTGAATAACTCACCACAGGTTAATGAGAAGGGTGTGCTTAAAAGGATGCACATATCTCTGCAATGTTGGGTTGTATTGGAGAGAGTCTAAGTCTTAAATCATTTTCCACACAGTTCATGCTAGTGAGGGCCGAGAATCCACTCTCACATAGGTACAGTAAGTGGTTGCAAATGGCATCAGTGTCTTAATAGCGCAATTTGCCAAGGCAGTGGCTTCTGATTAAATCCAATTTTCACAGAACCGCTTGTAGCAATTTCAATGAGGCTCTCTTGTTCCGATATCGGTAAGTGGACTGGAGGCAGTTGTTTGTGTCGTCCATTTCGGGAAAGAACCTGCGCAATTACGCACCCCAGCTCACTCAGGTGCTTCACTATATCACATTTGACGTTGTCTGTAAGTTTGAGTCCATTTGCACACAAAAAAATCATACAATGATGGAAAGACCTGTGTGTGGTCCTTGTTAATGCAGACAGACAAGATCCCCAACTTCTTAATCATAGCCTCAATTGTATCCTGCACATTGAATATAGTGGCAGAAAGTCCGTGCAATCCTAGATTCAGATCATCCAGGCGAGAAAAGAAACCTGTCATCATGCAAGCAGTCAGACAAGTGACAATTATGGTCAGTAAAGAAAACTTTAAGCTCGTCTCTCAATTTGACATTTTTTTTGTAAATACTTTGCCCTTTGATAATCAACGTACTTCTGTATGTTGTAAAAGCGTCCCATATCATTGCATATCATTGTATATATGCCCATATCATTGCATAATCCAAAAAAACCACAAGAGTTCAGACTTGCTTTAACAAAGTTAACCATTTTCACTGACCTGTTGTCTGATGCAGCACTCCCGAGAGGACATGTCTATCCCCTCTCCTATGCGGAGAGCGAGGCCATGGAGACCTACAGGAGAGTCTCATCTCCACGGAGGGAGTGGAGATGGAGGAGCAATGCGTCAGCACAGTCAAGTCATGGCCGTGAATGCAGTCCAGCGATTCCTGGGGTTCGCCAACTATTTTCAGAGGTTCATCCGGGGCTTCAGCACAGTGGTCGCGCCCCTTACCTCCCTGCTGAGAGGAGGTCCCCAGTGGCTTCGTTGGACGGCGGAGGCGGAGAGAGCGTTCGAGACTCGGAAGGCATGTTTCAACACTGCTCCTGTGTTGGCACATGCCTCCAAAGCAGGAGCCGGGGCAGTGTTATCCCAGCGCAACAAAACCCTTTCAAAGCTGCCGTCCTGCTCCACTCCAAACAGCTGAGCCCTGCCAGGTGGGCTCTATTCTACACCAGGTTCCAGTTCAAGATTTCCTATAGGCCAGGCTCGAGGAACGTGAAGACGGACGCCCTGTCTCGCCTCTATGACGCAGTGGAGAGGCAGGGAGAAGAGACCCCCATCATCCCTCCATTCCGCATCATCGTGCCAGTGGTCTGGGACGTGGACACCGACATATGGCAGGCCCTCTGTATGGAACCCGCACCTGCACAGTGCCAGGAGAACGTGCCTACATGCCCACAGGTGTGCGGGACCGCCTCCATTCATGGGAGCACACGGAGCCTGTGTCGGTTCATCCTGGGATAGGCCATTCCCTCGCCTACCTAACGGAGAAGTACTGGTGGCCCATCTTGGATAGGGACGTCCTGGCATACATCTCTTCCTGCTCCATCTGTGCTCAGTCAAAGACACCTCCCTTATGGAAATCTCCATCCCCTGCCAGTTCCACAAGAACCCTGGTCTCACCTCTCAGTGGACTTTGTCACTGACCTTCCCCCCTCCCAGAGGAACACCACCATTCTCGTCGTTATGGACCGGTTTTCCAAAGCTTGTTGCCTCCTTCCTCTGCCTGGGCTTCCGTCGGCCATGCAAACCACAGAGGGTCTTTTTACACACGTCTTCCGGCACTACGGGATCCCGTAGGATATTGTGTCAGACTAACCTCACTCCTTTCCAGGGCGTTTTGGGGTATTACCTGGCCCAAGCCAGACCAAGGCCCCTGCGGTGGATGAGTGGTTTCATCGCACTGGAATGCTGCGCACACTCGTCTCCAGCCCGCCGTGCGTCGGCACAAGGAACAGGCCGACCGCCATCGAAGTAAGGCGACAGTGTTCTCCCCAGGCGACCGGGTCTGGCTCTCCACCCTCCGCTTGCCCCTCCGCCTGCCATGCCGGAAGCTGAGCCCGTGGTTTGTGGAGCAGTTTAACCTCTCTGGCCAAAAGCCAGGGAAAATGCAGAGCGCCAAATTCAAATAAATTACTATAAAAATCTAACTTTCATTAAGTCACACATGCAAGATAGCAAAGTAAAGCTACACTTGTTGTGAATCCAGCCAACATGTCAGATTTCAAAAAGGCTTTTCAGCAAAAACAAACAATGCTATTATCTGAGGATAGCACCTCCGTACACAAAGAGAGACCCTTTTCAACCCTGCAGGCGCGACACAAAACGCAAAAATAAAATATAATTAATTCCTTACCTTTGACGAGCTTCTTTTGTTGGCGCTCCAATATGTCCCATAAACATCACAAATGGTCCTTTTGTTAGATTAATTCCGTCGATATATATCCAAAATGTCCATTTATTTGTCGCGTTTGATCCAGAAAAACACCGGTTCCAATTTGCGCAACGTGACTACAAAATATGTCAAAAGTTACCTGTAAACTTTGCCAAAACATTTCAAACTACTTTTGTAATACAACTTTAGGTATTTTTTTACGTAAATAATCAATAAAATTGAAGACGGGATGATCTGTGTTCAATACAGGAAGAAAACAAACTGTAGCATGCTTTCTGGTCATGCGCCTCTATCTAACAGTACACTTCAAGTGACCCTAGTTCAAGATGGCCGTACTTCTTCATTACACAAAGGAATAACCTCAACCAATTTCTAAAGACTGTTGACATCCAGTGGAAGCGATAGGAACTGCAAAAAGGTCCCTTAGAAATCTGTTACTGTCATGGATCCCCAGTACTGCTGCTCATTCTGTTCACCAGTTCCGGAGGTTGACGTCACCGGCCTTCTAGGCTACGCTGAACTGTGTCATTACGCACACCTGGTTACAATTCCTCACTGATTGTATTTGTATAAATGTGCCCTTTGTTTCCCCATTGGGCTGTCAATTATTGTTCCCATGTCCATTGGTCGTGTGAGTACCTATGCGTTGTCTCAGCCTGTGCTGCGTGTTTTGTGCTTTGTGTATTACCAATCTCGTCCCGTGTCATTCTACGAGGTTTACACTCGCTCTTTTGTTTGGGTACATCCCAGTGTCTTGTATACGTGTTTGTTTTGGGTGCATTAAAAACACAGATGACGCATTCCTGCGCCTGTCTCCAAATCCTTTATACCAGTGTGACAGTAGAGCTGGTACGTGTCTCTATGGATGCAGGCCTTACTTTTTTCAACCATTTATCAATTTTCGAGCAAACAGAATGAGCAGCAGCTATGTTTGGCTAGATACAGACCGTTAGTGGAATTCCTGCGTGAGAGGAACGGTAAATTTGATTGGATGTTAATTATTTGACTGGGCTACCCGTATTTGACATTGTGTTGTTATGTCGCTAAACACTAGAGGGTTTAATTTGATTTTGGGCAGTGAAACGAGGCTACTCAGGTCGAGAAAAAAACATCACCCAAATGTATAGCCCTGTTGGAAAATCTAAATGGACTGTTTGAAAATGTGAATCACATTTTTATTTGGCACACCCCTGACGACATTACGCGTACCCCTGCTTGGGAATGAATAGCCATTCTAGAATAATGAGCATTATCTGATTCTGTTTTATCTTGAAAGCAGAGGGTTCACTAATTAGTATCTTTTGGATGCTGAGAGTGCTGAAACTGAGGTCTCTGACATGGCCCTTGACGAATGGCTTAACTTATGTTTTGATCATTGCCCCTATGCCTATATTGGTTCTGTGGCGGTCACTGTGGGAAATCAAAAGGACATTTAATTTGCAGTTACATGACTAATATTTAAATTATCCGCACGCATCTGTCACAGCTTTCCGTCATCTTAATGTCCTCATAATAAAACAATATATATATATATATATATATATATATATATATATATATATATAATAGTAATAATGCACCACCATGTGAGGAATGATTGTTATGAAACAGAAACATGCATATACATCATGCATAACACAAGGCAATTAAATGATTGAAAAATAATTGTACACTTTTTTTTTAGAAGGGCTTTATCAAAATATGCTCATGGTACATACTGTAACTCAATCCTGCTTAAAAGGTATTCTCTCTGTACACGTAAGCTAAAAGAGTGAACGTAGGAGTCAATCATATATAATCTTGGGATGCTGCTTTGGTAAGACTAGATGGTAAGACTTTATCTCAGATTATAAAATATTCATATCATAACTAAAGCTGGGTGATGGAAGATTGACGTATACAGCTCCCTTTGAATGTCTATGTCTGTTTTGCATACAGGTTTCTGTAAATGATTTCAGAGAGCTCTGTGAAGGAGAGTTGTTTCCTTGTGGAGATGGAAGCGCCACAGTGTTGAAAGGCCATGGTAGCAGACCCTGTGCCACAGCACTCCTGGCTGAGATCACTAGGCCTCATCACCTCCATGTGTTATACACCCTAGTCAAAAAAGGATAATTGGGCTTAAATGATTCATGGGCTCTTGTAGTTATTTATGCTTTTCAGTAGCCATATTTTTACCCCCTCCGGTGCTTATCAATAATAACAAATAAACTTGTATTCCCTTTGAAGTAAACAACAACACATATGCAAACAAAGACACATCCACTCGAAACCTCATAGTAGGTATCCATTACAGCAGGTATCCATTAGAGAGTGTTTCTATTACAGCAGGTATCCATTAGAGAAGGTTTCCATTTCAGCAAGTATCCATCAGAGAATGTTTCTATTACAGCAGGTATCCATCAGAGAATGTTTCTATTACAGCAGGTATCCATTAGAGAATGTTTCTATTACAGCAGGTATCCATTAGAGAAGGTTTCCATTACAGGACATACCCATCAGAGAATGTTTCTATTACAGCAGGTATCCATCAGATCCATTAATGTTTCTATTACAGCAAGTATCCATCAGAGAATGTTTCTATTACAGCAGGTATCCATCAGAGAATGTTTCTATTACAGCAGGTATCCATTAGAGAATGTTTCTATTACAGCAGGTATCCATTAGAGAAGGTTTCCATTACAGGACGTATCCATTAGAGAGTGTTTCTATTACAGCAGGTATCCATTAGAGAAGGTTTCCATTACAGCAGGTATCCATTAGAGAAGGTTTCCATTACAGCAGGTATCCATCAGAGAATGTTTCTATTACAGCGGGTATCCATTAGAGAAGGTTTCCATTACAGGACGTATCCATTACAGTAGGTATCCATTGGAGAAGGTTTCCATTACAGTAGGTATCCATTAGAGAGTGTTTCTATTACAGCAGGTATCCATTGGAGAAGGTTTCCATTACAGTAGGTATCCATTGGAGAAGGTTTCCATTACAGTAGGTATCCATTGGAGAAGGTTTCCATTACAGTAGGTATCCATTGGAGAAGGTTTCCATTACGGCAGGTATCCATTGCAGCAGGTTTCCATTGCAGCAGGTATCCATTGCAGCAGGTTTCCATTGCAGCAGGTTTTCATTACAGTAGGTATCCATTAGAGAAGGTTTCCATTACAGGACGTATCCATTACAGCAGGTATCCATTGGAGAAGGTTTCCATTACAGTAGATATTCATTGCCTTTATTAATAAAGATGCGTCATTCTCCTGGAAGATCCCTATCCATCTCTCTCTTCCACCATCCCTCTGTAGCCTTCTCTTGCAGCAGCAGACTTCCCAGGTGGGTGGGTTATTGATCGTTGGAGGTGTTGCCTGACGTGACAGCATCTGAATAACAGACACACAGGGTCTCCACGTCAATACCGCTTCTTCTTAGCACTTCCACCTGAGCACATACAATTTATTTTGCATAGATATTCGTAAATGTGCAGCCCCAAATTACTGTACGGGATGCATAGTATGAAGATCTACAATCATATTAGATCTACAATCATATTATTTTAGATGTAGTCTTTAGTCTTATATTCAGCAAAAACAAATAAAAACATTAATATTTCCAATCGGCACTAGCATTTGCAAACCGGGAGAGGGAAAACACAGATGAATAAAAATAGAGCCTCTGATGTGATCAAAGCAGAAACAGCCTACATGAAAGTAATAGAGGTTGAACATTACTGTTTCTAGTTTAGGTTAGTTACAATTGAAGTGTCCTGGTTGTGTAGAAGTTCAAAAGACTGATGAGTGATTGAAGTAACCGCCTGGGAGCTGTGTGGAAGAGCCGGGCAGATTAGCCCAATCAGACCACGCAACCGAAATATGTTAATTCTTCCAATGAGAGGATTGCGTTACATATTTTGTAAAGCTATGCATGATTATGATTGGACAAGACAGGTAAAAAGGAGCTTCATGTTAAACTGAATGTCCATTCGTCTCACATGGATTTCTGGTCTTTTCACATTTACGTCAAATAAAATGAAAACTCCCTTGTTACAGTTCCGTTTTCTTTCTTGGTATCAGGCAAAATAGGTTGTTGACACGTTTTTTCATCATCGTTGGTTTTGTTTGCATGAACTGATATCCAATTGCATTCCCAAGACAAGTGTTACACTGTAATGTCCTTAGCACTTAAATTGTCCTTTGAATAACGCGTTCGAAGAGTAAATCGGACCATCAATTTAACAAACGAAACCTACCGTAAAGTTAGTAGATTGTATGTATCGCTATTGTCCTTGCTAATAATAACATTTATCCTAATGGCCGTTACATTTGAAAGTCTGTCAACACACCTATGAAAGAGTGCAGAGCGCTTGCGAAGATGGGTGCTGAATGGACAGACAGGTTCACCTAGAGGTCTAGAGAGGAGGGTTGAGTTAGGCTGTCCCTGTTAGAATATGCCATATGTGTGCGTGTGTGCGTGCGTCTGCGTTAGTTTTTGTAATAGAGTAGAAGAAACCACCTACTAAGCCTTGTTTTCCCTAACATACAGTACAAGTTACTCTCTCTTCCTGATTAAACAACGCAAACATTTTACGTGATTGTTGTTCACCTGTGTCTCCAACTGAACTCTATTTGTTTCGTCGTTGTATTCAATCATGTTGACAAAAAAAAAAAAAAAAAAAAAAAAAAAGGAATATAAATGCATTACAGTAGTCTATAAACATTGATCCTAACAATGTGTTAAACCAATGAGGGGGGCATTCACGAGTTGGATTTGGTAAAGACCCTCTGTTTATCATCCAGATGTTTTATCAGCGTTTAATGATTACGGCAGAAACGAGCATGCATAATTAAAAGAGAGCGATTTCTCTGAATGCTCGGGGCAGTGCAGATATGGGCTGGGGAAAAGTTGTGAGTTAATTTAGATTACCAATTAAATCTGTGTTGCCAAAGTCATGAGAGGGAGGAGAAACCAGAGGAGACATAACAGGCCTCAGAATGGAAGGAAGTAGCCAGGGCTTGTAAATAGATATATTGTTGTGCTTGTACAAGATACATAACCCTTCTGAGAAAAATGCTAAGCAAAGCAGGTTTGCTATTCAGCATAGATATCTGATGTACAGTACCTTTCTTATCTATTTCCAATGGGCTTGACTTCTGTTAGAGGGAGTTTTTCATATGAAAGCAAGTGGAAAATGAGGAAATGTCCAACAATGGGACATATTTATATGTTTCTGTGGTAAGGGGTGTGGAACCTACTTCTCATCAACCTCTCTCAGAGGAATGCAGCCTAACTCAACCTGTTCTGCACCCTCTGCAGTTTGTTGGAGGCTATGAGAAACCCCAACACGCTGAAAAAGAGACATGTAGAGGCCAAATCCACAGCTTCTATGAATAATGAATGAATCAAGTTGATCCGGGTCCTTTTCTTGGAACTAATTGTGTCTACAAAATACGAAAACACAAAAGCAAGTGTCTCTAAAATGACTAGGTACGTAAGCAAGCAAAATTAAAATTATATACATTTGGAATGACATTTCCATCTATTTAGTCACACACAAATGTATAAACTTATGAAGCACTTTTAACAACTAAGGATGTAGTGTGTACCATTTGGGAATATTAAAGACACATTTTTGTAATGCATAATATACCATATGTTCTAGTTGGCAGTAAGTAATAAAACATATAATGATGTGCCTGTCCCCCAAAACGTTTCCCCCAAGCCTACTTCACCAAAATTCTACAATATGTTACTTCAGACAAAACATCATATCTCCTAAATGACTGATGTAAAATTGAAGCAAAAGTAAACACGTCTTTTCAGGTAAGATATTCTCATGCCTGAAGGGCAATGCAGCAGCTCGTCTTCCATGATATTCTGCTCTAGTCTGTAGCAGAGATCTGTAAACAGACCACCTGACCAGCACCTCTTCTGTTCAGTGGCTGCCGATGATGAATCTGTGAATCATTAAAAAAAACAGATTGCCTCTGCCAGCATCCGTACAGAGAAATATATTTGACCACACCACCGCTGCCATAGCAGATGTGCTAACCCCTAGCCTGTGCATCTGTCTGGCTCTTCCCCACCTCATCCTCCATATGACAGTCCTTTGCACCACTCCCTCTGAGATGGGAGCACAGCTGTTGTGTCTCCCAGACAGCGGGCAGAGAGGTACATGTATGTCTCGTCCACCCACCTGTCGCCTCGCTGGGGTGATTGATCACCTTCTCAAAGGGGGAGACCAGTAACATGAAGGTTTTTAGCATGTCACAGGCATCAAAGCAGAACAGTGTTGGCCCCAGCCTAGTGACCCGCCTATACAAGGCCACATGGAGAAGGAAACATTCTCTCTGAACCCCGAACATCTCTGCCCTCAAGCTTGTCTGCTTTACAGCCATGCAATTGTCTGTCACAAAAATGCTAATGGTCTTACAAAAGGCTGCCAATTCAAAATTTCCTCAGATAAGAGATCAATGGCTAGATTCATTTTCATTTTGTTCATTTTCATGTTAGTTTGGGCACATTTTCCACTTACAGTGCCTTCAGAAAGTATTCACACCCCTTGACTTTTTCCACGTTTTGTTGTGTTACAAAGTGGGATTCAAATGGATTTAATTGTAATTTTTTTTGTCAACAATCTACACAAAATACTAATGAAAAAAAAAAAAGATAAATAAAACACTAAAATACAGTATCTTTAATATAAAATACTCAACCCCCTGAGTACATGTTAGAATCACCTTTAGCAGTGATTACAGCTGTGAGTCTTTTTGGGTAAGTCTCTAAGAGACAACCATTTTCAGATCTTGCCTATCTTGCCCAGATCTATATTTTCAAACAGATTAAAGTAAAAACTGTAACTCTGCAATTCAGGAACATTTACTGTCTTCTTGGTAAGCAGCTCCAGTGTAGATAGATTTGGTCTTGTGTTTTAGGTTATTGTCCAGCTGAAATGTGAATGAATCTCCCAGTGTCTGGTGGAAAGCAGACTGAACCAGGTTTTCCTCTAGGATTTTGCTTGTGGTTAGCTCCAAACTCCCCAGTCCTTAATGATTACAAGCATACCCATAACATGATGCAGCCTTGCTTGAAAATATGGAGAGTGGTACTCAGTAATGTGCTGTATTAGATTTGCCCCCAAAATAACACTTTGTATTCAGGACAAAATGTGAATTGCTTTGCCACATTTGTTTTTGCAGTATTACTGTATTTCCTTGTTGCAAACAGGATCCATATTTAATTATGTACAGGCTTCCTTATTTTCACTATGTCAGTTAGGTTAGTATTGTGGAGTAACTACAAAGTTGTGGATCCATCCTCAGTTTTCTATCACCGCAATTTAAATTCTATAACTCTGTAAAAGTCACCATTGGCCTCATGGTGAAATCCTAGAGCAGTTTCCTTCCTCTCCGATAACTGATTTAGGAAGGACACCTGTATCTTTGTAGTGCCTGGGTGAATTGATACACCATCCAAAGTGTAATTAATAACTTCACCATGCTCAAAGGGATATTCAGTGTATGCTTTCTTTGAAATTTTACTCATCTACCAATATGTGCCCTTTTTTTGCAAGGCATTGGAAAACCTCGCGGGTCTTTGTGGTTGAATCTGTGTTTGAAATTCACTGCTAGACTGAGGGACCTTACAGATAATGAACTGTATGTGTGGTGTACAGAAATGAGGTAATCGTTCAAAAAACCATGTTAAACACTAGTTTTGCACACAGAGTGAGTCCATACAACTTAGTATGCTCCTGAACTTATTTAGGCATCCCATAACAAAGGGGTTGAATAGTTACTGACTCAAGACATTTCAGCTTTTTCATTCATTTGTAAACATTTCTAAAAACATAATTCCACTCTGACATTGTGTGGTATTGTGTTTGGCCAGTGACCAAAAAATACATCTCCAGTTAATCCATTTCAAATTCAGACTAACACAGCAAAATGTAGAAAAGGTCAAGGAGTGTGAAAACTTTCTGAAGCCATATAAGGAGCCATAGCCTGTTTGAGCTTCCTTAGCAGGAAGGATGGTTGAATAGCTTACTGTCATTTCAGTGATAGTGGTGTAATCTGTTACTTCATGAGAGACATTTGTTGTGCGTGTTGGAGAGGAATAACTGCCTCTTGCGAAACATGCCCAGTGATATGCAAGTAGTATCCATTATTAAGTGCTTGAATTCAATTTGGTCAATGATTCAAAATATTTAATGCATCACAATTCCATGAAAAAATTGTATTATCTAATGTCTGATATAAAACTAAATATCACAAAATGTATTTTGTCGAATTCAACACCTCTGAATAACTCAATGAATTGGAAAGAACGTGAAAGTATTAGCCTTTTTCCTGTAGATGCATATTAGATCAAATACAATGCCAAATGACACTAAAAAATACTAATATTGCAAGTTAAAAAATATCCACATATATTTGCACCAAAGAAAACAAGTGATAAACAACAACACAGATAAAAACAAACAAAACGGTGTGCAGATGTAGTTTGATGCCCAATGGCTTATATGAAAACCACACCACAAGAAAAGCAATATCAAATACATAAGTAGAAAAATAAAACAGGTTTGTTAAAATAGATAAAACATACTCATTATGAATGTATAAATTAAATTATCAGTAATCATGAGAAAAACAAATAATATTTGTTTTGTTTAAATGTATGTATGCATATGAATGTATGCATATGAGTTTTCAAATCAAATGTTATTATTAGGCAAATGCGCCAAATACAACAGGTGAAATGTTTACTTTACAAGCCCCTAACCAACAATGCAGTTAAAAAAAATTATGAATAAAAAATTAAAAGAACAAGTCATTAAAGAGAATCAGTAAAATAACAATAGCAAGACTATATACAGGGGGTACTGGTACAGAGTCAATGTGCACGGGCACCGGTTAGTCGAGGTAATTGAGGTAATATGTACATGTAGGTAGAGTTATTAAAGTGACTATGCATAAATAATAACAGAGAGGGGGGGGGCAATGCAAATAATCTGGGTAGCTATTTGTTTAGATGTTCAGGAGTCTTATGGCTTGGGGGTAGAAGCTGTTTAGAAGCCTCTTGGACCTAGACTTGGCACTCCGGGAACTGCTTGTCGTGCGGTAGCAGAGAGAACAGTCTATGACTAGGGTGGCTAGTCTTTGCCAATTTTTCGGGGCCTTCTTCTGACACCGCCTAGTATAGAGGTCCTGGATGGCAGGAAGTTTGGCCCCAGTGATGTACTGGGGGGTACGTACTACCTTCTGTGGTGCCTTGCGGTCAGAGGCCGAGCAGTTGCCATACCAGGCAGATATGCAACCAGTCAGGATGCTCTCGATGGTGCAGCTGTAGAACCTTTTGAGGATCTGAGGACCCATGCCAAATCTTTTCAGTTTCCTGAGTGGGAATAAGTTTTGTCGTGCCCTTTTCACGACTGTCTTGGTGTGCTTGGACGATATGTTAGGCTATATGGAGAAGATTACTGAGGTGTTTGGTTCATCAGTCTGACCCCCAGTCTTCGCTTGAAGTTATTGAGGGATGATGATGTTTTGGCAATGTGAAGATAAGAATTCCAGAGCATGGTACCTCTGTATCTGATAGAGAATTGACTATGTGAGGTACGGCAGTGGGGAGGGTGAAGGTTGTCACAGTGTCTTGTGTTATATAGATGGATTCCAGATTTAACCTGGAAGAATCCATTGAAGGGCTTAGGTAAACTGTCTGGGAGGTATGAGTGTGTGTAGATGAATGTGCATAATTGGCGTACATTAATGTTGTAAATAGACAAGATATTGAGTTTCTTAAACAAAGGTGCAGATGGAGCCAGGTAATTAGAGGTGGAAGCTTTAAAATGTATTTTGCATGATGGGTAATCTGAGCTAATTGTATCTGCGTGAAATAGGCTTAGAATTCTTTTCTGCCTTTTTGGAAGAAATGAGCTGGCATAACGACACAACTTTAAAAAATGAAAAAGCAACATTCCACTGGCAATACTGACCTTTATTAAAACACTTCTGTAACACCCACAACAAGGCATGATTCAGAATTCAAAGAGCACATGGTGCAGAAATCAAAGAGCACATGGTGGGTCCTGTGGCATGTCCCATGGACACCTCCACACCACCAGTCACAGACAGCACCATGAACAGCACAGCAGCAAGAACCATGGACAGTGGTCCTTCTGAACTCCTTTGGCAAACCATCAAAGTGTCCCCACCCTGTTCCAATGTTTACAATCGTAAGATGAGTACAAACTTCTTCAAATATATTAACTGAACCAGTTGTTTATGGGCCGGAGAGAAAAGTATGTTATATTCTTCTTGAGGAATGGCAGTAGCAGTTAATTGGAAATGCCAACTGCGATGAGTTCAAAGAAGTGTTAGTTACACTGATATAAACTACATTAAGATTCCTGCTGAGAGTCACGTCCCCATCACTCAAAGAGCTTCTCTTTCCCTAAGAGATAGAGAGCATGAGCGAGGTAGAGAGTATTATACAGAAGTGAAAGGGGGAAGGGTAGGCAGAAAAAGGCTGAGTGAGAAAGCGAGATTAACGTGTAATACATAGATGAGATATAGATATGAGGCACGTGAGAAGAGTACACGAGGAAGAAAATAAGTAAACTATATAGAAAGATAGAGAGACCCTGTCTGAAACGCTGTTATTCAGCGACGAAGAAGGCAACAACAAAAAATTGAAACAACTCCACAAAAGAGCCAGCTCAACAAACTAAAAGATGGAGGACAGTGATTGCTCATTCAACGCCGCCGTGCCCCTGTCTGTGACCCGGAGCAGTTCCCCTCTTCTGCACAGAGAGGGGATGATTCAGTTGTTGCTGCTGTTGTTGACTGACAGGATTAATGAGGCCGTTTACACCCGCAGATCAGCAGCCGCTTGTGAGAGCATAAAAGGGTTTAGTGCATGAGGAGGAAAAATAAACTTATATTAGGCTTGATTATCCCGACCCGACACGTCAGCTCCCCATGCGCTCCGATCCCACCGGAGAATCATTTTCATCTCAATTTGTGGCACCGTGTACCGCCGGGCGCCGGCACAGTCGCTTTATGAAACTCCAGCTGCAACCAACATGGCAGAGTTAGCTGAAAAGAGGAGATCAATTTCCTCTAATGATCTGACAGTTTCTATGTGATGTCTCAATTTACACTCATTCATTCAGATTGGTGAGGCTTTTTTTTCTAGAGTGAGTGTACAATTGCACATTCTGCTACACTTCCCACCACAGATAAATAACACGCAAGCGCCCATACGATAAAAAAAAAGATAAAACAAGGACAACAACCACACGAGCAACTGCCTGTTCACCCCGCTATCATCCAGAAGGCGAGGTCAGTACAGGTGCATCAAAGCTGGGACCGAGAGACAATTTTATCTCAAGGCCATCAGACTGTTAAATGGCCATCACTAGCACATTAGAGGATGCTGCCCTATATACATAGACTTGAAATCACTGGCCACTTTAATAATTGGAACACTAGTCACTTTAATAATGTTTACATATTTTGCATTACTCATCTTATGTATATGCTGTATTCTGTCCTATTCTACTGTATCTTATACTATGCCTCTCTGACATTGCTCGTCCAAATATTTATATATTCTTAATTCCATTCCTTTGGTTTGTGTGTATTGTTAGATATTTCTTGTTTGATATTACTGCACTGTTGGAGCTATAAACACAATCATTTCGCTACACCCACAATAACATCTGCTAACCACGTGTATGTGACAAATAAAATGTAATTTGATGCACACACTTATAATCATCATTGCATTCAGTGTCTTGGTAAAGAAACCAGGCATTTCCCTTGTATTTTTGTACTTCGGTAGTGGTGCAACACATGTGGATGAGTGCATGACCACAGAAATAGCAGAGACATTGAACGTAGCTTACTATCTGAAGAGATGGGTATTCAGTCTGTGATGGGAAGATGGACATCAACTCAGCTGTCACTCTTGTTATGACCGTTGGGTCATAACAAGAGCTGTGACAGGGATGTGAGCAAGGATGGAAGTGCCAAGTTTCCAGCGGTGGCAGAGCAAAGAGGTCGAGCCAGGGTGGAAGGTCTGATCACTGCCTGGCTGCAGGTGAAGGGTAGTACCCCTCACTGCCCTAGGCCTGTAGGCAAGCAACAGGAACCGGTGGCACCATCTGAGCATATTCCGCTAGTAGAAGGAACAAAAAGTAGAACACAGACAAAGTAGCAGAGTAGAAGGCTGCCACAAAATCTGAAATATGTTACAAACTGCCACCAGGAACCAGTGAAAATAGTTGAGGAGAGAGGTGACATGGGAGAATGTGAGAAGTTAATCACTCAAAATGCAATTAAGACATTTTTGTTCACTGAGAGACAAAGTCCGAGATGACACGACAACATAAAAATAAAAAAAAGATTTAATGAAGTTGGAAAAAATACATTTCCAGCTATGTTCTACGGTGAAACGCCTTATCACTATGCAAATTTACGCAACACAAGTTCAAATGAATCACGAGATCCAAATACACTTTCATCATAATCTGATCCCCCTAGAGACAAGTAGAGGATTAACATGTTCATTTGACACATCAGATTGGGGAATATTAAATCAGTTTGCAGCCAATTGTTTTATTTTTCTGCTTCCATCGTCAGTAACGAAAAGCAATATACCCTCTTCACTCTTTAAAGAGAACTGCTCCAGCATCTTAAGAGTTTTCAGACAAACGCTACATTAGATGCTTGCACCATGCAGTTTCGAAGAGATTCATTCAAAGTAGTCCGCGAAAAAGGGACTTGCAAAGTAATATAACGAAGGGGAAAAGTTGAACTGTACAAACAGTATATTACCTCCTTTGTTTTTACATGGATCTGAGCCAGGCCGAATATAATTAGCCTAGCCAGCATCTTACGTGTTCCCTAGAAAAACTTTGAGAACACAAGTGGTCAGCTGAATGAGGTAGCATGAGAGCCCTTCGGATCAGCAGTCCGTTCACAAGTAGAAGTTCCATTGCATAAAACGGTGCATTAGAGAGCTTTACAGACGTGCACAATCATTAAGCACTGACAGAGGAAGTACGCAGTGTTCAAAATGGCTATGACCTCTAAGAATTAATGATCAGATGGGTTGACACCGAAATAAAGAGAAGGCTTTTGGATGTAACGAGTGCCACAGCAGGACCGGGGAATCCACCTTTCAAATGTCAAGAGTGACGTGGTGTCCTGACATCCCTGGTGATATAATTAAGCAATAAGGCCCAAGGTGGTGTGGTATATGGCCAATATACCACGGCTACGGGCTGTTCTTAGGCACGGCGCAAAGCGCCCTTAGCCGTGGTATATTGGCCATATATCACAAACCCCCCCGAGGTGCCTTATTGTTATTATAAACTAGTTACCAATGTAATTAGAGCAGTAAATATAAATGTTTTGTCATACCTGTGCTATACGGTCTGATTTACCACGGCTGTCAGCCAATCAGCATTCAGGGCTCGAACTACCCAGTTTATAATCATATATCAATCACACCTGAAGGGCAAAGGGGCATCTGGCAGGCAGAGTTGACATGGCACCAGTGAGCAAGCCTGTGTCTGTCCGGGCAGGTGGCGTGTCAGACTATCAGGAACAGAGGTCACTCTAAGCAACAAGGCAGAGTGAGGGGGTTGTACTGTGGCGAAAGCCATTAGATAATTAAACCACACATACAACAGTGTGACGTTTTCAAGTTTTAGAAAAAATAAAAGTCATCTGAAACCTTATTGCGCAGAGGAATTATCTTTGTTCTGTTGACAGGGAATGCTATCTGAAAAGCTACAGCAGTTGCTTATTTTCCCTATATAAAATAGGCCTACAAATAGATGTTCCATTATTATACTAATTAATATACATGAAATGATATGTAAATAAAGTGCATTCTACAAGTTTGCTTGGTTGGGAGCGATTATTTATTCTCATCTGATCCTTTCAGCTACACTCAGGAGAATGGGCAATTTTGACCTAAAGAATGTCAGTCATCTGTCAAAATACAGGGAAATCTGCAAAAGAAAATAAGGCATTGGTTAGAGGCCTCTACATATATTATGATGTGAAAGGGTTGTCAAGAATCTGTCCCAACAACATGGCTGCTTTAGAGAGCACAACATCCAGCAACATTACTCATTTGGCATTCTGCTATAGCCTTCCCCCTAACATAAGTTTTACCAACCAATCAGCAGTATGAATGCCAGTGGGGAATTCAGTGTCAATGTCACAACCAAAACCTTTTGATTCATCAGACAATGCAAAAAACAAAATGTACAATAGATGGCAATTTACAACCAATATCATGTATAGTTATTGGAGTCTTTGTGGAATTCCAAGGGGGACATTTCTTCAAGGTTGACCCGAAACAGTAACAGGTCACATCAATCCTATTTAATGTACATGGATTACAAGGAATCCATCGGGATAAAATAAATACGCACACAGGCAGTTATGCATAGCTTGTCTCTGTGGCTCCGGAGAGAGGAAGACATCAAGCACTTTATTATTAGCTAGTTATTAGTCAATGAAGCGTGAGAATGCCAGGTGGGTTGGGCAGCCATTTCTCTCCAATTCACCAGAGCTCTTCGTCAAGACCACCTCAGACACCAGGCTTCTCTTCATACCAGACTATGACACACCTTGAGCAGTTACCCTTATCCGTAACTAGCCAATGTCAAACCATTCATTTCCAGGAACTATACCAGACCGTAGTTTCGACTTGTATGTAAAGTCAAATGAGGGTTTGTGTTATTAACCCAGCCTGATAGCTAAATGCAATGTACTCGCACATCTGAGGTTTGCTTTAGCAGGTGCATCGGAAATGTTCAAATGCCATTCAGACTATAGAGGCAAGCTGCTGCTGTGTACTGCACTAGCAACCCAGTCTGAGCTGCAAACTGTAAATAGCACACAAAAGGAATATGATTTTCTGTGAAACATTTATTAGCTAAACATGAGTATACATTTTTACATAACTCTGTAGGCAGATAGCTCATCAAATAGAAAAATGTGACTGTTCTGTTGCTTTAGCATTGATTTAATGCCTGTGTCAGCCCCTGCTGACCGCTTTTCTTTCTCGCATAGAATGTGTAACGTTAATCTATGTGACGGCGACCGAAACAAAAACAGGGATATCGATAGGAAGAAAACATACAACCCCTCGCAATATTACCATTAAACAACTTTACCTAAGCACTCTAAATCGTCCCAACAAAATCTGAGACAAAACCTTTCCTGTAGCTCTCTGAAATGGAACATAAAGGCATCATTCATGACATTGACCCTTGAGAATCACCTTCGGACACAATTGTAGGTAACTGTCTGTAAGCAGGTGTATGTTTTTTGGGGTCAATCCTCTTGTACCTGCACTATTAAAACATCACTACTATTAGTATGCTATTCCACGCTAAGGCGAAATAAACCCCATCATTCATTTTACAACCCAGGTCGTATTTTGGTACAGTATTAATTAGATGTAGCTGAGATTGGGAAATAAATAACATGAGGTTTTCAATCAGATAAAATGTACATTTATTACTTACAATATACCACCCTGAAACAGAGTTTATGCCTGCTAATGGATGGAATAATGAGTCAGACAGAAACATACCGAACATACTGATCTGTGATCTCAGTCCAGCAATTTAGCCTACAATTACAGTGTCCTCATCTGGGAACTCATAGTAAGGCACCTCCAGGTTGAGTGGGGCTGGGCCTTTCCTGATGCGGCCAGAGGCATCGTAGTGAGAGCCATGGCAGGGGCAGTAGTATCCGCCATAGTCACCAGCATTGGCGATGGGTACACAGCCCAGGTGGGTGCACACGCCGATGACAATGATCCATTTTGGTTTGGCGACGCGGTCCTTGTCGTGCTGGGGGTCACGAAGCACAGCCATATCCACAGCTTCCTCAGTGGCGATCTCTTTCTCAGTCCGGTGGCGGATGAACAGAGGCTTGCCCCTCCACTTGAAGGTCATATTCTTGCCCTCTGGGATCTCTCCCAGCTTGACCTCGATCTTGGACATGGCCAGGACGTCAGCTGAGGCACTCATGGAAGAGATAAACTGTGTGGCCACGGTCTTGGCTGTGTAGACACCCACCACGGCTGTGGCCCCGGTGACAAGGTAGGAGAAGGTTTTCCTGGACTCGCTGCTCTCCTGAGAAGATTTATTGGGGTCAAGCAACTCAGGCCGACGGTAATCAGAGAAATCTGGCACCTTGATGTCAGTGTGAGCGAAGCGGACTGCAGCTTTTGCTGAAAAATAAAACAAGTTGTCCATTAGATAAACAATCAAGACAGTACTAAGAGATAAACAATGGCATGTGATAGGAAAGTACCGGAGGGCACATTATAGCAGCAGATACATCCAAGTCAATAGCTAATTAGATAGAAAATGTATGAACAGATTGTTTAAGTCAAGTTTAAATATTCAATAAAGTAGCTAACTAGCAAGCTTTCTAAGTTAGCTAGCCCATTAGCCAGGGCATAATCAATGTGTCTTGTAACGGAAACCGTTTAAGAACCAAACAGAGCAAACGTAATGAGAAGGGACCTTCCTGAATTTGTCCAACAGAAACCCTTGTTTCATTGCAAAACGTTTTGCAACAGACTAAACGTTTTACAACAAAATAATAGAAATGAACACACATTTGGCCTACATGTAGTGACCAAGAAAGCACTCCTCACTCTATCCAGAAGATTCCAGCTCTACCATTACACTTGTTGACACTGAGCTGCATTGGGTTCAGAATGCAATCATGGTTACATTAAGACACTGGAAACGGTGTTAGGAAAATCAAATCAAATCACATTTTATTGATCACATACACATGGTTAGCAGATGTTAACGCGAGTGTAGCGAAATGCTTGTGCTTCTAGTGCCGACTATGCAGTAATATCTAACAAGTAATCTAACAAATTCACAACAACTACCTTATACACACAAATGTAAAGGGAGGAATAAGAATATGTACATATAAATATATGGATGAGCGATGGCCGTGCGGCATAGGCAAGATGCAGTAGAAGGTGTAGAATACAGTACTTACATATGAGATGAGTAATGTAGGATATGTAAACATTTTTAAGTGCCGTTATTTAAAGTGACTAGTGATTCCTCAATGTAAACATCATTAAAGTGACACCTTCATCAAGTCCGTTTATTTAAGTGGCCAGAGATTTGAGTCTGTATGTTGACAGCAGCCTCTCCATGTTAGTGATGGCTGTTTAACAGTCAGACGGCCTTGAGATAGAAGCTGTTTTTCAGTCTCTTGGTCCCAGCTTTGATGCACCTGTACTGACCGCGCCTTCTGGATGATAGTGGGGTGAACAGGCAGTGGCTCAGGTGGTTGTTGTACTTGATGATATTTTTGGCCTTCCTGTGTCATCGGGTGCTGTAGGTGTCCTGGAGGGCAGGTAGTTCGCCCCTGGTGATGCATTGTGCAGACCGCACTATCCTCTGGAGAGCCTTAAGGTTGAGGGCGGTGCAATTGCTGTACCAGGTGGTGATAAACCCGACAGGACGCTCTCGATTGTGCATCTGTAAAAGTTTGAGTGTTTTAGATGACAGGGCCTGCTGCGCCTTCTTCATCACGCTGTCTGTGTGGTCCATTTCAGTTTGTCCATGATGTGTACGCCAAGGAACATAAAACTTTCCACCTTTTCCACTACTGTCCCGTCGATGTGGATGGGGGGTGCTCCCTTTGCGGTTTCCTGAAGTCCACGATCATCTCCTTTGTTTTGTTGACATTGAGTGGGAGGTTATTTTCCTGACACCACACTCCGAGGGCCCTCACCTCATCCCTGTAGGTGTAGGCTGTCTCGTCGTTGTTGGTAATCAGGCCTACCACTGTATTGTCGTCTGCAAACTTGATGATTGAGTTGGTAGCGTGCATGGCCACACAGTCATGGGTGAACAGGGAGTACAGGAGAGGGCTGAGAACGCTCCCTTGTGGGGCCCCAGTGTTGAGGATCAGTGGGGTGGAGATGTTGTTTCCTACCTTCACCACCTGGGGGTGGCCTACCTCAATGCATGGATGGAATATGCCACTGTACTCAATTTGACCTTACTCCACACTGATACATTGAGAAGATTGAAATACTGTTTCATCCTCATGCTAGCTAGCAGTAGCCATTATGGAATGGCAAATCACTTTGAACAACAAAAGATGCTGGTTGGAATGGCTGTGTCAACCAAACTGGCTGCAGTGGCAATTGCTAGCTAGCATGAGGACAGAAATGGCAGTTTTCTGGAAAAACAAGCAGTATTTCAATCTTCTTGATCTATCAGTGTGGATTAAGGTACAATTTGGAGTGTGGTTGCATATCCCATCCCTGCATAGAGGTAAGCTTTCTAACTAATATCTCCATCTCACGCCAGCTCCATAGTGACTTAATATATTCATCATTGCGTTCTGACCCCCAGTGCAGCTCAATGTAAACAAGCTTAATGGTAGTGTCGGGATCTGCTGGCTAGCATCTCTAAGGCCCACCTGAATGGGTTATGTAATGTTATCTTAACTAGAATGGACACCCCACTTACTTACCTAGCAAGTAAACGAAATTCTTGTTCTAAGCGTTTGGTCCTGACCTCGCAGTCAGCTAGTTACCTAGTTAACTCCTTGGCTGGGTACTAGGCCGCGTCTAGCCAATGCTAATGAACACTAGGCTAATTTATTAAACAATCCTCTCAGATTCTACAGCATACACACTGGACTTTGGTAAACTACACCAGCACGTCCTAACATCTTATGTCAATGACTCATCCACAAGTAAAACAAATAACCCGATTATTAACGTTAGCCATTAGATGCTGTTAGCTAGCTTGCTTAGCTACTTACCATTTATGCTAACTGATAATGCCGGCCCGGTCTTGGGGCTCTGACCGTTCAGGGACTCGCGGGTTAGGAAAGGTTTCTTCGTGTCTACCAACACTTTCTCTCCCTTTACAATCACCCCTGGAATAAGTGCTTTGAGTGGTCCAGCAACTGCATAGTTCGTTGCCTGCAAGTATGGGGAAAATGCCCCCGAACGAGCGGCAAGGGACATCATCTTTTAAGCGAGGTAGGCTCCTTGCAATGCTAGCTAGCTACGACCTTGCCTGGATTATGCAAGGGGCGCAAGCGCTGTCTGCTTACGCAACACGTCAAGTTACTAAATGACGTCGGTCAGAAGGGTTACCTTTTTTTACTGTGATGAGCAATAACTAATCAATTATTCTTATCTGATTAAAATACTTGGGACCTTTTCTGACACTAAATTGTGTTATGTGTTTTGTTTTACACTACTCCATTGTTCAAGTTATGAGGTAACTAAACATGACCAATCATCATTTGCATAAGCTAATGCCTTTTGACATCACATTAGGACCTACATTTAATAATTATTCTCACCATGGAGAAAATTACAAAACATTATGCATAGCTGCTATTTGTGGAATGGTTATACACTGACTTCCTTGGTGGTGACATTATTAAAACATGTATTCCAAATACATCTTCCTCCAAATGTAGGCCCCTGTCATGCATTGAAGACATACAATTAATTCATGAGTAAACTAGGTAGCTAGCTAGCTTACTTGCAATGATTGACTCCAAAATGCAAACATAGCTAACATGACTTTGTAAGCTGTCGCTGTTATGTTGCTAGGTAAAAACTCTCTTGTGTGTGTGTCTGTCCCATTTTGTTTCTGCAGGCTGATGCAGAGTCAGAGAAGAAAAGGTGAAACTGTATATATACACCAACATCTTTGGCTGAAGTTATTGGAGAGATGTGCTGTGCATGATACTGTAAGTAAGCGTTTTAGCAGAGATGAATAAGGCCTGGAATGCTATACATTTTCTTCCAAGGGAATGGACAAAATGTAAAAGAAAGATGTTTGGCAAGCTGCAATCCTTTAGCGAATCATGCAGTGTCACTTTTAATTCTAAATTGCTGATGCATAACTAGCCCAAGATGTACTGTTAAGGAGCGTCAGCACTGTTGTACACATTAGCCGCGCCGTCTTTAATGCTTCAATTAAGAACCCAAAAGCTAATGCATAACTGAAGGGCACCGGAGTCCAATGAAGGGGCGATTTTTTTTTTAACCATCAACAATGAACTGAAGGCCTTTGAGAGTTCAAAACTGTCATTGGTTAAAGATAATGAGAATGTTCAATTAGTCTGATGTTCAATTAAGTCTAATGTTAGCTCAGCATTAGTTTTTAATTTTTTTATTTTATTTTACCCCGATTTCGATCTTCGTCGAAATCGCTGCAACTCCCCAAATTCAAGAAAGTATACAGAATTATATAGAGCCCTTATTGCATGAAACTTCCTTCCATCTCATATTGCTCAAATAAACAGCTTACCTGGTTTCAAAAAACAGATGAAGCAACACCTCGCGGCACAACTCCTCTCCCCTATTTGACCTAGATAGTTTGTGTATATGCATTGATATTTAGGCTACGTATGCCTTTAAAAAATTTTTATGTCATTCTGTCCTTGACCTGTTCTTATCTGTTGATGTTCTGTATGTCATTCTGTATTATGTTCTGTGTGGACCCCAGGAAGAGTAGCTGCGGCTTTTGCAATAGCTAATGGGCATCCTAATAAAATAACAAATACCCAACAGGCTCTGGAGGCGAAAGTCACGTGTCCTCCGAAACGCGCTTCTTAACACCTGCCCGCTTAACCTGGAAGCCAGCCGCACCAATGTGGCGGAGGAAACACCATTCACTTGACGACCGAGGTCACCCTGCAGGCGCCCGGCCCACCACAAGGATTCGCTAGAGTGTGATGAGCCAAGTAAAGCCCCCCCGGCCAAACCCTCCCCTAACCCGGACGACGTTGGGCCAATTGTGTGCCGCCCTATGGGACTCCCGATCACGGCTGGGTGTGATACAGCCCGGGATCGAACCCAGGTCTGTAGTGACATTTCTAGCACTGCAATGCCCCAGACCTCCAGGGGTCCCCTAACCAAAGATAGCATAATGTAATGACTCTCTCTCCTCTCTCAGTTTAGCCCTGATGTATCGCCATCTGAGATTGGCATCTGTCCAGTACCACAGTGCACAGCTGAAGCACGAGCAAGAACTGGTTGATATGAAGGGACTGGTGGAGAGAACCAGGACACTAATGACAAAAGCAGAACATGAAAACATCCTGCTAGCCAATGAACTGTGTTTGAAACTGAACAATTAAAAGTAATTGCAAAAACGTATGACGATGAATGAGCACAAACTCTTCAACAAAATAGTTTTCTACAGGAACAACTCAATCTAGCCAGAACTAAATACGATGAAGTCCACGCCAAACTAGATAAATCTAGTCAAGCTATCTACAAACAGGAGCGTGCAACTTGATAACATGCATGCAGTTTTGATGAACGTTACTCAAAACAATAATGTTCGAGTCCAAATGCTGCAGACAAACGACGATCAGTTAATGAACACAAGGACCAAGATGGTTGACAAATCAGCAGAACTCATTGAAGTCGCTGACCAAATGAATGATGAGAGAACTCAGGTGATGAAGATGGAAATATTGATTTCTAAGCAAGCGGAGGAAATCTCATCACTGAATCTCTCGCTCTGTACTCAAGACCTCTACCTGCAAACTATGACAGATAACACTCACATGTCTAAATTTAGTACTCAAAGTGCCCAAGTGGACTCTGCTATGCAGCAGAATACCTCCCTTAGGTACCATCTGCAGGAATTCAAGAAAAGTCACGCGCTACAGCGTGAATACCGAACCGAGCAACTGGAGCATTGAGAGATGACTCACAATAATAGTTTCTGCCACGAAACCACGAGACCAATACCCACCGCAGTCTAAATAACTGGAGAGTACGTCGCTATTCGAAATGACTACCACTACAATCAACCTCTTTTCACCATGAACAGAAATGACACATCACGTCATTGCGAACAACCACTCCACTTTGTGGGGAATATGACCACAAAACGCAACTCAAACAGCCCATAAACAGTCCTGGAGGACTGCTTAACTTGTGAAGCGCTAATTGATTTGGGCTCGACAATATCGCTCGTCTCTCAAACATTATTCAATGGTCTCAAAAGATCTTTGAAGCCAACTAAACGTTGGTTAAAAAAGGAACGATGCAACTCTACACTTCGAGGTTTCACTCAGACCACCGCGCCTCTCACATTGAGACTCATGCTGAAACTACACTTCCAGGACGTATCGCTCGTTCACCCTGTGTATGTTACCAGCCTAGAATCTGAACCACTGCTACTCGGAACAGATTTAAAGGATCATTTGGATTGAAAAACCAACCAAGTATGGTCACAGGTCACCGTGCCATCTCCACTGACCACACTGTCTTCTCCTAACGCTAGCTGCAATGCAGTCATCCACGAGGGGTATCTGTCGACAGCACCCCTTGGGTAAAAGACACTTGAAAACCTCTTGGTGCAGAATCCAACCCAAGGAGATATTACAATATCTCGTCACATTCAATCAGCAAACCCGATTGACCCTTATTTTCATGATTTTGAGCCAGCAGTCTCTGTGAATGAGCAACTTACCTCCTCCTTAGTGTCGTACAATACTGTAGCTGAGATGAACTTCTCTTGTTCTTGGACACTTCCGCAAGCCCTGCGGCACAGGAATAAAAACATTGAGTGTACTCTGCTTCCGATTATACATTTTCCTCTTTGCGGGGGACTGAAACCCCTCACAATAACACCAGTGGCGTCAGTCCCACAACTGACCCGATGATTCCCACTGGTGAAACACTGTGCGATTTCACAGACAGATATCCTCTTCTCATTTCCTAGGTACTGGATAGGTTGCCACACGTGGATACTGTAGTGACTGACAGGCCTCGACAAAATAAAGTAAAATTTGAAGCACAAAACCAAGATTTGTTTTATTACAGCCATGTGTAATTTCAACTACCTGCAACTACAAAGGGTCCAATCTTGTGTTCTGGTCGGATAACATTTCAGAATAAATGGTAGGATAACTGGTCCCATCTGAGACTACATGGACAACACTGCCAGCACAGGTCCAGCTACAGGGCAGTAAGAAGGTTAAACCTTGCTGTCAAATTTCTATGAGAACAGAGAGGAGAGGCAGGCCCCTAGTCACACAGATAACATGTGGAACACATCTAAGATATCACTGATGGTGTACCACACTGGCCTCTAAAAATAAACCCTTTCAGTAGGAAAGTTTTCCACCTCATGAAAACAAATGATTATTCCTTGCCATGTGTAGTTTCAACTACCAGTGGATAACTTAGCTAAAATAGACTCTTTAATCTTGTGTTCTGGTGTATAACATTTCAGAATAAACTAGGATAACTGGTCCCATTGAGTACCAGGACCAATGCCAGCACAGCACCTTAGCCAAATACATTTAAACTCCGTTTTTCATAATTCCTGACATTTAGTCAGAGTAAAAATTCCCTGTCTTAGGTCAGTTAGGATCACCACTTTATTTTAAGAATGTGAAATGTCAGAATAATAGTAGAGAGAATGATTTATTTGTAGCTTTTATTCCCAGTGGGTCAGAAGTTGACATACACTCAACTAGTATTTGGTAGCGTTGCCTTTAAATTGTTTAACTTGGGTCAAACGTTTTGGGTAGCCTTCCACAAGCCTCCCACAATAAGTTGGGTGAATTTTGGCCCATTCCTCCTGACAGGGCTGGTGTAACTGAGTCAGGTTTGTAGGCCTTGCTCGCACAGGATTTTTCAGTTCTGCCCACACATTTTCTATAGGATTGAAGGCAGGGCTTTGTGATGGCCACTCCTATACCTTGACTTTGTTGTCCTTAAGCCATTTTGTCACAACTTTGAAAGGATGCTTGGGGTCATTGTCCATTTGGAAGACCCATTTGAGACCAAGCTTTAATTTCCTGGCTGATGTTTTGAGATGTTGCTTCAATATATCCACATCATTTTCTTCCCATCAGCTAGGCCAATGGCTGACAGATAGCCAAACTCTCTCTCTCCTGGGGGAGTTGGCCCGGTTTTATGACACTAACAACTAGATTGTAAATACCTAGCAGAAACTCTCCCTTTGGCTCTGCAGTATTGAGAATGCAATGTCTGAGTGTTACAGAGAGACTCTTGCCAAAGAACTTCAACATCAAGCAATGAACATTGGGACAATATACTTCAACATCCAAATGTTGGTAATGCTGTGAAATGGAATATGGAAAATTAATGTCTATTTTGTGATGTCATTAAAATGATCAGAAAGACTTATAACAAGATAACTGTAACTCTGAAAGGGTACACATCCTAGTTATCAGGTTTGCATCTCAATATAAAATAAATGATTAAGTATAAGAATATGTTTGAAAAGATAGAAATGTGAATTCAGACTTCTAAATGAGATAATTGCTTTTCACATAAACCTGGGCCAAGTCAGTAACCACGCCCACGTGAGCACAGACGTTGTGTCAACAGGACGGAACACCCTCCAAGGCCAGAGTGGTTCAACGGACTCACTGAAGAATTAACATATTAGACCAGACAGCGTGGAGGGGTGGCTACACGGCTGGAAATAGTTAAAACTTCAAGACCAGAAAATGTTCAGACCATCTGAAACTCTTGACAAGTGATGAATGTGAAGACTAGACCGAAACATGCACTGCCTGCAGCTCTGTATGTAATGTAGTCTTGGACAATTGACCAAGACAAGAGGGAAGGACAAATTCGTCTTACCATCATAGGTACAGTGCCTTGCAAAAGTATTCATTCCCCATGGCGTTTCCCTATTCTGTTGCATTACACCCTGTAATTGAAATTGATTTTTATTTGGATTTCTTGTAGTGGACATACACAAAATACTCCAAATTGGTGAAGTGAAATGAAAAAAAATCACTTGTTTCAAAAAATTTGGAAAAAGAAAAATGGTAAAGTGGTGCGTGCATATGTATTCACCCCCTTTGCTTTGAAGCCCCTAAATAAGATCTGGTGCAACCAATTACCTTCAGAAGTCACATAATTAGTTAAATAAAGTCCACCTGTGTGCAATCTAAGTATCACATGATCTGTCACATGATCTCAGTATATATACACCTGTTCTGAAAGGCCCCAGAGTCTGCAACATCACAAAGCAAGGGGCGCCACTAAGCAAGCAGCACCATGAAGACCAATGAGCTCTCCAAACAGGTCAGGAACAAAGTTGTGGAGAAGTGCAGATCAGGGTTGGGTTATAAAAAAAAATATCAGAAACTTTGAACATCCCAAGGAGCACCATTAAATCCATTGTTTAAAAATAGAAAGAATATGGCACCACAACAAACCTGCCAAGAGAGGGCCGCCCACCAAAACTCACGGACCAGGCAGGGAGGGCATTAATCAAGGAGGCAACAGAGAGACCAAAGATACCCAAATCGCTGTGGAGCTTTGAAGCTCCTTCAGGGTTATCTGTCCAGAGGACCACTTTAAGCCGTACACTCCACAGAGCTGGGCTTTATAAAAGAGTGTCCAGAAAAAGCCATTGCTTAAAGAAAAAAAATAAGCAAACACGTTTGGTGTTTGCCAAAAGGAATGTGGGAGACTCCCCAAACATATGGCGGAAGGTACTCTGTTCAGATGAGACTAAAATTGAGCATTTTGGCCATCAAGGTAAACTATGTCTTTATCTGGCGCAAACCCAACACCTCTCATCACCCCGAGAACACCATCCCCACAGTGAAGCATGGTGGTGGCAGCATCATGCTGTGGGATGTTTTTCATCGGCAGGGACTGGGAAACTGGTCAGAATTGAAGGAATGATGGATGGTGCTGAATACAGAGAAATTCTCGAGGGAAACCTGTTTCAGTCTTCCAGAGATTTGAGACTGGGACAGAGGTTCACATTCCAGCAGGACAATGACCCTAAGCATTCTGCTAAAGCAACACTCGAGTGGTTTAAAGGGAAACATTTAAATGTCTTGGAATGGCCTAGTCAAAGCCCAGACCTCAATCCAATTGAAAATATGTGGTATCACTTAAAGATTGCTGTTCACCAGCGGAACCCATCCAACTTGAAGGAGCTGGAGCAGTTATACCTTGAAGAATAGGCAGAAATCCCAGTGGCTAGATGTGCCAAGCTATAGAGACATACCCCAGGAGACTTGCAGCTGTAATTGCTGCAAAAGGTGGCTCTACAAAGTAGGGGGGGCGAATAGTTATGCACGCTGAAGTTTTCAGTTTTTTGTGTTATTTCTTGTTTGTTTCTCAATAAAAAAATATTTAGCATCTTCAAAGTGGTAGGCATGTTGTGTAAATCAAATTATACACCCTGTAACGGTTCTCTTGTGGTGAAGGAGAGTCGGACCAAAATGCAGCGTGTAGATTGCGATCCATGTTTAATCAAACAAACGTAACACGAATACACACAAAACACTACAAAACAATAAACGTAACAAAAACCGAAACAGCCTATACTTGTGTCAACTAACACAGCGACAGGAACAAAGACACTAAGGACAATCACCCACACCAAACTCAAAGAATATGGCTGCCTAAATATGGTTCCCAATCAGAGACAACGATAAACACCTGCCTCTGATTGAGAACCACTTCAGACAGCCATAGACTTATCTAGAACACCCCACTATCTACAATCCCCCATATATACACACCACATACAAAAACCCATGCCACACCCTGGCCTGACCAAATAAATAAAGATAAACACAAAATACTTCGACCAGGGCGTGACAGAACCCCCCCTAAGGTGCGGACTCCCGAACGCACCTCAAAACAAATAGGGAGGGTCCGGGTGGGCGTCTGTCCATGGTGGCGGCTCTGGCGCGGGACGTGGACCCCACTCAATTAATGTCTTAGTCCCCTCTCCTCACGTCCCTGGATAGTCCACCCTCGCCGCCGACCATGGCCTAGTAGTCCTCACCCAGAAACCCACTGGACTGAGGAGCAGATCGGGACTGAGGGGCAGCTCGGGACTGTGGGGAAGCTCAGGAGTGAGAGGAAGCTCAGGAGTGAGAGGAAGCTCAGGCATGTAGATAAATCTACCAGATCCTGGCTGGCTGGTGGTTTCGGCAGATCCTGGCTGACTGGCAGATCCCGGCTGACTGGCAGATCCTGGCTGACTGGCGGATCTGGCAGATCCTGGCTGACTGGCGGATCTGGCAGATCCTGGCTGACTGGCGGATCTGGAAGAGTCTGGTTGACTAGCAGATCTGGAAGAGTCTGGTTGACTGGCAGATCTGGAAGAGACTGGTTGACTGGCAGATCTGGAAGAGTCTGGCTGACTGTCGGATCAGGAAGAGTCTGGCTGACTGGCAGATCTGGGAGAGTCTGGTTGAGTGGCAGATCTGGAAGAGTCTGGCTGACTGGCGGATCCTGGCAGACTGAAAGATCTGGCTGCTCCATGCTGACTGGCGGCTCTGGCTGCTCCACGCTGACTGGCGGCTCTGGCTGCTCCATGTAGGCTGACAGCTCTGGCGGCTTCTTACAGACGGGCAGCTCTGGCGGCTCCGTCCACTACAAGTCCTTGCAGACTGGCAGCTCCTTGCAGACTGGCAGCTCCTTGCAGACTGGCAGCTCCGTGCAGACTGGCAGCTCCTTGCAGACTGGCAGCTCCTTGCAGACTGGCAGCTCCTTGCATACTGACAGCTCCTTGCAGACTGACAGCTCCTTGCAGACTGACAGCTCTGGCTGCTCCATGCAGACTGACATCTCTGGCTGCTTCATGCAGACATCTGACTGCTCCATGCAGACTGCAGCTCTGGCTGCTCCATGCAGACTGACATCTCTGGCTGCCTCATGCAGACTGACAGCTCTGGCTGCTCCATGCAGACTGGCAGCTCTGGCTGCTTCATGCAGACTGACAGCTCTGGCTGCGCTGAACAGGCGGGAGACTCCGGCAGCGCTGTAGAGGAGGAAGGCTCTGGCTGCGCTGAACAGGCGGGAGACTCCTGCAGCGCTGTGTCGGAGGAAGGCTCTGGCTGCGCTGAACAGGCGGGAGACTCCGGCAGCGCTGGAGATGAGGAAAGCTCTAACAATGCTAGATAGGCGGGAGACTCCGGCAGCGCAGGAGAGGAGAAAGGCTCCGACAGTGCTGGAGAGGCGAGGTGCACTGTAGGCCTGATGCGTGGTGCTGGTACTGGTGGTACTGGACCGAGGACACGCACAGGAAACCTGGTGCGGGGAGCTGCTACCGGAGGGCTGGGGTGTGGAGGTGGTACTGGATAGACCGGACCGTGCAGGTGCACTGGAGCTCTTGAGCACCGAGCCTGCCCAACCTTACCTGGCTCGATGCCCACTCTAGCCCGGACGATCCGAGGAGCTGGAATATACCTCACCGGGCTATGCACCCGCACTGGGGACACCGTGCGCACCACTGCATAACACGGTGCCTGCCCGGTCTCTCTAGCCCCCCGGTAAGCACAGGGAGTTTGCGCAGGTCTCCTACCTGGCGTAGCCATACTCCCTGTGAGCCCCCCAATAATTTTTGGGGCTGACTCCCGGGCTTCCATCCGCTCTGCCGTGCTAGCTCCTCATAATGCCGCCTCTCTGCTTTTGCTGCCTCCAGCTCGGCTTTGGGGCGACAATAATCTCCAGGCTGATCCCAGGGTCCTTTACCGTCCAGTTCCTCCTCCCATGTCCATTTCTCCAGGTGGTGCAACCTCTCCCACTGTAGCTGCTGCGGCTCCTGCTGCTGCTGCCTCTGTTGCCTCTTCTCCTGTTGCACCTTTGGGCGGCTACACTCCCCTGGTTTAGCCCAGGGTCCTCTCCCGTCGAGGATCTCCTCCCATGTCCAGAAATCCTTCTTACGCATCTCCTCTTTGGGCTGCTCCTGCCTGTTGACACGCTGCTTGGTCCATTTGTGGTGGGCGATTCTGTAACGGTTCTCTTGTGGTGAAGGAGAGTCGGACCAAAATGCAGCGTGTAGATTGCGATCCATGTTTAATCAAACAAACGTAACACGAATACACAAAAAACACTACAAAACAATAAACGTAACGAAAACCGAAACAGCCTATACTTGTGTCAACTAACACAGCGACAGGAACAAAGACACTAAGGACAATCACCCACACCAAACTCAAAGAATATGGCTGCCTAAATATGGTTCCCAATCAGAGACAACGATAAACACCTGCCTCTGATTGAGAACCACTTCAGACAGCCATAGACTTATCTAGAACAGCCATAGACTTATCTAGAACACCCCACTAGCTACAATCCCCCATATATACACACCACATACAAAAACCCATGCCACACCCTGGCCTGACCAAATAAATAAAGATAAACACAAAATACTTCAACCAGGGCGTGACACACCCCCCAAAACAACAATTTTAATTCCAGGTTGTAAGGCAAAGAAAATAGGAAAAAATTCCAAGGGGGTTGAATACTTTCGCAAGCCACTGTACCTCTGAGGTATCGATTTAAGTGAACATCGGGAAATACAGACCCCTCTGAACGCCGCGTGGTACTCCTCTGATGTATCCATTCTAATTCACGCTCTGTTACAAAGAAGCCTACAATTAGGAAGGACATTGTGACCTCTGGTGGACAACCAGAGACTTACACAACCAGAGACTTACATCAAACCACTTCCCATAGACAGATCGAGTTCAACAGAGAGACGACAAAGACATCCACGTGTAAATATATACATTGTTTTTCTTTACGAATGAGTGTTGTTCATGTACGAAGTATTCATTCATATTCACATGAGCATAGCTCCCACATGTACGATAAGTCCACTATCTTTGTCTTTCCCGCTCTACCCCCCCCCCCTTTTCATTTTGTAACAAACCGTCATATCGGGTTAGTCCACTAGGGACTTTTCATATGCATTATGTTAGTAATCGATAACCTATACTGTGTATGTGTGTGTTTATGTATTTCTGTGTGATTATTTATTTATTTAGTTAGTTAGTAAATAAATAGATAAGCCAATTTGTGTATTGCTGATTCATCACTAAGGCTAGGGTTCTAGCGGATTAAGATATTTGCGACGTTCAGAATGAGACTGATGAGGTAATTAATAATTGACTGTATTGATGTAAGAGATATCTGTGTTTCTTTAGAGTTTGAGTCGGGAGATTGTCACTCTTTAAACATCTTTTCCCGTGATGTCCTAAGTTTCTAATGAGTTAATTGCTACATGATGAATTTAATCGAGTAATAATTAAACGGAGTAGGTAATTATTTGATAAATAGCAGTCATTACATTAGTGATAGTCACGTCACGACAATAATATAGCAAAATATGTAGAATAGCAGGAAATTACCTTTAAAACGTCAAAATCTTATTTTAGCCTCATGGCAAAATGTGCACAATGGCATGAGATGAGATACAAAACAGCACATTTTTCTCTCTCACCCATGGCGAAAAGTTAGAATTGCAGGAAATTAGATTTAAAACTGCAACATTTTCTCTTAGCTTCATAACAAAATAGAAAGGATAGAACTTTAATGTCCTCAAGGGGGTATTGTCTTAAACACACAGTACTGCTGTACATTACACACTCAACATAATACCTTGCCCGTTATCCTTATCATACACATTGTACACTTCTCATATAGCCACATACATAATACTTAGCATATTCACTTATTCTGTAAGTGGTGTACTAACACAGCATCTGCCTGAGGGGAGGAGGGACCCTATAGCGTCTGTCTGAGGGGAGGAGGGACCCTATAGTGTCAGAATGAGGGGATGAGGGACCCTATAGCATCTGTCTGTCTGAGGGTAGGACCCTATAGCGTCTGCCTGAGGGAAGGAGGGACCCTTTAGCATCTGCCTGAGGGAAGGAGGGACCCTATAGTGTCTGCTTGAGGGAATGAGGGACCCTATAGCATCTGCTTGAGGTGAGGAGCTGATACTCGGAGTGAAGTACATTGGAGGGATCTGAAATAATTTCCTGTGCTTGTCTGGTAACGGTCTGCTCAGAAATAGTCTGCAGGGAGGGATGTTGCCTCACACCCATGTTTGTATGCAATTTGGGTTTTCAGTGGGACTGATCAATTGCAAAACCAGACTGTGATGCCATATCTAGGATACTCTCTATGACCGCATGGTAGGAAATAAACATTATTTTTGGTCAATTCCAAAAACCTTGAGATTACACTACATAGGAAATAGAGGTGTCGTTGGACTCAGGAGCCGACACTCTCTACTTGGACCTTCCAGCTCAGCACATTGTCCATGTTGTACACCCAGAGACTTGAACGAACTAACCTGCTATGTTTGCATTGTGAGCAACCACAGGCGCGTGGATGCCGACAGATTTGGGGTCAAACACAATCGCCTCCGTCTCCTCTGTTTTCTTTACATTAAAGTACGAAATTGTGCTCATCACACCACTGGACAAACCCTTGAATCTCTGAACTGTACACAGTAGTATCCGCATCTTTATACATCAGACCAAGAAGGTTTGTAATCATCTGAGGACTTGACAATATAGTTTTCAAGATTACTGCTAGTGCATTCATTTGTGTACAGTGTGAAAACGATGGGTCAAACTCACACAACCTTGGATGGCCCCCATGCTAATGTCTCTAGCCTCAGATAGGGTATCATAAACTCTAACCTGTTGACTATGGCTCGTCAGGAATGAGGGGTACCACCTGATGGTATCGGGGTTAACACGGCTTTAACTGGCTGAGTTGGACATGTGGCTGTATTGTGTTAAACACTGAACTGAAATCAATAAATAACAGTCTAGCATTGGCCTTGGGGTTTTCCAGATGCTTCACAATGAGATGCACTATGGCGTTGATTGCGTCATCAGTCCAACGACTTTGCTTTTTTGGCAAATTGATAAGGATGTAATCCATGGTTCATGTCTGAACGGAGCAAGTTCAGCACTTTATTACGACGGGGGTCAGAGCAACATGTGTCTAGTCATCCTTTTCTTTTGGACCAGGCTTTTTGGGAACTGGAAGGATATTGGCCTTTTTCCACAATGTGTAGAATAGCATTATACAGCTGGATATTTATTCAACACAAAAAGGTTGGTACCCCGGGGCCCCAAATGTGGTAGTCCGGCCCTGTTTGATCCATATGATGCAGGCTACCCAACATTAAATCCTTTCTATTTCAGGCAGCACTTTCCTCACTGCCCACTAAAACTAAAGGCTATTGACATTTCTAATCTATGAGCATGCAGTGGAGCTCTTGTTCTCTCAACACTGTATCTGTCATATCACACTTGACATTTGGCGCCGCTGCTTCCGCAAGCAGACTTCCCATTACTTTCACTGGCAAAAAGAAACTCGACGTCATCAAGACACTGTCTCTCTGTCTGGCTTTTCAGAAATCCCCCTTTTAAAATAGCCTTACAATGGAATGTGTCTTTTTTATGTATGATGGTAATGTTGAACTCTCCACTGTTCCTATTTCAAAGGAAAACACCGTCACACACTTCCATTCACACAAACATCGGTTTGTCTGGCCAGTAGTTGGGCACACTTCACCGTGCAGACTTACAAATGTGTAGGTCTGAGCATTCGTCGTTTCAGGGAGCTTGTGGACTTCCTGTCCTCAAGCCGTGGTAGCCAGAGAATTTAATCTCTTAAAGAGGTAATCCCACTGGGCCTTTAACAGACATACTAAGTCCTTGTACCCCACTGCTACTCCTACGCAGCTCACAGCACATTAAAAGCTGACAGCTACTGTAACCTTTGACTCTCAACTCCAGTCCCATGCCGGCCTCCCACTGATGTATTCTTCTGACACAGCTGGACACAGCAGAGAGGAGAGGATTATGCCACTGTTGCTTTGTAACACATGACATATCTGGACAGTCCCAAAAGTACCACTTGAGCAAACACTCACACACACTTTGTCATGCCCAGTTCCAGCCAGTAACATCATAGTGTTTGCAATTAAACACCTTGTCTCTTCAGATTCAGTGTGATAATATGTGGTGAATTCACACTTCAGAAGCACTGTACAATGCCAATATACTGTAGGTATCTGGAGAAAAGGACATGCTTTTGTCAGACAGACCATTAGGTGTGTAGATATGCAAATCAATGACCCATGTTACTGAGCAGAAAAAAATAAAAATGAAAGTGAACATTGGGTCAATGACTTTTTACATTTACAATGCCCATAAAGCTGCTACCTGGAGTCTTCTTGAAGCTATTCATAGATTTTTTATTTAAAGTCGCTTCAAGATAATGATTACCCATCACGTTTTGGTCACGTAACCTTTATATCCTAATATGATGAATCATGTATCATAGGGGACCAAATGCATTTTAATCAGTAAAGTCCCTTCAGTATCGATCACCCGTTGAGGAGATATTGTGATTGCGGAGGTCTGTAGTCGATGTGGCACTGAGGGATAATCGGTACCTGCACAAATATAACATCACTTTTAATTGGACTGTATGCTTTCAAGTTAGGCCAGCTTTTAATTCCTTCAAACTTCCTTTGACCGTGAGGATTTTCTGAGAATAAATCACAAGGAACCTGAATATTCCACCAAATGTTTAGTGTCATTTGACATGATTGATGATTAAAATATGTTGTTAGTCATACTCTATTAATCAAATTACTTCATGATCTTTTTATACAGAGATGCAATTTTTGAAAGCAGATAATGCTCAAAGACAGTGCGATGGCACACTTCAATAGAGCTATACAGAGACCAATTAACTGAGTGTTATACATAGAGGTTATCTCAATTAAAATCTGACTCCACAGATGTATTTTTCACAGTATTTCAGGGCAAAACTATGAGGGAAATGATGGTTGACTCATTCCTAATTATGTTGGTTTATCTGTGTCACCAGACAAGTTTGAT
Source organism: Oncorhynchus tshawytscha (assembly GCF_018296145.1). Lineage (NCBI taxonomy): Eukaryota > Metazoa > Chordata > Actinopteri > Salmoniformes > Salmonidae > Oncorhynchus > Oncorhynchus tshawytscha. Next base: position 59,259,887 of record NC_056440.1, read on the forward strand.
CATTAATCTGGGTGTGTCACTCAACCACCCTCGCTAAATTATAATAGACTTGTCATAATTTCTGGAGATGTCAAAAATATTTGTGCCGGCAAAATGAAATATCCCAACTGTCTCACAATCTGTTGACAAGTTTTTAAAAATGAAGTTTGTTTGGATTTAGCGTAATAAACTTCCCCACATGTCCTCCTACTTTATATCCACCTATTGAAGCTCTTCACCTGGTAAGCCAGTACAAAGGGTTGGGAAAGGTGAGAGCAGATGGCGTGAGGTCACCCAAGTTATTTGATAAATGCCTCATATCTTTGCAGCGTTGACTGGTTCTGTGTAGCCGTGGCCTCAGATTTTGGAGGGAGGAATATGTTCTGGGCTCAGATAACATCATCCACTGTGTTAGAATACCCCCCAGAGGCTTGGTTCTGATACTTCAGTCTGATAAGCTGCCACAGATACCAGCTCTTATGACTTGCAGTCCCCTTGCCCATCATGACCAAACATCTATAATACTGAAGTGACGGGACAGAGGAGAAAACCCGATGCAGCTGTCTCCAGTGAAGGGAGTCTGATGGCCTTATCTTGGGGACAGTGTCTTTAAGGCTGGGAGGTTTGTTCATCTCCATATACTATCTAAGGAAACAAACAGACAAGTGAACAAGAAATAAAATGACAAAAGAGGGGGGTGGTAAAGAAAAAGAAAGCACTGGCATCAAATTAATTTGTGAAAAGATGATAAAGAGTCACTGTGGGATGATTTGAGGAAAGTCATAATACGTTATATTTTTCATTGCGTTGTGAAATAATAGCCTAGTTAGGTAGTTTCACGATTCTTTTGTAATTTTCTTATATTTCAGATGAGTTATGTGTTTGAAGATCATCCGACACTCAAGCCAGATGTTTTGTGTGTTTCTTTGTGTCAACAGTAATGAGTTAATTCGTTTTAACTAAAGACTCAGAAGGGTTTTAAATGTACAGTTGAAGTCGAAAGTTGACATACACCTTAACCAAATACATTTAAACTCAGTTTTTCCACAATTCCTGACATTTAATCCTCGTAAAAATCCCCTGTTTTAGGTCAGTTAGGATCACCACTTTATTTTAAGAATGTGAAATGTCAGAATAATAGCAGAGGGAATGATTTATATGAGCTTTTATTTCTTTCATCACAGTCCCAGTGGGTCAGAAGTTGACATACAGTACACTCAATTAGTATTTGGTAGCGTTGCCTTTAAATTGTTTGGCTTGGGTCAAACGTTTTGGGTAGCCTTCCATATGCTTCCCACAATAAGTTGGATGAATTTTGTCCCCTTCCTCCTGACAGAGCTGGTGTAACTGAGTCAGGTTTGTAGGCCTCCTTGCTCGCACACACTTCTTCAGTTCTGCCCACAGATTTTCTATAGGATTGAGGTCAGGGCTTTGTGATGGCCACTCCAATACCTTGACTTTGTTGTCCTTAAGCCATTTTGCCACAACTTTGGAAGTATGCTTGGGGTCATTGTCCATTTGGAAGACCCATTTTCGACCAAGCTTTAATTTCCTGATTGATGTCTTGAGATCTTGATGTCTTGCTTCAATATTTCCACATAATTTTCCTTCCTCATGAGGCCATCTATTTTGTGAAGTGCACCAGTCCCTCCTGCAGCAAAGCACCCCCACATCATGATGATACCACCCCCGTTCTTTAAGGTTGGGATAGTGTTCTTCGGCTTCCAAGACTCACCCTTTTTCCTCTAAACATAACAATGGTCATTATGGCCAAACAGTTCTATTTTTGTTTCATCAGACCAGAGGACATTTCTCCAAAAAGTACAATCTTTGTCCTCATGTGCAGTTGCAAACCGTAGTCTGGCTTTTTTATGGTGGTTTTGGAGCAGTGGCTTCTTCCTTGCTGAGCGGCCTTTCAGAGTATATCGATAAAGGACTCGTTTTACTGTGGATATAGATACTTTTTTACTTGTTTCCTCCAGCATCTTCACAGGGTCCTTTGCTGTTGTTCTAGGATTGATTTCACTTGTTGCACCAAAGTACGTTCATCTCTAGGAGACAGAACGTGTCTCCTTCCTGAGCAGTATGACGGCTGCATGGTCCCATGGTGTTTATACTTGCGTATTATTGTTTGTGGAGATGAACGTGGCATCTGCAGGAGTTTGGAAATTGCTCCCAAGGATGAACCAGACTTGTGGAGGTCTACAATTTATTTTCTGAGGTCTTGGCTGATTTCTTTTGATTTTCCCATGATGTCAAGGAAAGAGGCACTGAGTTTGAAGGTAGGCCTTGAAAGACATCCACAGGTTCACCTCCAGTTGACTCAAATGACGTCAATTAGCCGACCAGAAGCTTCTAAAGCCATGACATCATTTTCTGGAATATTCCAAGCTGTTTAAGGGCAGTCAACTTAGTGTATGTAAACTTCTGACCCACTGGAATTGTGATACAGTGAATTATAAGTGAAATACTCTCTCTTTAAACAATTGTTGGAAAAATGACTTGTGTCATGCACAAAGTAGATGTCCTAACCGACTTTCCAAAACGATAGTTTGTTTCACAAGAAATTTGTGGAGTGGTTGAAAAATGATTTTTAATGACTCGAACCTAAGTGTACGTACACTTCCGAATTCAACTGTATGTTGTACTTCAGAGTCAATTTTAATAATGACACGTTGGTTATTGTTCAGAAGTCCCTATGGAGTAGCTACCGAAATAAACAAGCAGAAATCTCCGAGCTGTTTAGGATGTTTTAACAATATCAACAGCAATCTCCCCAATAACTTACAATTCTAAAAAAAAAAAATTCTTAAGCTGCTGCCTACATTGTTATTGTCAGTTTGAGTTTGGCCATCCTACACCTCAACCTGTTTTCTATTGATGTCAGACTGAATGATAGCAGGTAAAAACTCTTTCTCACTCTGTCGAGGGAAGTGGAACTACATTTCTTTGGAGGGCCAGACCTAATCACAGCTTATAAAATGACAACTTCACCAGTATCAGGGTTGCTGGGTCTTAGAGGGAATCACTTGGGTCAAAACTCATCCCAGGCTGGAGAACCCTTTACAAAGAGTTGTGGGTTGGCCAAACTCAGGGAGACAGCACGCTATTGAGTACATTTGTTCAACTTTCCCTTTCGATTTCAAAAGATGTACAAATCTTTTGATAAAACCCAAGGCACTCTGAGCCACAGTGGTGTGAGTTTTATAGGCCCACAGTGGGTTGCTGTGCTTAATTAAGGGTTATATAGCAGATCGTACCGTGGCATGTCTTACACATGTATATGACTAGTCACATTAGAGCAGAGGATTTTTTTAAATAAAACTATAATGCTATCAATTGCTAATTTATATCATGAACAAAGGAAATCCAGTTATTCATGTATTGTATGTGAATAATTGATCCACAGGCTTTGTAGATAAATCTTCAATTTCTCCCAGTATAAATCAATGACAGAGCAGTTAATTGAGGCGGCTTTTCCCATTGGTGTAGATGGAGTTGGCATCATAGCATGGTCACTAAAATCCGTTGTGATAATTCAAAGTTGAAATAAAGACCTCAATTTATCAGCAACACAGTCCTCCACCCCCTCTCAGTTCTGATCTGAAGAAAGATCACGGGAATGCCGATGAAAAGATAACACTGTATTTGATCTGAATGCCAAGTAAGTAAATATCTGAATAATTACACCTGACAAAAAAGAAAACGGCCAATCACATAACATTTGCACGTAAAGCGTTTATTAGGACGCAGAGGGGAAAACTCCCCATCATCAACATTGAAGAAGCATGCAGAGAGATGCATACGGATCCTTAGAGCCCTGCCTAATTAATCTCTTCGTCTCTGAGAAGGGCCCGCCCCAGCCTCAGCACCAGGCTCAGCCTGCCTCTAATATTAGAGGCTAGGAGATTAGCAGACTTAACTGCTCCTGAGAGACACAGCTTTGTTATCGGTCATTATTAACTTGAAGTACTAAGCGCCTGCACCCCCCCCCCCTCCAAAAAAAAAGCAATAGTCTTTTCTGACGTGGACTGTGCATTCGTCTCTCTTTCTTGATTCGCTGCTAAGTAAAATAAGTGTTTTTGAAAGACCGAAGAATGTACAGTAAAAATGGAGAAATCTTGGATTAAATTAAATGTGGGCTGTGGGGAAAATAGACCACAACTCACATCTGTTTTGAGCTCCGACACAATTCAAAGGCTTGACTGAGGGACACCGGGAACAACATTAAACCAGGCACAGCCCCGTCAAAAGTGAGCCTCTTATTTCAATGAATCTCTTTTCAGTATCTGATTGGTATCAATGCTGCTAGTTTGGAAAATCCTGCCAGAAGGTAAACCCCGTTTACTGCAGCAATAGAATGTTGCTCAAATTCTTATTGGACTGACAACCAGAACTGAGAGAACTGTACTGTCAGCTTACATTAGAATAGTCCCATAAATCACTGTCTTTGGGCAACTTCATACTGCTTGGACTCAGTAGCTAGTAAACATTGCACAGGGAAAATAGCTACCAATTTGCCATTGCATGGTTTGCTGTAGAGCAACTTACGCTATGTAGGCATTGAGATTACTTTTGTAAATGCTGTAGAAGGATGAATATAATTTGGACAATCAAAAACATGTTTACAGTTTAATTCAGACATGTACATACGTATACAGTTCAGAAGGCCGTTAATAACTGCTAGTCTATGGCTTGAAGTAGTGAAAAATAATGTATTCAGTGCATCAGCGAGTATGCTGCACTGCAGAGGGAGAGTGGAAAAGAGATGCAGGAGTGAACAAGGATAAGGGATTGTATTTCAGAACCATGGATAGCTCCTACTGTGCTCCCTTTCCTTACGCTGAAGGAAATTGAGGAGTGAGAGTGTGTGTGTGTGTGTGTGTGTTTAGATGCACGTGTGTTGAAGAGTGGATAGAATCTTGAACACCATTCACCATTTTTTCTGTTTTGAATCCAGCAGGTATCCAGCCATGCTTTAATGATTTAAATGGAAAAGCTTTCCCCACTAAATCGATACTCGTCCACAGCATACTAAGGGATGAGACACCCTTTGTTTTACAAAGAGGACAGCTCATCATGATAAAGTCAAAAGATCGATTGGAAAGACCTCAAAAAGCCTGTAGGTTGTTTGTTGGAATCCAATTATGTTGTTACACATGGTACAATATTATACTACATACAGAATATACTGTGGCTGGTTGGAGGAGCTATAGGAGAACGGTCTCATTGTAATGGCTGGAATGGAATTAATGGAACTGAGTCAAACATGGTTACAATATGTTTGATGTGATTGATACCGTTCCATTGATTCCATTTCAGCTATTACAATGAGCCTCCTATAGCTCCTCCCACCAGCCTCCACTGCAGAATATGCATGTTTTCTGAATTCTTTTCAAAAGGATTAAGACATTCAGCTGAATGGTTACGCAAAATTGGTGAATCATTTGCTGTTAACAAAGGAAATATGCCTCTTCAATGCTCGACTTGCATTTAAAATATACCGCATCTTTTGGAGACAGAATATTGGTCCCATGTCTCCTTCCTCCTCCCTCTCTGCCTCTCCTTTCTGTCTTAATGCAGTCACGTCAGCTTCGACATCTAGAGTCCAACCATTCATCACGCCTGTTCAGCACATTGCCCACTGTCATCAAATACCTTATTAAGCTTCCAAGAAATACACCATCCATAAACACAGAATATGAGATAAATATTTAGGTGTGTATGTCTCTGTCTGAATTACCCTAATGAGCTGTCACTCACAGGCATACACACATTCTGTTTCCTCGGATGTTTATACCATCATATTCTTTATCAACATCAAGCCTCCCCCACTCTCTCTTTCTCTTTCTCTCTCTTTCTCTGTCAAACATACTCATGCACGTAGGCACACGCACACTCTCTTTCTCTCTCTCTTTCTCTCTCTCTCGCTCTGGCTCTCTCTCTCTGAGATGGGACCCCAAGATGCCTTTCCCGCCCACTCATTCCTCACAGATCCCAGGACCCTACTTACTCACATCTCATCTGATCTAAAGCAGCCATCTATGCAGCTATTATAGGGTTCGTTAAACCTAAGGTCATTTTGAACATATCATGACAAAATAAAAGTCAGCGTCATTTGCACACAAGTAGCACACAAACACATACAGTACATACTCACGCTCACACTCAGGCACTCTTAAAAAATGGGTTCCAAAACCTCGTGGAGGGATAGTCTTCTACCAAGAACCATTTTGATCAGAATAACCCTTTTCAGAAGACAAAGGTTCTTTGATGATTCTTTGGAAGGCAAGAACGATTCTATATATATAATATTTTCTGTGTTTTTGCCTGTACATTGATCGGTTGATTAATTTTATGCTACACAAAGATAAATAACATACAGTTTTCTTAACTAATCCAATCAGTTGGATTTAGTGCACCCGTTACTGAGATAGTTGTTCCAGTTTAAATGATTGAGGTACAGTATTCCATCTTCCCTACCTTAGCAGTCATTCTGAATGCAGGTTGCGGATGATTAACAATTCCACTTGTTGGATATCCTAACTCTGACTGGATTCCATTAAGAATTACACATCACTTTGCAAGCCATCATAATGTGACTTACAGGCCTGATGTGGCCTGTAAACCAGGAGATTCATAACACCATTGTGTTAGGGTATAACTAGCCACTCAAAGAAAGGCCTTATGATATATGTAATGTATTGTCATAAATAACAAAAAGGTAAAGGCTAAGAAAGCTGGTGGGACCGTTCATAGAGGGTTCTATGAACCGTTTAAAGATAAAATGGTTCTGGGTAGAACCCTTCATAGACGGTTCTAGGAAGAACCTTTAGATGATAAAGTGGTTCTTGGTAAAAAAAACGTTCATAGAGAGTTCTAGGTAGAACCACATATGAGGGGGTTATTTGAAGAACCCTACATAGAGGGTTCTAAGATAGAATGCTCTGCAAAGGGTTCTACCAAGCACCAGAAAGGATTCCCCTATAGGGACAAACCGAAGCACCCTGTATGGTTCTACTTAGCACCTTTTTTTCTAAGAGTGCACACACCAGGCATGCACACACCTTACTTATGCTTGTGTGCGTATACCACCTCAGCAGATGCATGACTTTGTGGGGCATATCAGGATTTGCAACAAAACATGTAGTGAAATCCTGGTATTTATAGGGAGACGAGTGATTATTTTGTCCGTCTCAATGTAATTCCAAGAAATTCCCACTTTGCTACTCAAGCGGGATCCAAAGGCAGGGTTCATGTCTCCTACAAGACATCAGAAACATTACTCATACTCCTAGAAATATGTAGACGTCAGTAATGCCTGTGGAAATATCTGATTCCTGTCTGAAGAAAATGTACAGCATTCCCTTGAAAAACACATGTTACTTAAGCCAACCTTTTGCTTTTCACACTTTTTTATTTATAGTTAGGTTTCGGGGATATCCTGTGATATCCGGTGCCTGTGGACCAGGGGAGGCTGGTGGGCGGAGATATTGGAGGACAGGCTCATTGTAAAGGCTGGAATAGCTTAAATGGAACCGGGTCAAACGTGTTTTCTATATGTTCAATTCCATTCCATGAATTAAATTCCAGCCATTACAAAGAGCCCATCCTCGGATAGCTTCTCCCACCAGCCTCCTCTGCTGTGGATGTCATTCTGTCTTAAACATGAGAATATAGACCCTTCTAGAATGCGGTCTCATTCCATGGCTCCTCTGGAGAAGCATTGCAGCAAAAATGTAATTCTCTAACCTATACAGTACATGGTCAGGTCTGGGCCATTTACCTCAGAGCCGTTGGTGAATTGGACTTTTCTCACTCCGCCATGTTCCCCAACATGATTCAGTGGCTGGCCTTTAGGTTGTTATTGGTCCTTAATGTAACATTGCACTAGTTCACCTGGTGCCCAAACATGTTGAGGTCGAGTTAAGGCCAGATATCTATTAGACCCCGCTCCACTCCGCCAAAAGTCACCACATGGTCTTAAATGTAAAAAAATAAATAAAATAGAAATGTTACACAGCTGACATATAAGGAAGGCTTTCAGGTAAATCATTACAGAGACACCTCACTCATACCAATTCATCAAAGTAACTGATGGATGAGGGGAGAAAGAGGTCAACGAACAGGGTGTTTATGCTCCCCACAGATTCACCGAAGTCCACGTTTCTTCCCTCTTTATTGTCGGATCGTTTTAAAACAAAAGAAGGGAGAGACTGGAGCGCAGGTGGCCTCTGTTCAGGGCCAATCATTTTTCTCCTCCATCATCTAAACTGTGTCCTCTTTGAAGACTATTGTATATGCCATTTAATTACTAGAACTAGACCAATCAGGGCATCTGTCATATGTTTCTCGCATTTACGTGTCTAGGAAGGTCGTCAGAGGTATTTAAAATACAGCTTTAGTAAATGGGTTGGACAAAACAATGTGATTTTGATCGATGACGCAGTTCACTCATTGGATAAACAGACAACTTTCTCATCCACTGCTCATGCTTCCTCCTGAAAAAAGATTCATTCATCTTGTGCCACATTACATTCATGAAATTGCCCATTTAAATCTCAGCCACACCTGTATCACTACCACAGCTGAGAGATTTTCTTCTTGATCTCTCTCTCTCTCTTTCTCTCGTTACAGCATCAATTACATATAATACTTTCCATCTCTCAATAAATTGTAGCCTTGTGTTAACGTTCAGTGTACACAGTACGTACAACCAAATATGCCTAGAACACACAATGCCTTGACTTTGATGAGAGACTAATTTCTGTGGTCCATCGTAACCATTTCTGTTCTAATTGTGTTCTGTGGCATGAACACTGCTTTCTGGCAGTGACCATCCAAGCTTCTGTCACGCATGGGGAGCTGAATCACAAACACACAGTACCATGATGTTGGGAGTACAGAGGAAAACAATGACTTTTAATTCAGCATGGGGAGAACAGTGGGGAGGTCCGGATCAAGCCATGGATCAGGAAACATGGTCATTCTGTCACTTTAATTATGATATTGTTGTCGACCTCCAAATATTGTTTCATAGGGATCACGCAACATCCCATTATGTTATGGCAACAGTGTTCCTATGTACGCCTACAGTCCCACAGTGATGTCGGCGCATTTTGGAATCCTAACCCATTTGAAACACTGTGTGTTTGAGCTAAGACTGCTGGGTTGTTGCATTGGATTTGTTTATTTCTTCTGCATCTGCTGACACCAAACATTAGCCTGTGTGATCAACGAGGGCTGAGCTAGAGCACTGTTTGTGAGACAAGGGTGGATCCCAAAAACGTTTCTTCTCACAAAAAAAAGTCCGTAAAAAGTAAAAACGATTTGAGCTATTATGACCCATCAAACTATTATGACCCATCTATGAAAAGCAGAGACTCTCACAAACAAGTGATACAGCGCATTCGCTAAGCATTCAGACCACTTGACTTTTGTCACATTTTGTTACGTTACAGCCATATTCTAAAAAAAATTACAATTTTTTTATTCCCTTATCAATCTACACACAAAAGCCATAATGTCAATGCAAAATGCGTTTAATTATATATATTTTTTACAATGTATAAGAAAAGAAAAACTGAAATATCATATTTACATACAGTTGAAGTTGGAAGTTTACATACACCTTAGCCAAATACATTTAAACTCTTTTTATCACAATTCCTGACATTTAATCCCCCCCAAAATTCCCTGTTTTAGGTCAGTTAGGATCACCACTTAATTTTAAGAATGTGAAATGTCAGAATAATAGTAGAGAGAATGATTTATTTCAGATTTTCTTTCTTTCATCACATTCCCACTGGGTCAGAAGTTTACATACACTCAATTAGTATTTGGTAGCATCGCCTTTAAATTGTTTAACTTGGGTCAAACGTTTCGGGTAGCTTTCCACAAGCTTCCCACAATAAGTTGGGTGAATTTTGGCCCCTTCCTCCTGACAGAGCTGGTGTAACTGAATCAGGTTTGTAGGCCTCCTTGCTCACAGACGCTTCTTCAGTTCTGCCCTCAAATTTTCTTGAGGATTGAGGTCAGGGCTTTGTGATGGCCACTCCAATACCTTGACTTTGTTGTCCTTAAGCCATATTGCAACAACTTTGGAAGTGTGCTTGGGGTCATTGTCCATTTGGAATACCCATTTGCGACCAAGCTTTAATTTCCTGACTGATGTCTTGAGATGTTGCTTCAATATATCCACATAATTTCCTCCCTCATGATGCCATCTATTTTGTGAAGTGCACCAGTCCCTTCTGCAGCAAGCACCCCCACAACATGATGCTGCCACCCCCGTGCTCATGGTTAGGATGGTGTTCTTCGGCTTGCAAGACTCCCCCTTTTTCCTCCAAACATAACGATGGTCATTATGGCCAAACAGTTCTATTATTGATTCATCAGACCAGAGGACATTTCTCCAAAAAGTACAGTCTTTGTTCACATGTGCAATTGCAAACCGTTGTCTGGCTATTTTATGGTGGTTTTGGAGCAGTGGCTTCTTCCTTGCTGAGCAGCCTTTCAGGTTATGTCGATAAGGGACTCGTTTAATTGTGGATATAGATACTTTTTGTACCTATTTCCTCCAGCATCTTCACCATGTCCTTTGCTGTTGTTCTGGGTTTGATTTTCACTTTTCGCACTAAAGTACGTTCATCTCAAGGAGACAGAATGCATCTCCTTCCTGAGCGGTATGACGGCTGCGTGTTCCCATGGTGCTTATACTTGCATACTATTGTTTATACAGCCTGTACCTTCAGGCATTTGGAAATTGCTCCCAAGGGTGAACCAGACTTGTGGAGGTCTACAATTTATTTTCTGAGGTCTTGGCTGATTTCTTTTGATTTTCCCATGATGTCAATGTCAAGCAAAGAGGCACTGAGTTTGAATGTAGGCCTTGAAATACATCCACAGGTACACCTCAAATTGACTCAAATTATGTCAATTAGCCTGTCAGAAGCGTCTAAAGCCATGATATCATTTTCTGGAATCCAAGCTGTAAAAGGCACACTCAACTTAGTGTATGTAAGCTTCTGACTCACTGAAATTGGAATACAGTGGATTATAAGTGAAATAGTCTGTCTGTAAACAATTGTTGGAAAGATTACTTGTGTTATGCACAAAGTAGATATCTTAACCGACTTGCCAAAACTATAGTTTGCTAACAAGAAATTTGTGGAGTGGTTGAAAAACAAGTTTTAATGACTCTAAACTACATGTATGTAAACTTCCGACTTCAACTGTAAGTATTCAGACCCTTTTCTCAGTACTTTTTTGAAGCACCTTTGGCAGTGATTACAGTCTCAAGTCTTCTTGGGTATGACGCTACACGTTTTTTCCATTCTTTTCTGCAGATCCTCTCAAGCTCTGTCACGTTGAATGGGGAGCGTCGATGCACAGATATTTTCAGGTCTCCACAGAGATGTTCAATTGGATTTAAGTCCGGGCTCGGGCTGTGCCACTCAAGGACATTCAGAGACTTGTCCCGAAGCCACTCCTGCGTTGTCTTGGCTGTATGCTTAGGGTCGTTGTCCTGTTGGAAGGTGCGGCAGTCTGAGGTTTTCATCAAGGATCTCTCTGTACATTTCTCCTTTCGTCTTTCCCTCGATCCTGACTAGTCTCCCAGTCCCTGCGGCTAAAAAACATCCCCACAACATGATGCTGCCACCACCATGCTCCACCATAGGGATGGTGCCAGGTTTCCTCCCGACGTGATGCTTGGCATTCAAGCCAAAGAGTTCAATCTTAGTTTCATCAGACCAGAGAATCTTGTTTCTCATGGTCTGGGAGTCTTTTAGGTGCCTTTTGGCTAACTCTAAGTGGGCTGTCATGTGTCTTTTACTGTCTTTTACTGAGGAGTGGCTTCCGTCGGGCTACTCTACCATAAATGCCTGATTGGTGGAGTGCTGCAGAGATGGTTGTCCTTCTGGAAGGTTCTCCCATCTCTACAGAGGAACTCTGGAGCTCTGTCAGAGTGACCATCGGGTTCTTGGTCACCTCCCTGATCAAGGCCCTTCTCCCCTGATTGCTCAGTTTTGCCGGGCGGCCAGTTCCAGGGAGAGTCTCTGTGATTCCAAACTTCTTCCATTTAAGAATGATGGATGCCACTGTGTTCTTGGGAATCTTCAATGCTGCAGAAATGTTTTGGTACCCTTCCCCAGATCTGTGCCTCAACACAATCCTGTCTCTGAGCTCTACGGACAATTCCTTTAACCTCATGGCTTGGTTTTTGCTCTGACATGCATTGTCAACTGTGGGACCTTTCCAAATCATGTCTAATCAATTGAAATTACCACAGGTGGACTCCAAGTTGTGAAAACACATCAAGGATGATAAATGGATACAGGATGCATCTGAGCTCAATTTTAGTCTCATAGCAAAGGGTCTGAATGCTTATGTGAATAAGGTATTTCAGTGTTTGTATTTTTTATGAAAAATATTGAATTGTTTTGCTTTGTCATTATGGATGTATTGTGTGTAGATTGATGAGGGAAAAAACAATATCATCCAGTTTAGAATAAGGTTGTAACGTGACAAAATGTGGAAAAAGTCAAGGGGTCTGAGTATTTTTTGAATGCACTGTATATCTATCCGGACACGTTTTACTGTCGATGCGGAGCCCCACTGGGCCTTCACGACTGGACTTCCGACGTTATCTGCCCGAGGGAGTTATCCAACTGGCCCCTCCGTCGAAACGTTACCTGAACGAGCATCTGCGGTCCGCTAATCGCTATCTGTATTATCGGCTGCTATCTGAATAGGTCTATCGGACAATTTTTCTTGGGTCACTATAACTATATCTATTTTGCCAATTGGATTGATCCCCTCTACCACACGGAACCCCACTAATCTACTGACGGAAACGCACGAGCTGGCTAAAAACAGACCTCCATCCTATGCTAGCTTGCTACAGGAGGCCCGGCTAGCTGTCTGAATTGCCGTGACCCCAACCAACCTCACTACTCACTGTACCCTTATGATCACTCGGTAAAGCATGCCTCTCATTAATGTCAATATGTCCTTGTCCATTGCTGTTCTGGTTAGTGTTTATTGGCTTATTTCACTGTAGTCTCTAGCCCTGCTCACTATACCTTATCCAACCTTTCAGTTCCACCACCCACACATGCGATGACATCACCTGGTTTCAATGATGTTTCTAGAGACAATATCTCTCTCATCATCACTCAATACCTAGGTTTACCTCCACTGTATTCACATTATACCATACCTTTGTCTGTACATTATACCTTGAAGCTATTTTATTTCCCCCAGAAACCTCCTTTTACTCTCTGTTCCAGACGTTCTAGACAACCAATTCTCATAGCTTTTAGCCGTACCCTTATCCTACTCCTCCTCTGTTCCTCTGGTGATGTAGAGGTGAATCCAGGCCCTGCAGTGCCTAGCTCCACTCCTATTCCCCAGGCGCTCTCTTTTGATGACGTCTGTAACCGTAATAACCTTGGTTTCATGCATGTTAACATTAGAAGCCTCCTCCCTAAGTTTGTTTTATTCACTGCTTTAGCACACTATGCCAACCCGGATGTTCTAGCCATGTCCGAATCCTGGTTTAGGAAGACCACCAAAAATTCTTAAATCTTCATCCCCAACTACAACATTTTCAGACAAGGGGGGCGGTGTTGCAATCTACTGCAAAGATAGCCTGCAGAGTTCTGTCCTACTATCCAGGTCTGTACCCAAACAATTTGAACTTCTACTTTTAAAAATCCACCTCTCTAAAAACAAGTCTCTCACCTTTGATGCCTCCTATAGACCACCCTCTGCCCCCAGCTGTGCTCTGGATACCATATGTGAACTGATTGCCCCCCATCTATCTTCAGAGCTCGTGCTGCTAGGCGACCTAAACTGAAACATGCTTAACACCCCAGCCAACCGACAATCTAAGCTTGGTGCCTTCAATCTCACACAAATTATCAATGAACCTACCAGGTACCACCCCAAAGCCGTAAACACGGGCACCCTCATAGATATCATCCTAACCAACTTGCCCTCTAAATACACCTCTGCTGTTTTCAACCAAGATCTCAGCGATCACTGCCTCATTGCCTGCATCCGGTCAAACGACCTCCACTCATCACTGTCAAACGCTCCCTGAAACACTTCAGCGAGCAGGCCTTTCTAATCGACCTGGCCGGGGTATCCTGGAAGGATATTGATCTCATCCCGTCAGTAGAGGATGCCTAGTAAAAAATGCCTTCCTCACCATCTCACCTTAAATAAGCATGCCCCGTTCAAGAAATGTAGAACCAGGAACAGATATAGCCCTTGGTTCTCTCCAGACCTTAACCAACACAAAAACATCCTATGGCGTTCTGCATTAGCATCGAACAGCCCCCGTGATATGCAACTTTTCAGGGAAGCTAGAAACCAATATACACAGGCAGTTAGAAAAGCCAAGGCTAGCTTTTTCAAGCAGAAATTTGCTTCCTGCAACAGAAACTCAAAAAAGTTCTGGGACACTGTAAAGTCCATGGAGAATAAGAACACCTCCTCCCAGCTGCCCAATGCACTGAAGATAGGAAACACTGTCACCACCGATAAATCCACTATAATTGATCATTTCAACAAGCACTTTTCTACGGCTGGCCATGCTTTCCACCTGACTAACCCTAGCCCAGTCAACAGCACTGCACCCCCCACAGCAACTCGCCCAAGCCTTCCCCATTTCTCATTCTCCCAAATCCAGTCAGCTGATGTTCTGAAACAGCTGCAAAATCTGAACCCCTACAAATCAGACAGGCTAGACAATCTGGACCCTTTCTTTCTAAAATGATCTGCCGAAATTGTTGCCACCCCTATTACTAGCCTGTTCAACCTCTCTCTCGTGTCGTCTGAGATTCCCAAAGATTGGAAAGCAGCTGCGGTCATCCCCCTTTTCAAAGGGGGGGACACTCTTGACCCAAACTGCTACAGACCTATATCTATCCTACCCTGCCTTTCTAAGGTCTTCGAAAGCCAAGTCAACAAACAGATTACCGACCATTTTGAATCCCACCATACCTTCTCCGCTATGCAATCTGGTTTCAGAGCTGGTCATGGGTGCACCTCAGCGATGCTCAAGGTCCTAAACGATATCTTAACCGCCATCGATAAGAAACAATGCTGTTCAGCCGAATTCATTGACCTGGCCAAGGCTTTCGACTCTGTCAATCACCACATGCTCATCGGCAGACTCGACAGCCTTGGTTTCTCAAATGGTTGCCTCGCCTGGTTCACCAACTACTTCTCTGATACAGTTCAGTGTGTCGAATCGGAGGGCCTATTGTCCGGGCCTCTGGCAGTCTCTAAGGGGGTGCCACAAGGTTCAATTCTTGGACCGACTCTCTTCTCTGTATACATCAATGATGTCGCTCTTGCTGCTGGAGAGTCTCTGATCCACCTCTACGCAGACGACACCATTCTGTATACTTCTGGCCCTTCTTTGGACACTGTGTTAACAACCCTCCAGGCAAGCTTCAATACCATACAACTCTCCTTCCGTGGCCTCCAATTGCTCTTAAATACAAGTAAAACTAAATGCATGCTCTTCAACCGATCGCTGCCTGCACCTGCCCGCCTGTCCAACATCACTACTCTGGACGGTTCTGACTTAGAATATGTGGACAGCTACAAATACCTAGGTGTCTGGTTAGACTGTAAACTCTCCTTCCAGACTCACATCAAACATCTCCAATCCAAAGTTAAATCTAGAATTGGCTTCCTATTTCGCAACAAAGCATCCTTCACTCATGCTGCCAAGCATACCCTTGTAAAACTGACCATCCTACCAATCCTCGACTTCGGCGATGTCATTTACAAAATAGCCTCCAATACCCTACTCAATAAATTGGATGCATTCTATCACAGTGCCATCCGTTTTGTCACCAAAGCCCCATATACTACCCACCACTGCGACCTGTATGCTCTCGTTGGCTGTCCCTCGCTTCATACTCATCGCCAAATCCTCCAGGTCATCTACAAGACCCTGCTAGGTAAAGTCCCCCCTTATCTCAGCTCGCTGGTCACCACAGCAGCACCCATCTGTAGCACGCGCTCCAGCAGGTATATCTCTCTGGTCACCCCCAAAACCAATTATTCCTTTGGCCGCCTCTCCTTCCAGTTCTCTGCTGCCAATGACTGGAACGAACTACAAAAATCTCTGAAACTGGAAACACTTATCTCCCTCACTAGCTTTAAGCACCAGCTGTCAGAGCAGCTCACAGATTACTGCACCTGTACATAGCCCATCTATAATTTAGCCCAAACAACTACCTCTTTATTTATTTATTTATTTATTTGTTTTGCTCCTTTGCATCCCATTATTTCTATCTCTACTTTGCACATTCTTCCATTGCAAATCAACCATTCCAGTGTTGTACTTGCTATATTGTATTTACTTCGCCACCATGGTGTTTTTTGCCTTTACCTCCCTTATCTCACCTCACTTGCTCACATTGTATATAGAATTATTTTTCTAATGTATTATTGACAATATGTTTGTTTTACTCCATGTGTAACTCTGTGTTCTTATATGTGTTGAACTGCTTTGCTTTATCCTTGGCCAGGTCGCAGTTGTAAATGAGAACTTGTTCTCAACTTGCCTACCTGGTTAAATAAAGGTTAAACATATATATATTTTTTTAAATATGACTGTCACAAGCCACACAAGAGTTGTTGGAAGGTAAAGTGTCCTTCTACATAGATGATCATAGGAAATCCCTGGACACATCTGTCTATAATACTTAGTAAGATCACATAGTTGCTGTCACAAACTCCAAACTCCACACAGTTGTCACTTTCTAGTTGAATATTTATTCCCCACTGAGGAAACTATTTCTGTACTTATAGCATTCTTAGAAATTCATTTTTATCAGGTTTTTGATTGGCAGAATTTGTTTTTGTATAATAAAACTACAACTCATGAATTCAGCTGTTTTGTATTCTACTTGTAGCCCTGGTTGTCCTGAATAGAAAATAGTAATACACTTCAATATGTGGGTAGAGCAACTGTGGGATTTCCTGGGACTGATAAGGTAAGGGCTTTTATTGTCCGTGGCATTCAGAATGTGCTGTTTCATAAACAGGAAGACGACAATCAATCAACAAACTGAACAAAAACAAGAACATTGGTAGAAAACACAGCAAAACAGATGGAAAACAGTGATTTATTAACTTAGCTGAAAACCTTGAGCAGATCTCCAACTCAGCTTTATGCTGTGCATATGTTTG
This sequence comes from Oncorhynchus tshawytscha, assembly GCF_018296145.1. Lineage (NCBI taxonomy): Eukaryota > Metazoa > Chordata > Actinopteri > Salmoniformes > Salmonidae > Oncorhynchus > Oncorhynchus tshawytscha. The sequence continues at coordinate 59,277,086 of NC_056440.1, forward strand.
TAATACTTTTAAACATTAGCGTGTTTACAACAAAAAATAGATGTCACTCCTTGTTCTGTATCTGAATGCGTGCCCCTATTTTTCCAGGTCTCCCTTGAAAACCAACAGAAGAAAAAAAAACATGGCATCCTTTTGATCCATGAGAGTCTTGCTCTGTGTATTTTGCAGGTGCAGTGTCTCAATTTATTGTCTGTATGAGATCCAGACCCAGATAGGACTAAAGGATAATCTACGCTCAGAACTCTTCTGTACCAGTCCAGTGGCTCTGAGCTTCCAATAATTGAACATACACACCTCGAGATTCCACACGTTCTATTATTCATAAGGACATATAAACACTGCCACCCCCCTGGCACTCACTCACTCTGGCTCGTAAAGGGCTCTGTGGACTTCCCCTACACCAGGTGACATGTTCAGACAAGTCCTGTGAGTCACCAAAACACACCTCTGGAAGTGGGAAAATCTAAGTGAAGGACACTCACTATAAGTCATCACGTCTTCTGTGGCTGGCTCCACTGTTGAGTCATGTCCATTTGATATCAAGCTGGAGAGACAGTCAAACACACAGCTGTCTAGATCTGTTGTACTCTTAAATAGAGTATAGCAACTTGGTCCTCACGGGTGTAAATTCTGTGTCTGGAGAGTCAGCTAACCCCTTTATATCAGGACTTGGTTTGCGTGACACACACAATGCCAGGCAGGGGGAAAGTGCAGATTGGAGACAAAATGCTAATTTACTTTTAGATAAATAATTCACAGACTTTGTTTGCAGGAAAGGTTGGTGCATGTGACATCTGCAATGCATACAAAGCTGGGAGGAATTCTCATCATGCATATTTAAGTAGAACACTGAATCTCTGTCTCAATGCTTGATGGGTATTGTTTTAAGTACGGGGGGAAAAACAGAAGCCATTCTCTTATTTAATTACAAAACTTGGATCCAGATGACAGGGATGCAGACTTATGAGGGATTGAGAAGTGATTTTGAATCCATGTATTTTTTTATTTTCTCAGCACTGAGACGCAGAAGATGGGGCCACAATCACCAACAAAGTGTTCATCTTTTTCTCCACAACTCCAGAATGGCTGCGATCCAGAACTGTGAATATACTGTAGCTACATTCACATTTCTGAAAGAGCAGTGACATCCTTTTATCCAATCTGTCCTGACCCTTCCTTCCCCCACCACCTGCACACACACCCACAAGCACGTTCACAGGCACATTTTGATCTGATCAAAAATCGTATCATTTTTGTTATGTCTATGCCTATGTATGCCCTTTATCTCTGAGTATGCTCCATGGCTATTTGCAGTTCTGAGAATGTCCCCCGTGACAGTGAGACAGAGGTGTGAGTGAATATTTGAATAAGCAGGTATGTATATATATTTTCTGTATGATAACTGCCTGTTCCCATGGCAACGAATCCCTGCCTTTAAGCCCTGGAGGGTGCGTCATTTTCTCTCCTCCGAGGAGCGCTTTCTGTACAGAAACAGACAGGTACTCGGATATTGCATCGTGATTAAGTTAACTCTTGTTTTTTCACTTTTGAAAGAAAAGAGAAAATAGTTACAGTGTATTTTTGTTTCCGGAAGAAAGTGAGTCTAGGAGATTCAATAAATAGCTTTATCCATATTTATCTTAAACTGAGACGTATTGATTTCACAGTCCTAGACAGAACATGCAGGTCCCTAAAACATGCTCACCTGAAGAATGATAATAATTACTCTGTTTTTCCTTCAGTGTTTCTCTTAGTAGTGCCCAAGGCAGTTTTTTCCTCTAAAGGGCAAATAAATTCACAATATAACTCCATGTTAAAGGTCACACAAGGTAAAGCAAGAGTAAAGCAACATAAAAAAACTCCTAAAATCTTCTGGCAGCTTGTTGTGCTAGTCTAGTCTCGGATATCCCAGACCTTGGAACAACGTAAGCTAGGCAACGGAACAAGGTCTGGGGAGGATGCTCTCTCTCTCTCTCTCCTTCTGCTCACCCTCTTCTTTCGTCTTATTTTTCCAGCAGGAAGGGCCTGTCTGGATTGTCAATCATGTTCACTTTGAAGGAAGTTGCTGCAATTTTCATTGGCAACATTGACATAAAGGTCACTCCAAGAACACATTTACTTAAAACCTCTACGGGATACTTAAACGGCTGAGCTAACATAGGCTAATTTCGATTAGCATGAGGTTGTACGTAACAAGAACATTTCCCAGGACACATACATACAGTATCTGACATAGGCAGAAAGCTTAAATTCTTGTTAATCTAACTGCACTGTCCAATTTACAGTACCTATTACAGTAAAATAATACCATGCTATTGTTTGAGGAGAGTGCACAATTATGAACTTGAAAATGTATTAATAAACCAATTAAGCACATTTGGGCAGTATTGATACAACATTTTTAACAGATATGCAATGGTTCATTGGATCAGTTTAAACTTTGCACATACACTGCTGCCATCCAGTGGCCAAAATCTAAATTGCGCCTGGGCTGGAATAATACATTTTGGCCTTTCTCTTGCATTTCAAATATGCATGTTTTTTTCTTTGAATTATATTTTTCCAGCTCTGATGAGTTATATTCTCCTACATTAATTTCACATTTCCACAAACTTCAAAGTCTTTCCTTTCAAATGGTATCAAGAATATGCATATCCTTGCTTCAGGTCCTGAGCTACAGGCAGTTAGACTTGGGTGTGTCACTTTAGGCGAAAATTGAAAAAAAGGATCCGATCCTCTTAATAGCAAGCCTGGGGGTGTGAGAGTGAGACCAAGAACAAACCCACAATGTTTCAGTATTCACAATGTTTATGTTAGGATCATTTTGCATAATTGCAACAAGTGAATGCTTTGTATTAATGTTTGGTAACACTTTTATTTTAACGGTCGGTAATAAACCATTTATGAATCATTGCTCCCATATTTATTAACCATTTACTAATCATAAATGTGTAGCAGTGTCTTGTTTGTTTCTTATTTGAGCCAGTGATTACATGTAATCTGATTACACATTTTAAAAAACTGTAGTCAGTTATGCTACCAGCTAAAATGTTGTAGATACAGATACTTTTGGAAAACTATACATTATTTATTGAAACTTTATTTAACTAGGCGAGTCAGTTAAGAAGAACTTCTTATTTACATTGATGGCCTACCACGGCCAAGCCCTAACCCGGACGACGCTGGGCCAATTGTTCGCCGCCCTATGGGACTTCCAATCACGACCGATTGTGATACAGCCTGGTATCGAACCAGGTTTGCAGTTAGGCCTCTAGCACTGAGATGCAGTGCCTTAGACCACTGCGCCACTCGGGAGCCCCATATGGTTACTTCTTGGATTACTTTTCAATTCAGAAAGGATGTTTGCGAAGCAATACACTGACACCTTTCTATTTTCTCAATGACATTCAATTCAGCATTGAAAAAAATTGCAAGTTTACAGTAAATTTGTTCCACCTGGGCGAGTCTGACCCCAAGTCTGACCCCACTATGATGACACCAAATGCGTTCGATGGATCTGTTTTGTCTTCTTCTAATGCATTGTAAGAGGAAAGTAATCCAAAAGTAACCCAAAGGAATCCGATTACGTTTGGGTTATCCAAAAGCTATGTTACTGACTGCAAATTTAGACAGGTAACTAATAACTGTAACCGATTACATTTCGAAAGTAACCTATCCAACTCTGTATATATGTAATGTGACATTGGCAATGCTTTTAGTTATACACAAGAAACAAAATACACTTCTTTCTTTCTGCTGTGAGAGAGAGAGCGATAGGGAGAGAGAGAGAGAGCGTACAGATTACAGAAAAGAGATGGAGTCTACATCTCTTCATGTTACATATCAAAGGCAGGCATTGGCAATACTAATTCTGTGCTCTCTCTCATTAAACCACTGATGACAACAAATATGCTAATTTCCCCATGTCTCTGTATTGTCATCCTCAGACCTTTATTGATAGAAATCCCCAGTAGATTTGTCCAGCACTTATTAAACCTGCAGGGAACACGTTCCCTCATGCAGGAAGTCATGTGGTGCTCAGGCAGCGACATCATTAAGGCCAGCCAAATGAGATCCACTGCTTTGTTTTACCCAAGGTCCACCTGGAGTCTGATTGAATTATGATAGCAGCATGCAGTACCAGACAACCTGCACTCATATAAATCCTCTCCCTTCAAATGTGCTGTTGCATGGCTCATCTTGTCAACTCTTAATACTGACTTTACCTGGAATATAGAACACGTATCCACACTGTGTATATAAGCATCTGGTGTAAAAAAAGAAACAAAATAAGTATTGTAGGTGCAGTGAAATGTGTTGTTTTACAGGGTCAGCCATAGTAGTATAGCGCCCCTGGAGGAAATGAGGGTTAAGTGCCTTGCTCAAGGGCACATCAAAACATTTTCAACTGGTCGGCTTGGGTATTCAAAGCAGCAACCTTTCAGTTACTGGCCCAATGCTCTAACTGCTAGGCTTCCCAATAATGCTTGGATTGCAGTCATGTCCTCAAAATAGCATACGGCATACGGTAAAAGGCCATTCAATTAATGTTTTATATCTCTAGCGTTTCCATTCCTACAAGGTGGTAGGTTAAAAAAAATGCGGAAGGCACTGGATGATATGGTTTATAGAAACCATACTTTGGAATTTGAAGTTGACATTTTTAGACCAAGAAGTGTGGTTTCTCTCTGCGACATCTATAGCCACTCTGTCATCAGCAACGAGTGCAGTCTACCCTCCCTCTCCCACTGTTTGATGACTCACAGCCTGGTATCAGGAAACTTTGAAACAGAGACGTCCGTCCTTCACAGAGCTTGCATATCGAGGGAAATGTCAAACACCACTTACACAGAGGGTGCTAATTTTGTACGTGTCATGCAGCTGTGACCAAATGTCCTCGTCTTGGCTCAAAGGCAGTAGATCCTGAGTGCAGATGACACTCTAAAAGCTCCTACTTGTTGACACATTGACCCCATGTCACCTTCCCGTGCTGAGTGTTTCTTCAGCCAGTCAATGTGCAGATCCTGTTGCCTTGTCACTTTATCATATGTGTCATGGTTGCTCCTGTCACCAGAGGGCAGCGGAGACCGTCCCAGAGACATTAACAACACTCAGGTGTGTCCTATTTACTCATTATGATTTCCCTGTTAAAAAAGGTGTGTTTTCTGTTGTCCTTTGCTGAAGCCTGAATTGTGTGTGTTTGTCTCCTGAGTGAGTTTTTGAGATGTCGTGTTTGTTGGTTTCCCAGTGTTCCTTCTGTTACCGTTTCTCAATGAAGTATTATGTTTATCCTTAACCACTGATTCCTCGTCTGGTCTCTTTTCTGCACCTGGGTCCAACCTCACCATGTCATAATATGCACATGTCTTTCTCAATGACCTCTTTCCCCTGCACATCGACTCGGTATTGGTACCCCGTGTATACAGCCGAGCTATTGTTTATCATTGTGTATTTATTCCTTGTTATTCTTTTTCTATTATTTCTCCTTTTTTCTCTCTCTGCGGGGAGGGCCGTAAGTAAGCATGTCACTGTTAGTCTATATCTGTAGTTTACGAAGCATGTGACAAGTCAAATTTGACAAAGCAGCCATGGATTGTGACAGTCAGCTGATCAAGGGATTCATATTGGTTTTCTGTAAGAGGCTGGAAACAAGGGCAGGGACAGTGGTAGGCTCATAGATATAGAATGTTGTAATGTTTCTATGGCCAGGCCAGCTAACAGATGGCCACAGTACTAGATGTATTGGATCTTAACACTTCCCATTACTTTTGTCTGGTGGGGATTCATCACATTTCATCACACATGGATTCAGTGATGATTAGCTGGAGTGTGTGTGTAACTAGTGGGGACTAGTGCGAGGTCTTGTCTTGTGGTAATGGGCCTCAAGTGGCATTGACCAACTGATATTTCCATACAAATTTCTCCTCTCTTTGTACATCAGATGTCATAAACCGAGTTGAAATGTTGCGAATGTGGGCGAATCTTAAGCAGGCATCAGCTGAGCCTGGGCTTGAAATGGAGCCAATGCCATAGCTCTGTCTCCTTGCATATATTACCTCTCACTCTCTGTAACAGCCCTGCAACATGGCAGTTTCCTGATTAAATTGCTGTTTGATTTCCTGGAAAGTAGTCACTTTTTAAAGAGTACCACAGCTGACGAGGGAGAGTGATCTGGAGAAAGAAAAATCAGTCGATACAAGGATATCTGGAGGAGGTTGGTAGTTGTGTCAGGGATTCAATTCCAAATACAGAAATCAATACCTTATAATATGCAAAGAGCAAGATCCATCCACAGTCTTATCTTACATCTAAAATAATGACTGCGATGCGTATGTGCATGTTCAATATGTCAATTTCATGGTACATTGCGTTCCCATATTTCTGTTTATGATTGCCTAGCGAATGTAGTACTGAATATGGTAAGAATACAAGCATTGAAACGTGGTGTAGCAACAAATCCATAACTTCCCTGAGCAAACATTTACCGACCTACATTATGGTCACCAGTGAATCCAACACAAAGTAAAAATCTGAGTAACCAAACGGGACCAAGAGCAGCAACGTTGGGGCTCAGCAATGCTGCAAAAGTCAGAGTGCTGTCTATTCCATCCCGAGCCTGTCTGTCATAAGAGGCGGGATCAGGCGGTGCCACTGTGAAGCTTTGTAAAGCCATTAATGCACTCCTCCTGGGACACACTGTCTTCAACCCTGTAGCCGTTAGATCCAAAGAGAAAGAGCAAACGCCTGCGTGTATACTCCCCAGCTCAGAGGTTATCAATGACCAGGACCTTCTCAGTGTCTCAGCTCAGTGAGCATCTGTGGTTTTGCCTGAGGCAGCTGCATCACAATCGTGTGGTGTGTGTCTCATCTAAACAGTGGCTGCATGAGAAATGTGGGGATCAGTTAAGGTCATTGACTGACCGTCAGCTTAGTATTCTTTAGTCAGCTATACAGGTTATACAGTACAGCTACAGATAGCAGTGCTCAAAAGCAACCATCTGAATTCTGTGTTTTCAGCAAGTACAAAAGGTTCAGAGGTCGTGCATTCACTTTGTTGCTATAAGAGGTCTACCAATGACCTCCAACATGGCCATAGAAAACTGTTCACATGTTCACAAGGTCCGACGAACGATAGTTAATGCATGACTCCACAAAGAGGAAGCTGGCGGGAGGAGATATAGGAGGATGGGCTCAGTGGAATGTACATATTACCTCAATCACCCCAACTAAACTCAGCAAAAAAGAAACGTCCTATCACTGTCAACTGCGTTTATTTTCAGCAAACTTAACCTGTGTAAATATTTGTATGAACATAAGATTCAACAACTGAGACATAAACTGAACAAGTTCCACAACCATGTGACTAACAGAAATGTAATAATGTGTCCCTGAACAAAAAAATTAAAGTAACAGTAACAGGACATTTCTGGGGGGAAGGGCCCAAGCCCTCACCCTCTGATCCAACAGGTCACAGATGTGCTCAATGGGATTGAGATGCAGGCTCTTCTCTGGCCATGGCAGAACCCCTGACATTGCTGTCTTGCAGGAAATCACGCACAGAACGAGCAGTATGGCTAGTGGCATTGTCATGCAGGAGGGTCATGTCAGGATGATTGCCTGCAGGAAGGATACCACATGAGGGAGCAGGATATCTTCAATGTAATGCACAGCGTTGAGATTGCCTGCAATGACAACAAGCTCAGTCCAATGATGCTGTGACACACCGCCTCAGACCATGACGGACCCTCCACCTCCAAATCGATCCCGCTCCAGAGTACAGGCCTCGATGTAACGCTCATTCCTTTGACAATAAACGCGAATCTGACCATCACCCCATGTGAGACAAAGCCACGACTTGTCAGTGAAGAGCACTTTTTTCCAGTCCTGTCTGGTCCAGCAACGGTGGGTTTGTGCCCATAGGCGACGTTGTTGCCGGTGATGACTGGTGAGGACCTGCTTTACAATAGGCCTACAAGGCCCCAGTCCAGCCTCTCTCAGCCTATTGCTGACAGTCTGAGCACTGATGGAGGGATTGTGCATTCCTGGTGTAACTCGGGCAGTTGTTGTATGCCATCCTATACCTGTCCCTCAGGTGTAATGTTCGGATGTACCGATCCTGTGCAGGTGTTGTTACACATGGTCTGCCACTGTGAGGACGATCAGCTGTCCATCCTGTCTCTAGCGCTGTCTTAGGCGTCTCACTGTACGGACATTGCAATTTATTGCCCTGTGAAGTTATTTGGATTTTTTCTAATTATCTTTGAAAGACAGGGTCGTGTAAAATGAGCGTTTCTTTTTCTGCTGAGTTCACCTCGTAACCCAGTACACTGACTTGGCACCGGTACTTCTTGTAAATAGCCAGTATACAGCCTCGTTATTGTTATTTTGTGTTATTTTATTGAGTTACTATTTTCTTTTTATTATTTTATTATTTGTTAATTTTGAATTTTTGTACTTTTTATCTGCTTTGATGGGAAAGGGCTTGTAAGTCAGCATTTTACCGTAAAGTCTACACTTGTTGTGCATGTGACAAATACAATTTGATTTGATTTCAAGGATGGGATGGAATTAATGGAACGGAGTCAAACGTGGTCTCCATATGTTTTGACACCATTTCATTTATTCCATTCCAGCCATTTCAATGAGCCTGTCCTCCTATGGCTCCTCTCACCAGCCTCCTCTGGACTCCACTCAAGTGGAGTCATATTGAAAAGAAGCAACCAAACAAATCACACTATTATCTGTGTCATCAATTCATGTTAGCAATTTAGCTACCAACTGTTTCCATGCTCATGTCATTATTGTGATTATACTCACACACACAATCACAGCTGTGGGTCTATTCCTTAGCAACGGTAGAGCAACAGTCTAGGTCTATACATCAGAAAAGGGGGTATAGTATCTCATGAAGTTAGAGGAAGAAGTCATGACTAGCACGGCAGAGATGGAGTGATCTCACAGCGAGAGAAATGAATAGTCCTTTCACCGGAGCAACATGTTCTTCCTCCGAAATGCATTAGACATAACCGAGACGGCCATTTCCTTTCCCCTTGTGGATTTCTCCAAGCCATAGAGCATACAGTGCTCTCAAAGCAGCCGAGGGCACCTTCAAGGGCACTTATCCAGACTCTCCGGAGACAGGAAAAGCCCAGGGATGAAGAATTTAGTGCGTGGGAAGAGGGGGACCACAGGGGATGCAAATTGTGGGTTGGAAAAGGGAGTGATCAGAAAACGGCCGCTACGGGGAGCAAACTTTACTGCTTCTGTGATATATGGATTATAAGGTTTAATGGTATACTGCCTGCCTGTAGGACTGTCTGTGAAAAGGGAATTTGCAGTGGGTCCACAGAGTGGGAGCCACAGGGCTGTGAAGAAAAAAATGCAACCAACTTTTCTGATGAGGAGGCTATAAAACGCAACTTCAAATGCATTTCCTCCAGTTCATGGTGAACATGTCTCAACACCCGGGGACAATCTATTTGGATTTTTAAATTATGAGCAAGTTTGTGATCAAGTTTGTGTTTACCGTCCTTCCACACTACCTTCCTGAATATCAGGAAGCCCACATAACATATTGATTGACAAAACTTGAAAAGTATTCATGTCCACAATGGTTTTCTACTAGGAACCAAATAATCAACGAGCAACCTTCACTCATTATATCATTGTTCTTCTACAGTCATTTGGGTTTGTTCAACGATGGTGAAAGTAAAATTGATCCTATCTGAAGTATTATATCTGCCAGTCGATCTCCCCAACCTAAACCTCGGGGGAAATAGATGTGTGTTGATAAGGTATAGGGCAGGTTATCGGTCTGCTTGGGGTCACCCCCACAGTCCCTGCAACAATAAGATAGAACAAAATATCAGCCGTTATTGCTGTGAGGTCTTGGGACTCCCACACACCTGGAGGTAAGCACAGTCTTCTGCAATGTAAATATCTTCTGATAGAAAAACCTTCTTCAGAAATATTAATATGACTAACCTTTACAAAAGCCCAATCTTTGGAGAAATAGAGTTCATGTTGAGTAGTGGACGTGATCTCGCTCTTAGTAGTTTTCTTCGATGTTGTACAATGTTAGTTTTAAGCTCAACTGGTTCACACACTAAATAACCAACAGCATGTGGACACCTGCTCGTCAAGCATCTCATTCAGAAATCATGGGCATTAATTTGGATTTGATGCCCCCGTTGCTGCTATAACAGCCCTCTTCTGGGAAGCCTTTACACTAGATGTTAGGAAATTGCTGCGGGGACTTGCTTCTATTCAGCATTGGTGAGGTCAGGCAATTAGGCCCGGCTCGCAATCGGCGAGAGGTGCTGCCTTAATCGACATCCACGTCTTCGGCACCTGGGGAACAATGGGTTAACTGCCTTGCTCAGGGACAGAATGACAGATTTTTACCTTGTCAGCTCAGGGATTCGATCCAGCAACCTTTCAGTTACTGGCCCAACCCTCTAACTACTAGGCTACCTGCCGCCCCTATATACACATCGTAAAACGGTGTGCGCATGAAATTAGGATAGGATATTGTAATTTTTCAAATTGCCTGGATATGAGTGTATCAAAGCTCATTAACTGTCAGATTCAGTCCAACTTCTCCCCAGGGAGACGCAGCAGCCAACTTCAGAATAGAAGTAGTCAGTTAAACTCCCTATGAACCGACATCCACAAAAGATGAATTGGGGTTAATTTGCCTTTTACTGCAGCAAACTCATAGAATGTACCAGTGTCTCAGTGACAGATTACTGGAACAGGGAGGATTCAAAGATCTTTTCAATAATTGACCATTAAGGGAAAGATGACATTAATCATCATTGCCATTTTACTTCCCTCTCTGGTGTTGCTTTACATAATAAATGGCAATTCAAAAGGCCTGCTATTCTATTAGCATCCCTCTTTAGGTCAAATGAAATTCCACAAGAAATGATGGACACGCGGCTGTCCTAGACCTAGTTTTCTTCTGTAACTCTTGAGAAATACTTGCAATATAAATACATTATTGTTAGATTTTGTTGGTGCTTCCTGACTGTTTCTTCCTTTTAGTATGACTATAACGGGCACACAAACCTCAATATCAACCGGAAGTTTCTTAGAACGCACTGACACTGCTATGACCTTTCCAGTCATGTGTTATCCATCGCTGGTAGTGGACAGAGAGATTTACCCCCTTCTCTACAAGGGGTAGAATGTCACAGACGTGATCGGACAGGGCGACAGACCATGTTGACACAATTTTGATTAAATAGCACAGGTATTCCTTGGTGTAGAGTGGATATAAGATGTAATTGGCTGGGTTTAAAAAATATATATGATCAATTAAGGATTACAAGCATTTTAAATATATAGAACATCTCCCCTTTATTTCATTTAAAAAACAATCAAGGGTAAATCATTCCTTTACTACTCACCTGAATGCTTGTCTCCCTGCTCATACCCTCTTGAAATCATTGGAGATCATAGAGGAATTTAAATATTCAAACTGAGATGACGTTCAGGGCCATACATTCATCTCTATCAACAATCATTTGCACATAAGTCCCTCAAATCTCTTGTGTACCTCTCTCATGGTCACATTATACCTTTTCTTCTTTGTCAAGACAAAAGTCACATGGTCAAATAATCAATGTGATGAAGGGATCAGTATAGGGATACCTATATCCAAGTCCTAATGTGAGATAGGACATCTGGTAAGAATTCATTGCTATATTTACTCGTTAGGTGACCTTCCGTCAATGTTAAATGAGTCTTTCATCATAATCTCATGGGCTTTCCTTCAAAGTGAATTGTGGTCTTTAAATGGGTCATGGAGGAGGAAAGCACTCAACATCCATGAAGTGCATTGGACATGCAAGGGCAAGACACTCAACCAATCACACAAAAACAAACCCGCATTCATTGAATCACAACTGATTTATGACAAACATGCTGTGCTGAGAACCAGATTTACTTGGTGTGAATCAAAGAAGATGAACACATTTCTTTATGTGTAGTATATATCCTTGTTGGCAGTTCCTTTACTTGTACACAGGAGGGGAAATCTGAGGGGAAAGTCTGTAAATCAAGGGCATAATTCTCAGCATTAGATTGAATAATGTCGCTCTATGTATATGGCTGAGTTACACCTCATCAGGGGCAGGTTGAGAGGAGTGAGTGTGATCCCAGTAATTGGCAGACAGCCATCTCTACAATACAATGAAATGCTCTCTTAGAGGAATTTGTTAGTTTGTTATTGTCAATTGTAAAAAAAATATTTAAATATTTAAAATATTTTAAATCACCACCTAATGAAATATGGTAGCCTTCTACAGCCTTACAACAACCAACAGGCTTGCATAATATGTGGTCTGAAGCAATGAAACTGAGACCAGAGCTTTGTCCAGGTCTGTTCAACAGAACCATTTCATAAGTCTAACTTGCAGGGGCGTCACGCACCACCAAAATCTGAGCGGGCACAAAGTATGTGAGGATGGCTTGGGGGTGGTCCGTAGGGGGGCTAAGTTGGAGAATTTTGCATTTTTCAAATGAAAAAAAAAATGCTTTTCGAAAGTGCTTTTCTCCTGCAATCTAGAGCCATAATCAGTATACTTAATTCTATGTCAGAAATATGTATAATTTTCTGCATATCAAATCATACCTCTTGAGCTGTCTGTATCTCCCTGACTAGTTTAGAAGCTAAATATGCTTCTGGGTAAAATATTGAAAGGAATATTCAGTACGTTTAGTTATTGCTTGCTTTTCTAAACCTTTCCAGCCCGCATACCAGCTTGGACAGACAAGCTAGCTACTCTAACTTGATTGACAGCTTCTTGATAGCTAGTTTCGAGGTTGGGGACCTATCTGGTTAGCTAAAACCAGCTTCATAAAATGCATAAGTGGCTAGTAGTATTACAGAGAAAAAACAAGCAAACAATTTTTATATATCTTATCAGGACAAATCTGAGGGGGCATATTCCCCTGTGCCTCCTATGGGCATGGTGCCCCTGCTAATTTGTGACCTCTGTATATGTAAGGACAGAAAGAGGAAGGAGATTTTTTGCATTTGTGTACATACAGTATGTCACCAATCAGAGGGCTGCACTGGTGATATTGGGAGAGCAGTATAGGCAAATTATTTTTAATAAACATCTCCAACATTTTAGGGTGAAATGTAAAATCATTGTATGGTTTTGACCGCTCATTTAAAAAAAAAATGCATTGCCTACTGTTTTCAGTATGTCCGGATACATCTTGCTCCGTGTTGTCAATTAAGTGCTGTCCCATTATGGTTATTTTGCACATTGCAAGGGCTGATTTGCAGACACAAGGTGGGTCTGAAATATGTCTGAAATAAATCATTGGGTATATATATAAAACATCATTAAACAGACCAACCCATCAAAGTATTTTCCCATCTCATTAGAGATGCATATCCTTCGCTGTGCACCACAGCTGTTTTATTGGATGCCCTCGAAATCAAACTCATACTGTACTGTATGTGTGTGTCCCTGTTAAATATTTTATAGAGTATTTTAACTTAGTCTCATCTGAACTAAGTGCATCAGGCTTGTGTCTGCCAAGTCCTAGATAAATAATTGTTATCTAAGTACACGAGTGGAGTAATGTCATCTCTAATCTTACTGATGTAGTCTAAGACAAGGGTGTGCAGTGTATATTATCCATACGTTCATCATTATTATTGGGAATCCCAGAAATCGTATTAAGAAAATGTGCCAAACTGAAGGACACTTGGAGTACCCAAAACCCACTCAACCAAAACACATTTTTGCTCAGCTGAAAGGTAGAATATGACATTAGGACCCATTCAACTGCCATCAGATGAATGCTCTTTGGCTGAGAAAATGAGAGACATGTACTACAACTGGCGAGATAAATCCCTAGAAAGCATTGGCTACATTGCGTCATCAGTAAGTCTGTAGCTATTGCATAATGTATTCAACATTCAAGTGATCCAGTTCCCCTCTAGTACTTCACTGTCAAACCCTAAACCTTCACAGCATTTCAACTGGAAAACTCCATTCTAATGAATTGAAAAAAAGCAATTAGAGCTTGTTTGGGGCCTTCCTCTGCACTTGTGTAGTTGATGTATACACCTATTGTTGTTTTACGCAGGACCCACATGCCCTTGTGTATTTTATGAGTTCATATTGTTTGACAGACACAAAGTATGCACAATTTGAGTTTTGTTGCAAATTCATTGAAATAAAAGCCAACACCGTCAATGAGAATGCCGAGTAGTTTATATTCTGGAGCTTGTTCTAACATACATATGCCTGTATATCTGACGTTAAATCGTTCCCCCAGTTTCCACCAGCCAAAGCATTCTATCAAAGCAATATTTAAATATACCTGACGTTGGACATCAATGCATTTTGTTTTTGTTGGATGAATACTTCATAACTGAAGCATCATATGAAAAATGAACCTGATCTTTTCACCAGTTTGAGAGTTTGAGAAGATCTATATTGAGTTTCCTACCTGACGGTGACAAACACTGGGCTGAAGCATACAGTACACCTCTGGGGATTCCCACAGGTTTCTCATTACATCTATGAAAAAGGCTGTAGCTCAGGAGAGAGTGCTCTCTCGCCCCAAGCCTCTCTCCCTCCCTCTTTGTTATGGTCAGACGCTGCGTGACCTGAATGGCCATAATAGAGGACAAACAGCTGTGCCTAGGGAATCATTGGTCTGTCTTCCCTGTCAAGCCTGATTATGGCCAGGCTCCACCTATAGTCCAGACTAATCTCAAAGATTAAAATGGCCAGTTAGTCTGACAGTGGATGTATAATGATTCTGAGACCCACATACAGTAATGTATCTCAGCCTCACATAGAATGACGTATATAAATATATTTTTAAATGAGTATGAGTACAAGGAATTCAAGGTGGATGAAATTCTTTAACTAAACCAACCTGCTATTATCAGTTCCCGGAGCTCCTCGCTCTTCCTCTGAGTCACTCATCACTGGATTGGTGAAGGAAAATGACCTTGTCAAGCCCTCTGGGAAGGTTTTCACATTGTATTTCCAGTCTACTAGGAACTCAGGGGGGTTCACCCATTCTATCCATGTTCCAGCGTTTTTTGTTTTTTAAAGTCACCCACCATATCAGCATTCTAAAAAAAAATCCCTCTGGACCCAAGGGTGATCAGAGAAATGAGGCACAAGATGTGAAGATAAAGTATTAAAGGGGAAGTTCACCCCTAAAATCAAACATTCATATTTTGTTCATTTGTCTGTGCTCTTTGAAAAACTGCTGAAAACCTTTGTTATCAAATTTGCATATCCTTGATGATTAAATAAAAATCATTACTTTGACCATTGTCACTGACCTGTATACAATACTCTATAATGTCAAAATGTAATTATTATTAATATATTCATTTTTTTAAAACAAATTCATTAAAAATGAAAATCTGATATGTCTTGAGAAAATAAATATTCAACCCCTTTGCTATGGCCAGCCTAAATAAGTTCAGGAGTAAACATTAACTTAACAACTTACATAAGTTGCATGGACTCACTCTGTACGCAATAATAGATTTTAATCGGATTTCTGAATGACTACCTCATCTCTGTATCCCAAACATAGAATTATCTGTAAGGTACTTCAGTCGAGCAGTGAATTCCAAACTAAGATTCAACCACAAAGGCCGTGAAGGTTTTCCAATGCCTCGCAAAGAAGGCAACCTTTGGTCGATTTCAGGATAAAAAATAAACAGAATGGAGCTAAGCACAGGCAAAATACTATAGGAGATCCTGGTTCAGTCTGCTTTCCACCAGACACTGAGAGATTAATTCATCTTTCAACAGGACAATAACCTAAGACAAAAGGCCAAATCTACACTGGAGTTGCTTACCCCAAAAAGTGAATGTTCCTGAGTTACAGTTTTGACTTAAATCTACTTCAAAATCTTGACAAGACCTGCAAATGGTTATCTAGCAATGATCAACAACCAATTTGACAGAGCTTTAACTTTAAGAAGATTAAGAAGAACATAATGGGCAAACGTTGCACAATCCAGGTGTGGAAAGCTCTTAGAGACTTACCCAGAAAGACTCACAGCTGTAATCACTGCAAATGTGCTTCAACAAATTATTGACTCAGGGGTGTGAATACTTATGTCAATTTGTTATTTCTCTATTTAATTGTCAATAGATGTGCTAGCGTTTCAAAAAAAAAAAAAATGCATTCACTTTGTCCTCATGGGGTATTGTGTTTAAATGGGTGAGGGAAAACATTGATCTCATCCATTTTCTATATCAGGCTGTAACACAACCAAATGTGGTCAAGGGGGCATGAGTACTTTCTGAAGGCGCTGTGTAACGGCAGTCGAGAGGAGGGGGGCGTCCATCTGCAGAGACATTGTGTTCCTGAACAGTTCATCCACGCCCAAACAGCTGCCAGACAAGTGATTACCCAACCAACCTCAAATTAGCATTCTAATCAGCTCATATGGTCGTCTCGGTGTTCACTGAAGAATGGAAGATGAGAAAAAAGAGCTGGCCTATATATAGATGCTGCTACAAGTTACTGCTCAGAGAACATTGTGGTGCTTGCGCTATCAATCAGGGTAAATGAGGTTCAGTAAACAACAGTAGATCTGATGACTGGGGGGGGGGGGTCTAACACTCCAAATCATTTTTTTGATACGTATTGTTTCTCCTTTCATCTTGTCAAGAGTGGAATATATTTGAGTTTTAATGTGGAGTTTTAATGTGCTTTGCCGACCTGGGAATGTTGCCCTTCGAAGGTACTGTAAAGGTCTGCTGATCTTGAAGGTGACATGCGTGTTGAAATAATCGAGTTGAAAGACAGACAATGCCTGAATCCCAACCTTTTCAAATTGTCGTCTCGTACCTTTCTATGAAACATTAATGCCAATGTTAATGAGCCTACCGAATTGTACACCTCAGCAGAAACAGATGCCACCCACAGCACTATAAATGTTAATGTCCATGACTTACTATTGTGATAGAGGCAATGACACAATGAAACAGTACAATGTATTATTCAAATTGTCAAAAGGTTCATCCAGCACACTTGGTCAATGGTGGAACGTCATCCGATAATGTACAGGCAGCAGTGAACTGATATCTTCTCTCTGTTCCAACGTAGGCAGCATGTTTCCACATCTACTGTTTGTTGGTAGGTTACCCTTGTATCCTAGGAGCTGGTTCTCAGGGACACAAAGAGGTCAATATAATTGGTAGGTGATCGGAAGTGGACAAGAAGTAGTGGAGTGTTATCGTAGACATGGTAACGGAGACCATTGCCATTGTAGGTCACTTGTCACGTGGGAAATGTCAGAGGCAAGAGAATTCGTCAGGTTGACAGGACGACACAGTGTCAGGCGCCACCATGCTAGGGAGTTACACACCACAGGGTCACTCAGAGCCAAAAAGCTACTTCAAAGTGACAAGATTACACAATGTCAGGCACATGTTTCATTTCTCTGGATGCTAATATGGTTGAACTATATTTATTTATATGTTGCTCTTTCTCTTACACTCTCCATCAACTTGTTCCTTCTGACATATATTTACTCAGGCAGGAAATCTAATTACAATCTGTTTTGACAGTATTGTCTCATGTACTTATAGTAAATGTGTTTGCCTTTAATTTTGAAACACTGACTGGTGTGAGAATCAAAGTGAGATTATATTAACCGATTTTAATCTCGACTTCAAACGCTGCGACGAAATGCTTTCAAAAAGACAAGATATCAGACGCAGAGAGAGAGAGAGAGACTGAGAAAGTCTTCTGCAAAAAGAGAGAGAAAAGTCTGCTTCTCCACCAAAAGTTCTCCAGGCATTACAACGTATATTGTGCATTTTAGTGCTGTTCAATCAATCGAGTTGTGATGAATTCAAATGTGATATATGCACCCTTCACAGAGCAGTATCCCCAATACTAGAGAGGTTTTCCCTACTGGACCTCCAACACTACTTCCTACTACATACTACTCAGCACTTCAAATATTAACCAGTCCCAACCCTAACCAAGCATCGTATATTGGCTAGCAGAGCGATTCCCACTACTGTGATTTGGATTTGGGCTATCACACTTTCATTTCATAGCATTACATTTATCTAACTGAACCATACATTTCGTCACCTAGCATTCCTTTCAAGTTACAAAAGCTGATGTAGGTGTACGGTGGGCTTTTTTGAAATGATAGTGGCAGTACAAAACGAATTAGCTAGGATTTTGGTGGTTTCATTTATAAATCTTTCTTTGTGAAACAAATGAAATCAGGAACAACAGGCAAGTGATGTCAAGCGAGCTACTGCAATCAATGTAATGTTAGGTAGAGGATGACAAAGACAATGATTCGATTGTCTACAGGCTTAAAGAGGATGATCCACAAACTAGTCATGGCAAGCCACTGATGTGACTCATGCTGGTAATTCAAGAGGAGTGATAGAGGGAGGGGAGGGTAAAGCAGCAATTACAGCTTTTGGTAGAGAACTGAGAGTGAGATAGTGGGAGGGGTTAAGGGAGAGACAGAGGGAAAGATGAGACAGAGGAAAACAGGACAACCAATGACAGGCTTAGGTCACAACGCATACTTCAGTTGTCGTCTACCGCTGACAGCAACCCCGTTCCCAGCACTTCCTGGGGTAGGTAGGGGCTAGAGTGACTCTTATTATCATACCCTTTGCAATCTCTCTACATTATATGTACAATATCACATTTCATACTCCAAATTGAACCGTTTTGTACTGAAATTGCAGTGTTCCAGGGTCAACCATGGGGTATTTCTGAAGATACATAGTTTATTTCATGTATTTTGTATTTGATATACTGATTAAGCACTTTGATTGTAAACCCCTTCAGAGAGAACAGTTGCCCACATATCTTAAATCTTCCCTTCACTACTACTTCCCTGTTTATTTAAAAGGCTTTACTAGATTGGTTGATCCCAGCTAACGTTTCTCATATCATGTCTCTCCTTCTTCTTCTTCTTCTTCAGTGAAGAGGAGCAAATTCATGGAGGATTCCAATTCAGTCGAAGTATATTCTGATACGTCCATGCAGAATTCCCTATTGTTATATTGTTTTCTTCAGCCATGATATGTTTCTCTTTCTGGCAAGCAGGGAGACGGCAGCTTCTTAAAATCCATATTTTACTTTGCAGAGAGGTTTATTCACTTAACTGTAAAGCATTACATTGGCACAATATCACTGTCTTCTCAACATACCCCAGGGAAGACCAGTGGAAATGAAAAATGTATCATGCAAGCACAGAAGATAGATTTATGGAAGCAATTGTGAGGTATTATGTGCTCTGCCTTTCCATGACTGAATGACCAGAAAGTCAATTTTTTTTTGCATATTCAGTAAAACAGCAAAAGTAAATAAGTCATACATTTTTGCCTGTGCATGTTAAATCTCATTTAGAGGTTCATGACACTGAGTGTGTGTGTGTGTGTGTGTGTGGGTGTGTGTGTTCACGTGCGTGCGCTTGTGTGTGTGTGTGTGTGTGTGTGTGTGTGTGTGTAACATAATGAGAAGCTCCACGCATAGCCTCCTAATGGAACTGTTTACACTTGAGAGCCAGAGGCAGAGGTGACTGACTAAAGCACGGTGTCCCTGGTGAGGTCTGAGTGAAAAGAGACTCCTGTTAAGAAGATTGGAGCCAATAGCTGGGAGTAACTCCATCTATTACACATCAGCGTGATTGTCATTCTAAGAACTGCAAAATAGTTTTTTAATTACTCTTTATAAACTTCAAAGTACATTGGCACTACAGGTTTATTTTAATTTTATTGAATTTAAATCCCAGACATCTACTTGCTGACAAACTGTCCATTATTTCCAGGGTGAACTGGTGGGTGGAAATATTTAGGATTATAGTTTTCAGGTACTCAACATCCAAGAAACGTACGACCAATACATAATAGGCCAACACTCAAAACATTAGATGACACATAACAGATTCACATTGAAACCATGATTTTTTTTCAGCTCCAGTTCCTGAGGCAGAGCGTGGATGTGAGAGAGTAGTGCTGGGCCCGGTGGCTGAGCTCAGCCTGCTGCTGGTGAGACAATCTGCTGTAGCCTGACAGGGTGATGGATACTGTTGTGTTAAAAGTTGATAGATTTTCTGCTGATCCGACACCACCGTGTGCTGCAGCTGGAGCTGCTCCTCTTTTGTGAGGTGACACATTGCTCAAAATATTGAAGCCGGTGGGAAATGCTCAGAGTTGACAAAAAAATACTGGAATAACGGCCTGAAGTATTTGCAGCACCGATTTGATGTATGTGAGGTTCGGCTTTTGTCTTTCTGTACTAGGTGGGTGAATGGGAATCTTTTTTTTTTCTTCTTTAAAGTAGATATACAGTCAAACTTATTGAGACGTTTTGAAACACACTGAAGGAGAAACAAACCATAAATGAATTCATCTGTATACTCCGAATCGATATTCACGAAATAATAAGGAATTCCACCCCGACCATGCCCACAAATTGGAGAAAACAACATTCTTTCCTATTGACCCCGAATGTAAAGGAGGGAACTTCGTCGATGATCTTTTGTTATACAGAAATAACAAAACATGACAAAAAGCTGCTGTATTGTTCAAAGTACAAAATCCCGACCTATGGTTCGCAATGCTCCCATGTAGGGAAATAGAGCCTGTGGCTTAAAGATACTTGGAAATGAAGAGACACGGTGTCCAAGTAGGCTACACGTAGATTTGTGTGTGGAAAACATTTCATCACAAGTAAGACATTTAACTTGATTAGTATAGTCCGTTTGTAACTCCACTCAATACTTGTTGCTGTATAGTCTGTTTGTAACTCTACTCACTACTTGTAGCTGTATAGTCTGTTTGTAACTCCACTCACTACTTGTAGCTGTCTAATCTGTTTGTAACTCCACTCACTACTTGTAGCTGTATAGTCTGTTTGTAACTACACACACTACTTGTAGCTGTATAGTCCGTTTGTAACTCTACTCACTACTTGTAGCTGTATAGTCTGTTTGTAACTCCACTCACTACTTGTAGCTGTGTAATCTGTTTGTAACTCCATCACTACTTGTAGCTGTGTAGTCTGTTTGTAACTCCACTCACGACTTGTAGCTGTATAGTCTGTTTGTAACTCCACTCACGACTTGTAGCTGTATAGTCTGTTTGAAACTCTACTCACTACTTGTAGCTGTATGGTCTGTTTGTAACTCCACACACTACTTGTAGCTGTATAGTCTGTTTGTAACTCCACTCACTACTTGCAGTTGTATAGTCTGTAACTCTACTCACTACTTGTAACTGTATAGTCTGTTTGTAAGTCGACTCACTACTTGTAGCTGTATAGTCTGTAACTCCACTCACTACTTGTAGCTGTATAGTCCGTTTGTAACTCCACTCACTACTTGTAGCTGTATAGTCCGTTTGTAACTCCACTCACTACTTGTAGCTGTATAGTCTGTAACTCCACTCACTACTTGTAGCTGTATAGTCCGTTTGTAACTCCACTCACTACTTGTAGCTGTATAGTCCGTTTGTAACTCCACTCACTACTTGTAGCTGTATAGTCTGTAACTCCACTCACTACTTGTAGCTGTATAGTCCATTTGTAACTCCACTCACTACTTGTAGCTGTATAGTCTGTAACTCCACTCACTACTTGTAATTGTATAGTCTGTTTGTAACTCCACTCACGACTTGTAGCTGTATAGTCTGTTTGAAACTCTACTCACTACTTGTAGCTGTATGGTCTGTTTGTAACTCCACACACTACTTGTAGCTGTATAGTCTGTTTGTAACTCCACTCACTACTTGCAGTTGTATAGTCTGTAACTCTACTCACTACTTGTAACTGTATAGTCTGTTTGTAAGTCGACTCACTACTTGTAGCTGTATAGTCTGTAACTCCACTCACTACTTGTAGCTGTATAGTCCGTTTGTAACTCCACTCACTACTTGTAGCTGTATAGTCCGTTTGTAACTCCACTCACTACTTGTAGCTGTATAGTCTGTAACTCCACTCACTACTTGTAGCTGTATAGTCCGTTTGTAACTCCACTCACTACTTGTAGCTGTATAGTCCGTTTGTAACTCCACTCACTACTTGTATCTGTATAGTCTGTAACTCCACTCACTACTTGTAGCTGTATAGTCCGTTTGTAACTCCACTCACTACTTGTAGCTGTATAGTCTGTAACTCCACTCACTACTTGTAATTGTATAGTCTGTTTGTAACTCTACTCACTACTTGTAGCTGTGTAATCTGTTTGTAACTCCACTCACTACTTGTAGCTGTATAGTCCGTTTGTAACTCCACTCACTACTTGTAGCTGTATAGTCCGTTTGTAACTCCACTCACTACTTGTAGCTGTATAGTCCGTTTGTAACTCCACTCACTACTTGTAGCTGTATAGTCCGTTTGTAACTCCACTCACTACTTGTAGCTGTATAGTCTGTAACTCCACTCACTACTTGTAGCTGTATAGTCCGTTTGTAACTCCACTCACTACTTGTAGCTGTATAGTCTGTAACTCCACTCACTACTTGTAATTGTATAGTCTGTTTGTAACTCTACTCACTACTTGTAGCTGTGTAATCTGTTTGTAACTCCACTCACTACTTGTAGCTGTATAGTCTGTTTGTAACTCTACTCACTGCTTGTAGCTGTATAGTCTGTAACTCCACTCACTACTTGTAGCTGTATTGTCTGTTTGTAAATCCACTCACGACTTGTAGCTGTATAGTCTGTTTGTAACTCCACTCACGACTTGTAGCTGTATAGTCTGTTTGTAACTCCACTCACTACTTGTAGCTGTATTGTCTGTTTGTAAATCCACTCACGACTTGTAGCTGTATAGTCTGTTTGTAACTCCACTCACGACTTGTAGCTGTATAGTCTGTTTGTAACTCCACTCACTACTTGTAGCTGTATTGTCTGTTTGTAAATCCACTCACGACTTGTAGCTGTATAGTCTGTTTGTAACTCCACTCACGCTTGTAGCTGTATTGTCTGTTTGTAAATCCACTCACGACTTGTAGCTGTATAGTCTGTTTGTAACTCCACTCACGACTTGTAGCTGTATAGTCTGTTTGTAACTCCACTCACGACTTGTAGCTGTATAGTCTGTTTGTAACTCCACTCACGACTTGTAGCTGTATAGTCCGTTTGCTTGTGTTTTTGGTCTTGGCTAGCTAGCTAGTCCTCACTCACGTGGCTGCTTGCACTGTCACGAAAAGGGGTATGAGAGAAGCCTTATTAAATGACATTTTTCTAAATAGTGAGAATGCTCAGGAGCAGGCAATGTTGAAAAGTCATCTTTAGACATGTTTCTTAAATGTAGTTTTGTAATTGACTAAAACAAGCAGATAACAAATAAATTGCTTTTGAAAGATGTCAAGTTTTTGCTGTGAGACAAAGGGGTAACCTAGGTAGCCGCAGGTAGTTTTCCCCACAGGTGCACAGGACTGCAATCTAATACCAACTGGGAGTCTGGGACTATTGAAATAGTCAAATTAATGTTGACTCAATCTTCAGCATTAGAAGATGTCATTATTAACTCTTTCTGTGTATTGTTACATTTGAATGACAATAGGTGTGTGTAGCCACATGGTTACATTAATGTGCTTCTACCTTGGGTTTTGAGGAGGTTAGTGTTTATTTTAGAAAACAGAGATGTGCGCTGCCGAGAGGCTGCTCTGTGTCTGCACAGCACACTGTGCTACTTAACAAACTGCAGCCTCAGCAGAAGAAGTTAGAGAAATGGTTTACAGTTAATCAGGGCAGACACAGGAAGTGACCTCGCAATTCATCTGCCTGAACACCTGCCGACTGACTCCTGGGTTGGCAGATTTCTGGGGAGTTTACCCAAATCTTTCTGACTTTGAATTTCCAATGAGACTGGTTTTTGAGGTCAGGCAAAGTATCACATCTTATCCATATCTCTACTAGCCTGTTAGAACCGGCCTGATTGCTACATTTGCCATTCTGTTTTACTGTAAAATAGAATGTTGATCGAAGCGACCAGGCTGGTTCACCAGGCTATATCTCTGCTGCCCAATTCAGACTCTCCTTTTTCATTCAATTGTTTTCTTCAGTTTCCCTGCTGGAAACCGCTATTGAGATATGGATGACTCAACACCCCTATCATTTCAAAATATGAAGTGGAGTAAATAAAAGAATCCCCCGAGGGCCTTGCTTTTACCCCCTAATTTAGCATGTTTTGTAGAGTGAAGTCAGAATCTCTTTTTCCCTAAAATTCCTGATGATCTATCACTCCACCTTTTTTTTTTTTACTTCATCAAGCAGCTCAAGTTACATTTCTATCTTTGGGTGAAACTGAATAAGTAGAGGGAGCCAAAAAGGACAACAATTTAGTGAACCTTACCAGACCTGTTCCAATGGTCCTGTTTTATCGTTGTGATACCGTGATGCTGTATTAAACTGCAAATGGGACTCATGAGCTTTATTAAGTAAGGTACATTTGTTTGGATGTGGCTTCAAAATATGATGAGTACAGAAGGCTGAAAAGGCGAAGGAGGACCCATTTCAAGTTTGGCTTTCTATTGTGTGTGTTCAGCTTTCGTTCTTGTGAAGATGAGATGAGGACCTTAATACAATATTAAGAATCACCAGCCAATGACAATGTCTTTGTTGCACAGGAAGTCTAGACAGGTTAGATTTTTTAACATTAATTCCACAGTGAGCAGAGCGAATTAATTGACAATAATGTACCCAACTATGCAACTGTCTTATTCAATGTCTACTCTACCAAACAACTGTTTGGATACAATGAGTAAGCTATCAGACTTCATTACACACACACACACACGCACACACACGCACACACACGCACACACACGCACACACACAGAGAATATTCAGTTCTTGATATGGCTAAGCTGTCCAAAAAATGTAACACTGCTGAAAATGTTATCCCCCCCAAGCGAAATTGAATAACAAAATATGTTCGTTTTTTTAATGTTCCCACGTTTGATGGGCTCCAGTCAGGCGGTGGATGTTTACTCATGGTAGTCTGAAACAGGGCCACCTGTACAGTCACAACAAAATGCTTTTTTCACAAAGATTTCATGACATTTGGAATCCAGCAATGTAATCCATTTAAATACAAATTGAGCCAACTCAAACTGAGCTTCTCATTGGCCAGACCTAAGAACTTTTGATAGCTAATGTGGGATGACTAGGGGGGGACAGACACAAAGACTACGGCCTCCAGATGCTCTGCTCAAAATGCAGGACATTCTGCTTGGGAGATGAGGGGATATCTGTTTGAGATTGTAACATAACGTTGCAGATCTCATCAGTGATTTTGAATGCATTTCTTGGGTCTAACTGAAGCTAAGAAAGATCATCTGTACTTGTTAAGGATCTGCCCCTTTTCATCCATTATCGCCTGAAATGACATTCCCAAATCTGACTGCCTGTAGCTCGGGCCCTGAAGCAAGGATATGCACATTCTTGATACCATTTGAAAGGAAACACTTTGACGTTTGTGGAAATGTTTAAAGGAATTTAGGAGAATTTAACACATTAGATCTGGTAAAAGATAAAACAAAGAAAAACATATTTGAAATGCAAGAGAAAGGCCATAATGTATTATTCCAGCCCAGGTACAATTTAGATGTTGACCAAAGATGGCAGCAGTGTATCTGTAAAGTTTTTGACAGATCCAATGAACTATTGCATTTCTGTTCAAAATGTTATATCAAGACTGCCCAAATGTGCCTAATTTGTTTTTGAATATCTTTTCAAGTTCAAAATTGTGCACTCTCCTCAAACAATAGCATGGTATTCTTCTTCTGTAATAGCTACTTTAAATTGGACAGTGCAGTTAGATTAACAAGAATGTAAGCTTTCTGTCAATATTAGATATTTCTATGTCCTGGGACATGTCCTTGTTACTTACAACCTCATGCTAATCGCATTAGCCTACATTAGCTCAAATGTCCCATGGATGGGACACCGATCCCAAAGAAGTTTTTAATCCTATGGCAATAGTGACACCAACTATACACAAATATTTTTAGAATTTAAAGAAAGCAATCAAAGCATCTCCTTAGGCATTGGGTAGTTCGGTTGAGAGGTTGTTGGCCATGTTAAGCATCAGTGCCCAGCACCCAGCACAGCACACGCATGCCTCAAGTCCTTGTGTCTTCTACTGCCATAAATCCCATCTGGGAAATAACATGGAGGGAACAGCTCAGCTCCTCTACTCTATGGTAGGAACAGCTCAGTTCCTCTACATTTAATGTTATTCCCTGTTAGCTGAGATTTACGTGAACCATTAACCCCTTGTTATTATTTAATTTGTGTGGAAAAAAAACAAAGGACAACAAAATGGACCGTGAAAGTTTGGCAGTTCATAACCACTGAGAAAATCTGGAAGAGTCATGGCTTTGCCAGAGTCTTTATTGATCTTGGGGGGGGGGGTAACTGTCTAAATTTGGGAGCGTATATGACAGCATGCAGCATCATAATTGATTAGCTCAGACAGTACAGTAGCCTTCTGGACCCAGTTCATAGACAATATGTACTTACAAACATGGACACATTGTACCTGACCGGCCTGATCTTCAAAATCTGAGATCCTTTTACCGTTGCGAGTAATGCACCCTTCTTTCACCAGTGGTGATCATTCACTAGAGAGAATGTTTAAAAAAATACATTCTGACTGAATAATACATCCATGATGGCTCCAGTGTAGACCATTAGGATAATTAGAAGTCAGCTAGCATTAAATTAATATGGACGAATTGCCTGGAGATGGGCTCTGAAGTTTCAACTTTAATTTAACATTCAGACATCTCATTAATCAGGACAAAACAACAATATCTTCATACACTTTTCTTCCAGACTAGTGACAGACATTACATACCCCGACATGGCACTGCATACTACGTCGAAAATATAAAGGTTAACTACCAGCGCCATGTCATGACGTGACTATCATTAATCTGATGACTGTTATGTATTTACAGTGCCTTGCGAAAGTATTCGGCCCCCTTGAACTTTGCGACCTTTTGCCACATTTCAGGCTTCAAACATAAAGATATAAAACTGTATTTTTTTGTGAAGAATCAACAACAAGTGGGACACAATCATGAAGTGGAACGACGTTTATTGGATATTTCAAACTTTTTTAACAAATCAAAAACTGAAAAATTGGGCGTGCAAAATTATTCAGCCCCTTTACTTTCAGTGCAGCAAACTCTCTCCAGAAGTTCAGTGAGGATCTGTGAATGATCCAATGTTGACCTAAATGACTAATGATGATAAATACAATCCACCTGTGTGTAATCAAGTCTCCGTATAAATGCACCTGCACTGTGATAGTCTCAGAGGTCCGTTAAAAGCGCAGAGAGCATCATGAAGAACAAGGAACACACCAGGCAGGTCCGAGATACTGTTGTGAAGAAGTTTAAAGCCGGATTTGGATACAAAAAGATTTCCCAAGCTTTAAACATCCCAAGGAGCACTGTGCAAGCGATAATATTGAAATGGAAGGAGTAACAGACCACTGCAAATCTACCAAGACCTGGCCGTCCCTCTAAACTTTCAGCTCATACAAGGAGAAGACTGATCAGAGATGCAGACAAGAGGCCCATGATCACTCTGGATGAACTGCAGAGATCTACAGCTGAGGTGGGAGACTCTGTCCATAGGACAACAATCAGTCGTATATTGCACAAATCTGGCCTTTATGGAAGAGTGGCAAGAAGAAAGCCATTTCTTAAAGATATCCATAAAAAGTGTTGTTTAAAGTTTGCCACAAGCCACCTGGGAGACACACCAAACATGTGGAAGAAGGTGCTCTGGTCAGATGAAACCAAAATTGAACTTTTTGGCAACAATGCAAAACATTATGTTTGGCGTAAAAGCAACACAGCTCATCACCCTGAACACACCATCCCCACTGTCAAACATGGTGGTGGCAGCATCATGGTTTGGGCCTGCTTTTCTTCAGCAGGGACAGGGAAGATGGTTAAAATTGATGGGAAGATGGATGGAGCCAAATACAGGACCATTCTGGAAGAAAACCTGATGGAGTCTGCAAAAGACCTGAGACAGGGCCGGAGATTTGTCTTCCAACAAGACAATGATCCAAAACATAAAGCAAAATCTACAATGGAATGGTTCAAAAATAAACATATCCAGGTGTTAGAATGGCCAAGTCAAAGTCCAGACCTGAATCCAATTGAGAATCTGTGGAAAGAACTGAAAACTGCTGTTCACAAATGCTCTCCATCCAACCTCACTGAGCTCGAGCTGTTTTGCAAGGAGGAATGGGAAAAAATGTCAGTCTCTTGATGTGCAAAACTGATAGAGACATACCCCAAGCGACTTACAGCTGTAATCGCAGCAAAAGGTGGCGCTACAAAGTATTAACTTAAGGGGCTGAATAATTTTGCACGCCCAATTTTTCAGGTTTTGATTTGTTAAAAAAGTTTGAAATATCCAATAAATGTCGTTCCACTTCATGATTGTGTCCCACTTGTTGTTGATTCTTCACAAAAAAATACAGTTTTATATCTTTACATTTGAAGCCTGAAATGTGGCAAAAGTTCGCAAAGTTCAAGGGGGCCGAATACTTTCGCAAGGCACTGTAATCAACTAAATATGATTAATTGTTACTCAATTATTTATTTACTAACTAACTCAATAATAACACAGAATACCCATACACACTTAAATGAGATAAAAGTCCTAGTGGACTGACACGATATGACGGCTTGTTACACGAAGGAAAGGGGATGGGGAAAGATAAAGAGAGGGAGAGACAAAGAGAGTCAACTTATCGTAAATACATTTGGAAGTTACGCTCACGGAAATACAAATACTTAGCACCCTAACCACTGCTCATTCAGATAAGAAATGCAATATATATTTACGCGTAGATGTGTTTCTCTGTCACCTCTCTGTTGAAACCAATCAATCCATCTACGGGTAGTGGCTCGACGTAAGGCTCTGGTTGTCCACCAGAGGTCACAATGTCCTCCTTACTTCAGACTTACCCACGGTTGTTAGGGAGGGATTCTTCCTTCCCACCTCGTGTCTTTTGGTCAAAGTTCTAGGACCACTTTTTACATGCACGGCTGCAGAATGTGAATGTTCTGGTCTAGTCTTTACCTTCTTCACTTGTGTTGAGAGTTTCAGAGTTTCTAACCATTTTGTGACGTTCAGCTCGCGCTGTACGTCGGCTGGTCTGTATGTTAATTCCCAGCGAGTCCTTTAACCTGTTGCTTCGAGCAATCCCGTATCCGGGAGCGTAATTATAGCCTCAAGCTCATTACCATAACGCAACGTTAACTATTCATGAAAATCGCAAATGAAATGAAATAAATATATTGGCTCACAAGCTTAGCCTTTTGTTAACAACACTGTCATCTCAGATTTTCAAAATATGCTTTTCAACCATAGCTACACAAGCATTTGTGTAAGAGTATTGATAGCTAGCATAGCATTAAGCCTAGCATTCAGCAGGCAACATTTTCACAAAATCAAGAAAAGCATTCACATAAAATCATTTACCTTTGAAGAACTTCGGATGTTTTCAATGAGGAGACTCTCAGTTAGATAGCAAATGTTCAGTTTTTCCAAAAAGATTATTTGTGTAGGAGAAATCGCTCCGTTTTGTTCATCACGTTTGGCTAAGAAAAACCCCCGAAAATTCAGTCATTACAACGCCAAACTTTTTTCCAAATTAACTCCATAATATCGACAGAAACATGACAAACATTGTTTAGAATCAATCCTCAAGGTGTTTTTCACATATCTATTCGATGATAAGTCATTCGTGGCAGTTTGGTTTCTCCTCTGAAGCAAATGGTAAAATACACGCAGCTGGAGATTACGCAATAATTGCAACGGAGGACACCAACCGGAGCACCTGGTAAATGTAGTCTCTTATGGTCAATCTTCCAATGATATGCTTACAAATACGTCACAATGCTGCAGACGCCTTGGGGAAATGACAGAAAGTGTAGGCTCATTCCTTGCGCATTCACAGCCATATAAGGAGACATTGGAACAAAGCGCATTCAAAATCTGGGGCATTTCCTGTTGAAATTTCATCTTGGTTTCGCCTATAGCATCAGTTCTGTGGCACTCACAGATAATATCTTTGCAGATTTGGAAACGTCAGAGTGTTTTCTTTCCAAAGCTGTCAATTATATGCATAGTCGAGCATCTTTTCGTGACAAAATATCTTGTTTAAAATGGGAATGTTTTTTTATCCATAAATTAAAAGAGCGCCCCCTATATCCAAGAAGTTAAAGCACTTTGGCCAAAGGGGCATTCTGTCATGCTGACACGACCTCTAACCTCACTTGGTGCGTGGCTACTGACTAGGCACAAGTTTATATGACAAACAATTATCTCATTTAGAAGGCTAAAATCACATTTCTACCTTCACAAAAGTATTCTCATATTTAATCATATATTTTATACAGCATTCTAAGGTAAACTTGAATAATACAATGTGACAGGATTATTCTTTAAACCCCCCGGACCATTCTTAATATTTTGATTTCAGAAACGAATGTTCCAATGTCCAATCTTTTGACGTGAGAGTTTTTAGGCAGGCCACACTCTCTCAAGAAAAGGCATTCCTTTGGTTGGTACTGAAAGGCAGACAGGGAAAGTTCCCTCCTGCTTAAATTTACAATCTAGTGTTAAAACCTGTTAAGGATGATGCAAATTTTCGCATTAGGTATCAAGACCGGTACAGCTCTTCTTCCCCTCTTCTGTAGGAGAGAGGTGGTCTAGCTATCTTCAAATGTTTGTCTAGCTGATGGGTCCTTTGATCCAATGTCAGGAGACTCATGACAGCCGTTGCTAACTAGCATAGCTGGCCCCTTTATTGCAAAGAGTTATCAGATATTAGCAGTGTTGGAGAACGTTACTTTTAAAAGTAACTTGTTACATTACAACATTACTTGCATTAAAAATAACTAGTTACGTTTCAACATAACTTACTATGGAAGTATCTTGTTACATTACTTTTGCATCACCAAAAACAGGAAACCCTCTAAAGATGCCTTGCATGTGTTGATCATTTATTCGTATGCCCAGTAGAGGGCACACACTACCTTTGAATGGCTTGCATAGCCTACCGTCCGTAGCCTAATCTATCTCCTTTACAATACTTAAAATAAATGATTTTTTTGAATTATTTACACATAAGTAAATACATATATAAAACCAACTCAAATATAAGAACAACTGGCTACCAATGCACACAGATATGAACTGGGCAGAGACATTCTATGTAAAATTATACGATCACATTGTGTAATCTTTGTGCTGTTTCCTTTATATTTATGGTGAAGACAGAGCTGAAACAAATGTTAATTCTTATCAACTTGAGCCTAACTTGATCACCTAGCTATGTTGTTGGCTTTTATTACCAGACAATAAATGGGGCACTCGCCTCAACCCGATGATCCTGTGTTTGTGTCAGTCACGTAACGTCTGTACTTTTCTTCTATCAATTCAAAGTCATGTTAATAAAGGGTATTGTCTCTGCCATGTTGCTAGCTATCTAGCTACCATCTACCATGCTAGCTACCTGCCACAACGTTCATGCAGAAACAGGAAGAGCACGTAGCCTAGGGGAGGGCAATTTATTTAATAAGCGCCAACAAAGAAGAGAAATGATATTGTAAAAGTAACTAGATAACTGATTAAACTAATGCCTTATGTTACTCTTTAGCACAGAAAAGGAATCTTAGTACTCTAGCGTTTTAATTTGTAACGTGCTACCACCAACACTGGATATTAGAATCCCGTTTGTCATCTTCAACCTAGACTGTGTATACGTCAAATCACTTAATACATAGACACATATCCGCCTGTAATGTGTTTTAAAGATTAACAGCCAATGTTGTGATTTTTTTTATTGGACCAGAGACAAGAGAGGCTAAGCCCATGCATGTGGTGCATCTGTTTGAAAGAACAGCAGGGTTGTAAATATTTTATATGGAGTCTATACCAGTGATGGCTGCAGTTAAGCAGGGTTCCATTCTGTTATACAGTTCCTATACAGACAACATCGTCCTGTATTCTCTTTTGGGATAGAACGCATGACTACACCATCTTTTTGCCACCAGGGGAGGTTGTCCAGCAATTAGAAGAAGTAATGCTCAAAGTTGTGTCAGCTCATCATTAGTGCAATAATTCCCATCTGTAACAATCCACATTTTGAAATCCAAAGAACAAACACCAGGTCCCAGTATGTCTGTGGGGTGTTTGAGTTGTGGGACTGGTTTTTGCGTAATTGTGTTTGTAGGAATTTCTCTGTATTTATTATCTCCGTGCATATTGTGTGGTGTATGTCTATACTTGTGTCATGTACAGTGGGGCACATCTGCAATGCCACGACTCCTGCTCTCCCTGTAGCGAGCTGATGAAACACCAGGTTGAGTAATTGTACCTGGGCCCACCCTTGAGGAAAATTGTTACCTTTATTGTTGCAAGTTACTTCTCTCTGGTTTTGATGTGTGGTTGGTCAACGAAAGGAGGGCTGGCTAATTAGCATATCAGTGATGAAAGAGGGTTCAGTCATTACAAAGCCCCCGTTGTGATCATAACTGAATATTTGGGCAATGGGATCTTGTTGATTATAGCTGAGTTATACAGTAACAAAAGAGTAAACCCTCTGCACAGCAGCAATATACAGCACTGACAGCAACCTGAAGCAAGTGATACACAATCAACATTCTCTTTCGGAGGACCACAGTTTTTTCCCCCTGTGTGACACCAGTGTCCTCCATTGCTCTTTTCTTCCTCCAGCTCCTCATCTCTCCCTCCCACTTCAATCCACCCCTCCCCCACCCCCAGTTATTTTCCCAGACGCCAAATTGACATTGACATTTTGATTGAGTGGAAGCTTCCCTCTGTCCTCTACTTCAACAGACTCTCCAGGCTGCTGGCCTATGCTGACTGTCCTGCAGCGGATACCCAGCATTTATATCCTCTCTATTTATTTTTTATATCAACAAGATGAGAGATTCCGTCTCCAAGAATGCAGAGGCCAGTTCAGCCAGAGCACCAGCTTGTCTGTGTGCATCTTAGCTTTACGATGTTGCCGGATTCCTCTTTTTAAAAAAGGTCTTGTGTTATCTCACCCTCATGCCACGTTATCAAGTCTCATTTTGAGAAATGACAACCCTTGTCCATGGCTCAAATGTACTGTGTTTAGTTTTGTCATTCGGTTTTCCTTAGGGAGTGCTGTCAGTGTTGTTGGAGGGCAGCTTTGGACAGGAGCACGGAAACATTCTCATTGACACATCTCAGTGTGCTGCTCGCTGCAGCTAAGCACAGCTGGGCAAGCCTCAGGGCCAATAACTCTAGGTCTTTCCATCAAAGAACAAA
The DNA here is from genome assembly GCF_018296145.1 of Oncorhynchus tshawytscha. Classification (NCBI taxonomy): domain Eukaryota; kingdom Metazoa; phylum Chordata; class Actinopteri; order Salmoniformes; family Salmonidae; genus Oncorhynchus; species Oncorhynchus tshawytscha. Next base: position 59,310,449 of record NC_056440.1, read on the forward strand.
ACAGAGACATTCTGGTCCCTCCATGGATTATGATGATTCTCTTTTCCTCAAACTACACCATGTAACCTAATCTTCGTCTGCCCTTGAGTCAAATTACAATTGTTGACCATTTTTACTCAGGACATTTCATGTTCTTCCGGCTTAGAGGTACTTTGCTGGAAGAATATTGCAAATGGATTATAATTCATTATACACTCATCGACTCAATAAAAATGAGCCAATGTAAATAGCCAAATGGGTTGATTAATTCAAGTAATATGAACACAGAGACCGAGGACTACATTAGGGATACAATATTAATGGGTTAGCAGTGGCACGGGTGATTGTCATGCTAGTGTTCATATAGCAAAACACGGAGCCACATTTCTCATCTGCACAAGGAGAGTTGTCGTGTGTCATGTTTCCTGTCGACATGTGTTACGTAGTACTGTGTGGATAGCTTTGGAAGGAGTTGACAATGAGTCTCCTGCTGTCGAATTGTTGTATTCATGTCGGTATTCTCCAAACCAACAATCCAGAAGTGACATGATAATGAGTGGTGAAGGAATGTAAGGATCACTTACTCAAATAAAATAACACACAAACAGTGTAGTCATGTTTTCAGATATCCTTCCAGGCCCTTGGCAATGATTTTGTTTTATTATTCAAAATGTTAGATCTGCTAAATGCAATGCCATTGTTAGCCTGTTACGCGCTTGCATGATGTCCATGTATTTTCCATTGTTAGCCTGTTACGCGCTTGCATGATGTCCATGTATTTTTCATTGTTAGCCTGTTACGCGCTTGCATGATGTCCATGTATTTTCCATTGTTAGCCTGTTACGCGCTTGCATGATGTCCATGTATTTTCCATTGTTAGCCTGTTACGCGCTTGCATGATGTCCATGTATTTTCCATTGTTAGCCTGTTACGCGCTTGCATGATGTCCATGTATTTTCCATTGTTAGCCTGTTACGCGCTTGCATGATGTCCATGTATTTTCCATTGTTAGCCTGTTACGCGCTTGCATGATGTCCATGTATTTTTCATTGTTAGCCTGTTACGCGCTTGCATGATGTCCATGTATTTTCCATTGTTAGCCTGTTACGCGCTTGCATGATGTCCATGTATTTTTCATTGTTAGCCTGTTACGCGCTTGCATGATGTCCATGTATTTTCCATTGTTAGCCTGTTACGCGCTTGCATGATGTCCATGTATTTTCCATTGTTAGCCTGTTACGCGCTTGCATGATGTCCATGTATTTTCCATTGTTAGCCTGTTACGCGCTTGCATGATGTCCATGTATTTTCCATTGTTAGCCTGTTACGCGCTTGCATGATGTCCATGTATTTTTCATTGTTAGCCTGTTACGCGCTTGCATGATGTCCATGTATTTTCCATTGTTAGCCTGTTACGCGCTTGCATGATGTCCATGTATTTTCCATTGTTAGCCTGTTACGCGCTTGCATGATGTCCATGTATTTTCCATTGTTAGCCTGTTACGCGCTTGCATGATGTCCATGTATTTTCCATTGTTAGCCTGTTACGCGCTTGCATGATGTCCATGTATTTTCCATTGTTAGCCTGTTACGCGCTTGCTTGATGCTCATGCTATTCTTGCTGTCCTGCACAAAGCATTTACTGATATATGCAGGCCATCTTTCCTGGGAAGAGCGAGTGATTATTTTCACATTTTTCCCATTCAATGGTTTTCAGGCAGCAGTCAGAGTCAGAATGTAAGTACCAAAGGACCATACCGCCACCCATCATGGCTTATCATTTGTCAGTGTAATTAGAAGTTGTGGTGGAAAGCTTCTCAACATGGTGGGGTTCTGTGACTTTCAAAAGTACACTAGTAGATAATGATGTTGGCAGCTCCATGGCTCACATCATGGATGTGCTGCTCATTAGTGTCAGCCCTCTAATATTCTAGCCCTATGAAATGGGGGAGAATGGATTACATTCCCTCTACATTACTCAAGACCTCTCTCTCTCTCTCTCTCTCTCTCTCTCTGATTGACATGTAACTTAAACTTGTGGATTCCAAAGAGTAATATTAAAAACATGTACAGTATACAATTCCTCAAATTATTATATTCATTATAATATGTGTCCATTCTTCTTTAATTTGTGTATTTATGAAATTAAAATTGGGCCTCAACTGTAACGGAATTCCTCTTCTTCAGAGGAGGAGTAGCAAGGATCAGACCAATGTGCAGCGTGGTAAGTGTCCATAATGATATATTTAATAAATCAACAGAACACTGAACAAAACAACAAAGTACAAACAAACAACCGAAACAGTCCCGTATGGTGAAAACACTAACACAGGATACAACCACCCACAAAACACAATAGAAAACAGTTTACCTAAATATGGCTCCCAATTACAGACAATGACTGACACCTGCCTCTGATTGAGACCCATACTAGGCCAAACACATAGAAATATAACAACAGAACAAAATATAGAAAAACAACAGAATGCCCACCCCAGCTCACGCCCTGACCAACTAAAATAAAGACATAAAAAGGAACTAAGGTCAGAACGTGACATCAACTGCCTGCATATTCAAACACCGAAGGACAGGGGTGGCAGGTAGCCTAGTGGTTTAGAATGTTGGGCCAGTAACCGAAAGGTCGCTGGTTTGAATCCCTGAGCGGACTAGGTGAAAAATCTGCCGATGTGCACTTGAGCAAGGCACTTAACCATAATTGCTCCGGTGTCACCGTCAAAAACAGCTGATCACAGGCTGTGACCCCACTCTCTTGAGGATGTTTCAGGGTGAGTGGGATATGCAAAAAAAAAAACACGTTTCCAATTCACACACTTGTACATGTGTGAAATCGGACAAATGTAAGCAGCCACATTATTATTAACATTTGGCTGCACTAGTCTTATTCCAGTGTTCCTTTGGGGTTGGGCTGAGGGTTGTGGACGGGCTTTCCAAAATGTTCCAGTTGATTTCCTTTCCTGTTTCATCTGAGAGATCGTGCCTTTGAAACGTTCTGTTGGGTTTTCCATACATCTATCAGTGCTGTGAGAATGCATTTTAGCAAAGAAAACAGAGCATATCAAACAAAAAGGGAAGGAAGATAATCGCTGTGGTGATTATTCCGATAGACTGTTGAGTGGCAGTGTTGACATGAACTGCTCCATGGGAAGCTGGCTCTCACAAAGGGACTTAACAGCAGGATCCATCCAAATCCCAGGGGAAAGCAATTGATGAAGGAGCATGGCCAATATCCTGTTGGCTGAGGAGGACTGGGATCATGCTGGATGTAAAGAATGCCAAGAATTCTGTAATGGATTTTGTTAAGACAAGAAACCCATTGGAAAGCAAAACAAACTAAGCACACAGATCAATGGAAAGAGGCTGGACAATTAAGTCAGGCAAACAGATGTGCTAATTACAAATGAACTGAACCAGTTTTTTCCTATTCTTGTTTTTGCCTATATGGCTTTTGCATGTACAGTGCTGAATTTCATTCATTGAAGTCGATTCATTTTCATTCAAAGTCCTTTGAAAAGGTAAATGGGATTCTGTAGATAATGGAAATGTCATCAAGAATGAGTTCTTCTCTTGTGTACAGTACAAGTCAGAGAAAACTATTACATTACCCACTGTATGTGGCTTTCCATCCTACTGTGTTCCCCAGATGAGGGGATTACAAATGTTGATACACCAAAACATGCTGTGAATTCTGCACGCTTGCATCACTTCATTCTGACTGTGCTAGCTACAGTACATGATTGTTCTGCAAAGTCAGGACACATTGGAAATGCTTTTCTCTGCATGTTTTTGTGTCCAAATATTTCATACCACATACAATAAAAACCTTCTCCCAGCTTGTTGACATAGTATATAAGTTATTCCAGAATGGCATGGTCTGCTGGTTTTGGTGCCATTTCACATGGGTGCAATTGATTTGTTGGAGTCGTTATTTGAACAGACAAGCACCTGCTGTTCCAGATGTTCAACGGGTTAACCAGTTTATGATTGTGGGGTGACGGAATCATGCAAGTGATACCCTTTATACCCCTTCCATCCCCTATCGCCCTCCCTTTCTCAACCAACCCATCATGTGGCCTGACCCTACTGGAGTAGATCATTTTGGCTGGCTGCCTGTATGCTTGTTGATATAACGATAGGGCCTGAAATCTGGCAGCTTGAGCCCTGTGCTCGGCTCTCTCATATCCCTTCCCGTAGAAGGGGTGTCACTGACCCCGCTTTACTAACTAGAAGAAAGCATACCTTCCACATTCTGAGGAACAAACTGTATTGCTGTCACTTATAGAACTTTTTTATTTCATTTGTGTTCAATTGTGTAGCTCCACCAGCTCTCCCTGGTCCAAATCGATAAAGCCACTGAATATGTAGGTAGCAGGATCAATGAAGGACATAGCTATATTAATGGGAATCAAAAAAATGGATCCAGCGTAATTGTAACGTACTCACAATAACAGATGCATGGCTGAAGAAAAGCGTTTCTGGGGTGGTATCGACTTTGCTCATCGCCCTCCTGGCCCAGTAGAAAAGTAAGTGGAGAGAGGGAGAGCGAGGGGGAGAGGGAGGGAGAGAGCGAGAGAGAGAGAGAGCAGTAGGAGACAGAGAGATGTTTCTAACGAGGGAGTGAACGACAATGATGAAAGTACCATTGTGAGAGTGGCTCGATCAATTTCATCTGGGCCGATTTACACGCTTCTCCTATTCTCCTCACCCACTCATGTCCTAACATGCTCCCACAACACCCCTTGCAGCATCATGCTACAATCCTGAAAGTAATCAGAGAGACATAAACACATCTACCACCAGCCTATGTTGCTATATATCTAGCAAATCTATGTTTAAATGCTTATCTATATTGGATATTACTCAAAGGACAATTTCCCGTTTCTGTGTCTCACTTCCTCATGATAGCATGTGGTTGCCACAGTGATGGAAAGATTATGTTTTGATTGGAGAAGGAAGTCAGGTGCTCCAATGCCCAGATGCCATTTCATCAACATGTATTGCAGTGCACAACTTCGTGCCGTTTGTCAGATGAATCAGAAGTAAGTCATGAATGAGGTGGTAGGCTGAAATATAACAACATTGCCTGTTACTATCATTACTTGGTTTATGGCTATCACCCACTGAAGTTAGTGCATAGAGGAGAGTAAAGAGAGGTAGAGTCATAGGATCTTAATTTGATCGCTCTTTTCCTTCAAAGTAAACTTGTAAAAGGCTACTAAAAGTTTGTAATTTCCACTTTAAAATGTCAGACTTGATTTGCCCTAACAAAAAAATCTATCAAGGCCTATATAAATGTCTGTAATCCACCATCCTTCTGCTGAAGGATTCTTTTTTCCCTGCTATACCAAACTGGCTCAAACTAAGATACTACATATGTAGTAATGTTAGATTGCCTAGACTTGGCTGCCATGGTGATGTAGCCTCATATGACCTGCTGAAAGCTACTCCACTGCTAATGGATACTCCTGGGTAGCCTTTAGGCATAGGCTTAACACTGTCCCCTTAAAATGTCTGAGCATTTCAAAGTAGCAAGACCAAATTAGATCAATTACATAGGCCTATAAATACATTGAGTAATTTGGTGACACTTTCTATATACTACCTGTGTGTAAGTAATGCATTATAGGCATGAATGTACAGGCATTAATAATGTATTATCACGTTTGCATTCATAAAAGTAGCTATGGGCTGTTGAAAAATCTTACATCAGTCTTAAAAATCCATATGGACATTTCACACTCTTGAAAGAGTAACCTAAGAGTTTTTCCCACGACAGGCATGTCATGTTGATCACTATTGATGGCTGACTGAGGCATTTAGATGGATGGATAATTCCGTTACAAAGCATTACATTGATCACGGGAGCATATTTGATTCTTGTAATTAAAACATGTCTCTGTCAACGGAGCAAAGGATCATATATTCATATTAACTCATTTCAAAGCCCATGAAATACCAGAACCCAACCAAAAACAACACGCAGAGATCGCTTAAAATAAAAACATAAACCAAGCTTTTTAAGAGCGTGGTTTCCGTCCCACCTGAACGGGGGGGATGTCACTTTAAATCAGCGTCAAGGCGATAATCAAAAACTGTGGAATGAAAATGTGTAATCTCTCCTATTATATTTCTATGGCTTGGGGACACAGGCATGATTATCTTTTTACTCATAAGGTGACCTCATTCAATTAAGAAAGACGCACCGAAGGACATAGAATCAATGGTGGACCAGAACCAATTAAAAAACAGCTAATTGCAGATGCATTTTTAAGTGTATTGAGTAAGTAGCCGTCAATAACAACAACTCCTGCCAAGGAAATTATGCAGGGGAGTAACGAGAGACAATATGCTCTTAAAGACATATGCTTCCAGATGTCTGTCTGCTATCGACTAAAGATGTGGTGGCAACACTGCCATATCAGGGATGCTCAACTGAGAACGGCTAAGATGCTTAAGTCCCCCCACCTCCACGTCCTCTCTCTCGCTGGCCAGTTGTTTTGAGACTGAAGGAGAGTAAATTATGCCAACATCGTTTGGAATGGTCGTAAATGTTTGACATGAAATGAATGGTAGAAAATAAAGACGAATTGGGATCACTTTTAATGAGTTACTGTTCTATTGGTAATTAGGCAAATTAGTGGAACAATACCTCAGTTAATTACACAGACTTTTATAATGATTAAAGGGAACTACACTTTTATCTATACCATATCTAAGGCATGGGTAATTGAAAAAATAATAACGATAAATATTTAAATGACAAGTTAATAATTTGCATCTCCACATCATGCTTTCACTATGATTATTTTTGGTCATTGCACAAAATCTAGGTGAAAGGGAAACCAGGAGTGTATGATCGAGAGATCCAATTTGACACAGGTTAAACGTGACCGTCTTGTCACAGTTGAAGACCGAACCAGTTGAATCCCTGCTAACTCCACCCAAACAGTGACATCATCTTTGAATCATCTACCTAACTACTAACAAGTTTCAGCCATGGGGAAAATGGGGAGGATATACACACACACACACACAAAGTTTTGTGCACACTCTTTTTGGATTTAGGCATTGACACTAGACGCCTGACACTGTCATGTCTTATCGACCTCCTCGGATCAGGAACCTCTCGAAGCCATAACACTAGTAACCACCACAAACACAATGAAAGATGCAGACAGACAATATCAAGGATGGGAATGCTCCTTTCTTCTAAACCACTTTGGCAGCGGGTCCTGGGGACCCAAAAGAGGTGCAGACCTATGTTCCAGTTCAGAGCTAAAAGAACCTATTCAACGAATCACCGAGGCCTTGATTAATTGAATCAGTTGTGTTTGTGCTGAACTGGGGCAAGAACATGCACACCCAGTGGGTCCAGAGACCAGGTTTGAAGAACACTGTTTGGTGTTCAGTATTTATTATCCAATTTCATTTTAATCAGAATTTAATAATTGGATGGATATGGATGTAAACCCTGAGAATAAACAGAACAGAATGGACATACTAATTGCAATGTAATTATTCAATCCATGGGACCTTGGAGTCAACAAATTCACTCCTACAAACCCGTGTACATGCACACATGCACACACACCCACAAAAAAGCACACCGACGCACACACATTTCAGTCACTAGGTTGGAGAAATGTGAAGCTTTGAATTGGCTGCAAATCAGACTTGTTCAGAACCTAAAGTCTGTAACAAGCGCCGTTGCTCTTGGAAGAGTGCACGTTTGTTGATTGCTGAGAAACTACTAATCAAGCTAACAGGCTCAAGTAATTGGAAAAGAGAGTTATATCAATGCACGGGGAGAAGCTCATTACCACTATTGATTTGCACTTAAATATGAAAATGATGATGAGCTGTAAAAGTGTATTATACATGTGAATACTTTCTGGCCTCTTTCTTGCTCTACTGTGTCCACATGCAATGCACACTTGTTCATTTTCAATCTTGTTGATTAGAAAGATCAAGTGTTATTCATGGCTTATGACCAAAAAATATAACATAGAAGAAATTACACAGTGTACCATGGAGGCATGCACTTTATATACTGTAGGTCCAGTAAATGATGTATACATATATTATATATCATCCCATTGCTTTTTGTTATCACATAATGTTATTGAACTATTGGACATGTATAATGAGTAACTAAAAAAAAATCAGCAAAAAAAGAAACGTCCAGTTTTCAGGACACTGTTTTTCAAAGATAATTCGTAAAAATCCAAATAACTTCACAGATCTTCATTGTAAAGGGTTTAAACACGGTTAACCTTGTTCAATGACCATAAACAATTAATGCACCTGTGGAATGGTCTTTAAGACACTAACAGCTTACAGACGGTAGGCAATTAAGGTCACAGTTAAGAAAACTTAGGACACTAAAGACGCCGTTCTACTGACTCTGAAAAACACCAAAAGAAAAATGCCCAGGGTCTCTGCTCATCTGCGTGAACGTGCCTTAGGCATGCTGCAAGGGGGCATCAGGACTGCAGATGTGGCCAGGGCAATAAATTACAATGGCTGTACTGTGAGATGCCTAAGACAGTGTTACAGGGAGACAGGATGGACAGCTGATCGTCCTCGCAGTGGCAGACCACATGTAACAACACCTGCACAGGATTGGTACATCACACCTGCGGAACAGGTACAGGATGGCAACAACAACTGCCTGAGTTATACCAGGAAGGCACAATCCCTCCATCAGTGCTCACACTGTCCACAATAGGCTGAAAGATGCTGGACTGAGGGCTTGTAGGCCTGTTGTAAGGCAGGTCCTCACCGGACATCACCGGCAACAACGTCGCCTATGGGCACAAACCAGACAGGACTGGCAAAAAAGTGCTCTTCACTGATGAGTCACGGTTTTGTCTCACCAGGGGTGATGGTCGGATTTGCGTTTATTGTCGAAGGAATGAGCATTACAACGAGGCCTGTACTCTGGAGCGGGATCGATTTGGAGTTGGAGGGTCCGTCATGGTCTGGGGCGGTGTGTCACAGCATCAGTGGACTGAGCTTGTTGTCATTGCAGGCAATCATCCTGACATGACCCTCCAGCATGACAATGCCACCAGCCATACTGCTTGTTCTGTGCGTGATTTCCATGCAAGACAGGAATGTCAGTGTTCTGCCATGGCCAGCGAGGGGCCCGGATCTCAATCCCATTGAGCACGTCTGGGACCTGTTGGATCGGAGGGTGAGGGCTTGGGCCATTCCCCTCCAGAAATGTCTGGGAACTTGCAGGTGCATTGGTGGAAGAATGGGGTAACATCTCACAGCAAGAATTGGCAAATCTGGTGCAGTTCATGAGGAGGAGATGCACTGAGGTACTTAATGCAGTTGGTGGCCACACCAGATACTGACTGTTACTTTTGATTTTGACCCCCCTTTGTTCAGGGACACATTATTCAATTTCTGTTAGTCACATGTCTGTGGAACTTGTTCAGTTTATGCATCAGTTGTTTAATATTGTTGTGTTCATACAAATATTTACACATGTTCAGTTTGCTGAAACTAAACGCAGTTGACCACGAGACATTTCTTTTTTTTGCTGAGTTTATGTTGTCATAACTCAATATTCAACTGTCACCGTAGGGTATTTTTCATCTGTAGCTTTTAAAAGGCTTTATGGAGATAAAATGGAGAACGTCTCTGTCTGTGTGATGGCAAGCAGCAGTGGGGGAGATTATTCTGCAATTGTCTTGCGTTATTTGAAATAGATATCTCCCAGCCCCATGTCTCCCTGTAAGACAATATGGCAGCATGTCAAATGGTCCCATCAGGCTGGGGGTAGGATGACTGAGGAGTGGAGGTGAGCAGTTCCAGGGATTCTGCAAATGCTGGGAAAATGACTCTCTGCCTCAGTGCACCCAAGCATCAGATCCATTCCAAAATAACACTGCTCTGTGCACCCAGTAGTCAACATAGAGATGGGATGAAAATAGGTTCAATATAGAGACACTTGAATGAATGCATATAATCCTGTCCCTTTATATTAAAAGTAAATGCCTTGTTCAGACTTCTTACTGCGTTTATGAGTTGATATTTCAGCATCGTGTTTGTATTTGCTCCCAGGCATCACTCGGGTTCATTTCGTATTCCAAACACCCGTTCTATGCATTGGTTAGGTTGCTATGAATTACATGTAAACGCTAACTTCACATGCTGCAATCTTCCGTCTATTCTGCTCATCCTGATCAACAGCTATTAGGAGCACTAATAACAAAGAAAAATCTGTTGTGCGTACAAGAAGCACGCATAACGAATGCCTGATACATGATCGCCTGGATAATGTTGTTTATCAATCACAGTTTTTATTATTTTCCTTTTTTTTTGTGTACCTCACATATATTCTTCTTGGAAACATATTCTTGGAATGTTTGCCCTGGCCCTTTCGGCAATTAGGCAAAATCCTGCAAAGCTTTGAAGAGAATGACCTAAGCATTAAACAACACCATTTGTCTCTGCAGCATCCATTATGCAAGATGCCCCCAGAAAATGGAGGTGGCTTTGAAAAATGGTGCTAGAGGCTGTCGGTGGCTCCCATGCGTCTCGTCTCCTCTGCAATATTTTAGCGTTTATCCAATCGATGCCTTATTGCTCTATAATCTGGGCTAAATCAGAGCCACGGCGGCCTGTTAGTTCCTAAAACAGTACTGAAAGCTTCAGTTGAAGACAAAATAGAAAATATCAAGTATACTGCATGAAGACTGGCTATCAGCATCTTAAATGACCGAATTGATGAACTTGGTATTTTGTTGACAACTTGGAGTGTATATTCACTGGGTAACCAAAGTGTTTGCCAAAAAGCAAGATTCGATCAATAGCTGTAATTTACATTGTTACAATACAACCCCATATAGCATAGGCAGCATACTGAACATAGGGTTATCAGCATTAATACATAATTAGCACTGTAAGGGTTATTGGAGTTAGAATCATCTACTCAATGGCATTGAGAATGGTATGCAATATCTGAAATGAATATGGAATACTTCAATTATGAATGTAATAAATTAATGTACCAAGAATATAAAATGATGTATTGGGGCAAAATCTATTCATCCTGAATGATGAATAGGGTTTGGTGTCTTGAAGAAGACAGACAGAAATGTAGTCAAAGTCTTGTAGAAACACATTGCGAAAAGGTGCAACGATTTTTATCGTAAGTAGGAGAGTAAATGTAAAGATATTGCCCTCTTATTGACATCTGGGGTAGCAAATGAAGAAAACATACACCTAAAACCTAAAGTGCAGGGTTATCAAGTTGCTTCCTCAATGCTTGCTTTACAATGATACATACATCACTTGACTGTTAATCATATTGATGTCCGTGCTCTTGTAAGTCACACCCTTAATGGATTCCGTCTGTCTAGTAGGCTAGTCTAGATCAGTACTCATATCATGTATAGTGTTTTTAAAAAATCATGGAATAGTTGCTCTCAAAATGGTGATAAGGGGTAATAGCATAAGCAACCATTATCCTTATCATGTCATTGTCCATAGGCTACTTTGACCTATTAAGGTATGGTGGAGAGGACCTGGGAGACCTGTCATTTGTGATCAAGCTATGACCTCAACACAGGATGTCACCCCACATGCAAATTAGTGGAGATGTGGCTGGCGACTAATTTGTTTACTTCTCTTCTCTACGTTATCAAAGCGGCCTGCTTGGTCAAACTGGGACGTGATTCTGGGCTATGATACCAAGTGTAATTGGGACAGTGCAAGCGTGTTCCCCTGATATAAACAAGTGTCCCTATATATTATGTGGTAGCGTGACCCAAACAGTAGGGTGCTGATGTCACAAATAACATTAGCACAAATAAACAACAGCTATGTGACTGTTCCAATGCTAGCGTAAGTCTCACTCGCTAAGCCTTCTCTAAGGCCTGTGTCAGAAAGCCTGCAGATACTCATTTTGAGTAATTTTGCATCTCCTACCAATTCCAACGTGGCGCAAGACTGGGCAGATGTGGGGAATCACATCTGATGAATCAAGGAGGGTGCAGGGGAGATCAAACAAGGTATAGAATCTGAAGAGAGATATAATGAGATGGGATTACATTATCGAGCAGGGCAGGACGGCGGCAGACCCGTGCAAGTCGGGCTTTGTCAGATCCATGTCCTTTTAAGCCTCCGTTGGGCTACAAAGCCCCTATACACTGGGGACTTGGAGCTTTATTTGCATCCTCGGAGGATCATACCAATACCTCAGACTGCAAAAGAGATGAAAGAGAAGGAAAATGCAGCAGGTTTAACAGAATCCATATGACCCCCAATATAAATATAGGGGTTCACCATGCAAGCTTCATGTCAAGCTGCTGCTCTCAAGCTGAACACCCAAAGCCTTGTGTGGTATTTCTCATAAGGATCAAACAGTACAGATACACAAATCATATGAACACACTCCAAGCAGCTTTAGCACAATTGACACAGCAGTAGTATCTTGCAGAGCTGTATCATTGCCAATTCTCAATTGCGGTTGTCAAGACATCTAAATGCAAATATAAAATAATAAGAGACCATACACGAGGAAACTTAAGGTTTCTCTTGTAAATCTTGTTCCTTGTGCAGCTAGGGCCTAATCAGTATTCTGACCATCTGAGGTGGAACACACATCATGGACTCTATGGCCATTGTACATGCATTTCAAGGCAAAGTGGTTTGTGCACAAGTCATCGCTCAGAGTGAGCATCTGAGGCGGCACGTGTGACACTTAATACATGTAAGGGCAGAAATAGAACCAAGAGATGAACAGAAATTACCCCAGGCATAACAAGGGCCAAGGGACCTTTTGGCCCCTCGTGCCCACCCCAGCGAGAGACAGACAGGAGCTCAATGTGACAGTGCGAAAGACAACCCCCCCACAGCCAGGAGAGTCGCTCAGAGGCTCATGATTTCTGCCATGATCAAAATGCTGACACATCACTTATAGGTCAGAGGGACAACTGTGCCATTATAGAACAGGGGACACAACGGATATGTCACATCCTGAGGCTATAAGTACAATATCAACAACTAAGTCATCACTAACCACAGCATGCTTTCAGTTTTATTTTCAAAATGACCATTGTTTGACCTATTATGTTTAGATCAGTTACAAACGGCATTTACAAGACTGATCCATAAACCAAGGTCGGTATTCTGTCTTGAGAACTGTATGGTTAGTTTAGCCCCTGAGTTTACCCCATGGATTTCAAGTCAGAATACTGCCACAAATGAACATTGGAAATGCATTCAAAAGGTGAGCTCTTCTTGCTGTAGTTGAACCACTGTTGTTGCAGCTCCCAGAATAGCCACGCACAGACATGCACATGCTCAGGATCGTGGCTGTACGTCTTTCTGCATCACATCTTACCTTGTTTGACCCAGTAAAGTTTGTTGTAAAATGTTTACTGTCAAATGAACCCCAAAAATGTAAAACATACTTTATTTGTGTTTTATGGCACAAAGGAGATAAAATGCCATCACAAAGTGTAGTATGCTATTGTCATGACTGTCCTGATCAGGTCAGGTTACAGGAGACCACAACCCTACAGATTATCTCTCAACCCCAACAGAGGAGGAGAGATCTAGGGGTCTGAAGAATTGGGGGTTTTATGACCCCTCACGCCCCTGGTAAATCTTAGGCCACAGACAAATTCCTTTGTCCTGTTACTATGGAGAACCAGCCTCAGAACATGTACGTTGTATGGAAAATGTTCAAATCAAAGAGAATGCTTTGGGGAAGATTAAATGTGAAGTTAGTTGTCTAAAATTGGATTTGAATAAAATCTAGACCTTGCCCATAACTTGGTACGAGAAGGGCCCTAAAGGCGGTTACACCCACTTCTGACACGAGGGTATAAAACCTGTGAGTACAGAATAACGAACCCAGAACGCAACAGAAGTTTGAAGACAAAGAAATGTTTTTCAACCCAAGCTACGGATGAGTAGCTGTGTCTAAGCGGGTGAATTCAAGCGAATCCCAGCGAATCGTGGTATCTAAACGGTTTCATTCCTATGCTGTGAGCTCTGAGCTACAGAGCTGTCTGTCCTCAGAAGACCCCTTCCAGAGCAAGGGTGAGGGAACAGACTCCTAAGCCAAAAGGACACTGACATCGTGAGGACGACCAGAAAGGTGCGCCGGAGAAGTGCGTCATCGAGCAGCCTGAACGGTCCACGCAGAGAATCCTCGGAGACCTTCCCCACTTAATTACATCATTATATTCTGACCCATAAGAGCGGCAGTTTGGGGCAAGGCTAGGGTTTGAATAGCAGAGCTGACAAATTCACCCAAATGTATATTTCTCTCATGTACTTTCTTTTTTCTCTCTCTCTTTGAAATCCCCATTTTGGGTAACACGCTCCATAGTGTGTTGGCCTGTTATACTAAGTTCTAATCAACAGCCTTTAATGTGTTTTGTCTATGTGTATCTTTTATCATAATTTTAGCTTTCTAGTAAATAAATATTCAACTAAGATTGGTGTGGTACGAACTCATTGGTGAGACCCGGGTCCGTGCAGATTCACGGACTATACGACGTTCAGAACGAGATTGTAGAGGTAACTGGTTAATTAGCGGCTGTTGTAAAATCGGTATTCTGATATTCTTTGAGTTAATTTGGGAAATAGAAACTCAATAAAAACTAGTTTTCCCATGGTGCCCCAGGTTAAGGAGTTAATAATTGCTTGATTCAGTTAATCACGCAATTAGAAACTTTTAATCGTTCGATGAGCAACAGTCGTCACATTAACTAATACAACGTCACGACACTATGTAAAGGTTTCCGTCGTCTGCTGAAGAAAAATAGAATACGTAAGGACTGCATTCCTTCCATTGATGTGGTTGACATTAAGGAATAATGAAAAGAATAATGTACATTAGAGAAATCCTGCTTCCCCCACAATGGTACTTTCATCAATGTCGTTCACTCCCTCATTACAAACATCTCTCTGTCTCCTGCTGCTCTCCCTCTTCTTTCGTCTTATTCTCTCTCTCTCTCTCCCAGTCTATCTGCCCTTTGATTGAAGGAGGGAGACGTGGGAGATCTTTAAACAGATCAAATCAGCTCCGCCATTGAAACTCATTCGGAGCCATTTCACAACTAAAATACTGGATCATTAGCCGCTCTGCTCCCTGCCACCCTGGACCACCAGTAGAGGAGGAGGAAATTCACTCCACTCCGCCAAGCAAAATCATCTGGGAGCTGGGACGTTACCACTAAATCCCCATCCGCTCCCCAGCTCTTTGTAACAACCTCTCGGTAATGATGGCAGCGGGAATCAATTTACAAATCCCATTCTGGAGCCTTGATCTTTAAACCCCCCATATTGAAAATGCAAATATTGGTCACAGAATAAGGAAGCTCTTCGTTGACAATGCGTTTGTGCCCGCAAGAAAACGTGCATTCCACCCCGATAAAAGTGGATAGGTGACTGGCAGCGACTGGAAATATTCGGATCAATTTCACATTGCTTGCATTGATTGCGGCTGTCAAATCCTGCAGGACGACCGAGTGACTGAAGGAGTTCATAATGAAGGTCTTCTCCAACAGAATGATCTGGAAGAGCCATGACCACAAGGGTTGCCAGTCTATAGAGGCCTGCAGCTTTCCAATGAATTCATCTGAGTTTCTCTCAATGCCGTTTGATCGAAGCCACCGGTTAATTGACTAACCAAATTGAACCAACCGGAAAATCATGTGCAGTATGTTAGTAAAGCTGATTCCCTACTTGTCCAACAGCTATGCCTCCAGTCTTGTGCAATAGCTATGATATGCCTGGTGTTCTAGAGAAACTGCGGAGAACACTTACAGCCTTTACAATCAGTCCTGTCTGAAAAGGGCTTACAAAAAAAGATGTGCAGCGAGCTCTGCTTTCCCCTGTGATTAATAAACCATTACTACACAAGCTGGAGGCCGGCCCTGTTTGAAGTCCTCTAAGGCGCATACAATTTGAATGAAATCATCCATTCCCTTTGGTTGTTGCAATTTTATTGCAGCCTCTCCCAAAGTCACCCTCATCAAGAGCGATATCCCTGCCAGAAGTTGCCTGGGCATGATTTACAATGACAGTAGTCAGGTTGCAGGTCATTCAAGTTGTGTCTCTGTGGCACTAAAGGAAAAAAGGGTCATTAAAAATGGAAAGATGACAGTTCTTTTGCTTTTTACCAACACCTCCATCATTTCATGATATGAATTGTGTCATTATTTCACTTCTTGGACAGTCTTGGTTATGTCCTCCATACAATTTCACAAAAGTGAATCTCAGCTCAAACAAAGTTAGTGCTGGAGTCATTTTTACTAAAATGTAGCCTAAGGTATTGTAAATATAAACATTGTCAGAATTATAACTAATAAGGTTACTTTACCAAACAGGTTATGGCGATAACATGCTGTCATTTAAAAGACAAACAAGGGAAGGAGGCAATTTAGGTAGCTTCGGGCTTGTTATAGGGATAATAGGTCTGGTGGTACCTGGTCTGTGAAAATAGTATGTAGCCTAATGTCGTACTGTGTTCTCCATAGACAAAGCAGTGCCATTGGCTACAGCATAGACTACAGTGCCTTCAGAAAGTATTCACACTCCTTGACCTGTTCCACGTGTTGTTGTGTTATAGCCTGAATTTAAATGCAATATATTGAGTTGTTTTGTTACTAGTCTACACACAACACCCCATAATGTCAAAGTGGAATGATGTTTTTATTTTTTATTTTAACAAATTAATCAAAAATGAAAAGCTGAAATGTCTTGAGTCAAAAAAAAAATCGGCCCCTCTGTTATGGTACGCCTAAAAAAGTTAAGGAGTAAACATTTGCTTAACAAGTCACATAATAAGTGGCATGAACTGCAGTAATAGTGTTTCACATTATTTTTTTAATGATCTCTGTACCCCACACATACATTTATCTGTAAGGTCACTCAGTCGAGCAGTGCATTTCAAGCACAGATTCAACCAAAAAGACCAGGGAGGTTTTCCAATGTCTCGCAAAGAAGGAGACCCATTGGTAGATGGGTAAATATTAAAAAGGAAAGAAATTGAATACCCTTTGAGCATGGTGAAGTTATTCATTACATTTTGGATGGTGTGTTAATACACCCAGTCACTACAAAGATATAGGCGTCCTTCCTAACTCAGTTGCCGGAGACGAAGGAAACCGCTCAGGGATTTCACCATGAGGCCAATGGTGACTTTAAAATAGTTACAAAGTTTAATGGCTGTGATAGGAGGAAACTGAGGATGGATCAACAGCATTGTAGTTACTCCACAATACTAACTTAACTGAGTGATAAGAAGCCTGTACAGAATAAAATATTCTAGAACATGCATCCTGTTTGCAACAAGGCACTAAAGTAATACTGAAGAAAATGTGGCAAAGCAATGAACTTTTTGTTGTGAAAACAAAGTATTTTGTTTGGGGCAAATCCATTACAATGCATTACTGAGTACCGCTATTTTCAAGCATAGTGGTGGCTGCATCATGTTATGGGTATGCTTGTAATAATGGGCAAATGTCGCACAATCCAGGTGTGGAAAGCTCTTAGAGAGTTACACAGAAAGACTCACAGCTGTAATCGCCGCCGAAGGTGCTTCTGCAAAGTATTGACTCAGGGGGTGTGAATACTTAGGTAAATAAGATATTTCTGTATTTAATATTCAATAAATGTGCAGAAATTTACCAAAACGTGTTTAATTTGTCATTATGGAGTAAACACATTTTTAATTCAGGCTGTAACAACAAAATGTGGAATACATCAAGGGCTATGAACACGTTCTAAAGGCACTGTATATGTAATTACGAAGCACCTCTGTGTTGTCTCAGGCCCATTAGGACTAGTGGGAGGGAGTCTGCTGCTGCATAATGCAACAGAGTATGTAATACACAATTACTTTAAGCAGTGCACACCAATTTTTTTTATTCCACCAACTAAAGTGATCGAGCGTGACCCGTGGAGGCATTTCTGAGGGCATGTTTACATGGAGGCATGACAGGAATTTAAAAAGGTCATTGAACTTGAAGAAACACAGCTGCAGGACATTTAACCTGCATTATTATGAGATGCAGAGGGAAGCTGGAGAGGCAGGCGCACAGATACATTTGCTATCACAATCATTTCAAATAATGAATCAGAGACTCATCACTGGGTTTTATGATCTGGTATCATAATCTGATGTTTATCAAATGGGTGCAGAGCATGACTTCCGACACTTGCTTTGGTACGTAAGGTATTTTGCCACTGGGGAGAAACAAAGACAGTAGTACTTTAGACCCCTGACATTAATATATTTTTTTAACCTTTATTTAACTAGGCAAGTCAGTTAAGAACAAATTGTTATTTACAAAATAATTATTTATTTATTATTTATTATTATTTACAAATTGTGTACTGCCCTATGGGACTCACAATCACAGCCAGATGTGATACAGCCTGGATTTGAACCAGGGACTGTAGTGACACCTCTTGCACTGAGATGCAGTGCCTTAGATTGCTGCGCCACTCAAGAGTCCAATGTCCCTCAAGAGAATGCTTGAGCAGCGATTGATGATATCACCTCGTCTTCACTAATTACTACTCTGGTTGGGGTGGTCAGGTGTAAAGGCATGCCATGAAAATGAGATTAGACGTGGTCTAATGGAGATGTCAAGTGGCGGCGTGAATGAGCATATACAGTCAGCCTGGAAAAACAGAAGAGGGAAGCCTTCACACTGGTTCAAGAGGCCAGATAAAGCTTCACACTGGTTCAAGAAGCCAAGGATATGACGCAAATAAGACGCAGACATGATGCTGCATTCATTCAATTCTTATTGAGTATCATGACAATAGCCTCAAACAACGTTATATTTTCGATTTAGTGCGATTATTATGTCTAGCACTCACCTTTTTATTGGTAACAAAGGTCATGATGCCTTCAATTATGTTGGCTTGAGATGTAACCTCTTCCGTGATCTTTTTGTTAGACCCTGTGTCCTGACACAAGACAGAAGAGGGTTCACAGTGCCCTGATGAGTAATATCAAAAACTTTTTAAAAATAGCCTGCACACCCTCTCGCCTTGGCACTTAGCATTACAGAGATGGATTGGGGTAATAGCAGAGGTTATAGCACTGGGCTCTGTCCGTATGAGACATTTGGGCTGCAGTCCAGACTTCAGGAGGAATTTACCTCTCAAGCACCGTCCTCAACACAGGCACTGCTCTAGTTCTGCAACCTAGCCAAGAAACCACCTCTCCCCATTTTCAAACATATGAGAGATGATGCATCCAACATCATGATGATCCTTCTTTTATCATCACGGTAAGGTCACTGAGCAGTCCTGACCCCTCTTTTCTCCATTTTATATGTAGTAGCAAAGGAGGCTATTTAGATCTCTATGGTCTTTTCTGGTTGCCTACACACAGTCTTGCCAGAGAAATGTGTCCAGTTACAAGTACAACCCCAGTCCACAACAGTATTAGCCTTAGGTGTGAACAGTACAGCAGAACTGGGATAACTGTAGTCTTAATTATTTGAATACAGATCTCAGAAAGTAACTTCTCTAAAATAATGGCAGGGAACTGCATGTTGAAGATGGAAATAAAATTAATAGAGCACACACAATCTTCTATACTATTCCAATCTATATTTGATCTACGCAATACATTTCTATCTAAACATTCTGTAAATATCCATTCTCCTGAAGGTCCATTGCCACAGGTGCACATAATCAAGTCAAAACAATTCATCAATGATATATTATACAGATAGTTATATATAAATTGTAACGTTCAACTACTGTATGACTTTTTCAACATGCCACTGAAAAGGTTGGAAGCTGTAATTGATTGACATTTTTAAAGGGATCATTCACTCAGAATTAAAACTAACTTCCAACTACCTTGGCTGTAGTTTATTGAGGAAGGCAGTTTCCCCTCAACTCTTAACAGGCGTATTTTGTAACGGTTAGCATTCTCAGTAACACTTTACATTGAATTGTTATTGTGCTTGTGTAATAAAACTGTAATTACTTTTGGAGCAACATTCTTTGTTCCATTATGCTTTGGTAATTGCATTTGAAATGCATAGCAATGAGCTGAGAGTTTTTGTAACTACTGTACACAAGAGGAATAGTGACTGTTCCAAATGATGCAATTGCAAAGTAATTATATGTTACAACAATATTGCTATTGCAATAATCAAAGTGACTATGTATACAAACTTGATGTCAAATATTCATTTTATTATGTCTTATTCCTTATTAATATATATTTGTTAGTCATTTTGAAGCTGCAAATGTGGCCTGCTCAAATGTTCAGGCGATTCCATGTCCATATATTATGAGACATATCTGGGAGCTTTCCAAACCATGTGGTAATGATCATATATTTAGCTTTATCCAAATAACTGTTGTAGTTTTTGGTTCTTCATCAAATATTTGGCAGCCATCCCGATAACTATTTTATTATTTTATTATTACTTGCATTTATTCAAATACCTTAAAATGTACAGTTAGAGTCAGAAGTTTACATACACCTCAGCCAAATACATTTAAACTCATTTTTTCACAATTCCTGACATTTAATCCTAGTAAAAATTCCCTGTCTTGGGTCAGTTAGGATCACCACTTTATTTTAAGAATGTGGAGTGTCCGAATAATAGTAGAGAGAATTATTTATTTCCGCTTTTATTTCTTTCATCACATTCCCAGTGGGTCAGAAGTTGACAGGCACTCAATTAGTATTTGGTAGCGTTGACTTTAATTTGTTTAACTTGGGTCAAACATTTTGGATAGCCTTCCACAAGCTTCCCACAATAAGTTGGTTGAATTTTGGCCAATTCCTCCTGACAGAGCTGGTGTAACTGAGTCAGGTTTGTAGGCCTCCTTGTTCGCACATGCTTCTTCAGTTCTGCCCACAAATTTTCTATAGGATGGAGGTCAGGTCTTTGTGATGGCCACTCCAATACCTTGACTTTGTTGTCCTTAAGCCATTTTGCCACAACTTTGGAAGTATGCTTGGGGTCATTGTCCATTTGGAAGACCCATTTGCAACCAAGCTTTCACTTCCTGACTGATGTCTTGAGATGTTGCTTCAATATATCCACATAATTTTCCTGCCTCATGATACCATCCAGTTTGTGAAGTGCACCAGTCCCTCCTGCAGCAAAGCACCCCCACAACATAATGCTTCCAACCCTGTGCTTCACGGTTGGGATGGTATTCTTTGGCTTGCAAGACTCATCCTTTTTCCTCCAAATATAACAATGGTCATTATGGCCAAACAGTTCTATTTTTGTTTCACCAGACCAGAGGACATTTCTCCAAAAGTACGATCTTTGTCCCCATGTGCAGTTGCAGAGCGTAGTCTGGCTTTTTTAAGGTAGTTTTGAAGCAGTGGCTTCTTCCTTGCTGAGCAGCCTTTCAGGTTATGTCAATATAGAACTCGTTTCACTGTGGATATAGATACTTTTGTACCGGTTTCCTCCAGAATCTTCACAAGGTCCTTTGCTGTTGTTCTGCGATTGATTTGCACTTTTCTCACCAAAGTATGTTCATCTCTAGGAGACAGAACGCGTCTCCATCCTGAGCGGCATGACGGCTGCGTGGTCCCATTGTGTTTATACTTGTGTACTATTGTTTGTACAGATGAACGTGGTACCTTCAGGCATTTGGAAATTTCTCCCAAGGATGAACCAGACTTGTTGAGGTCTACAATTTTTTCTGAGGTCTTGGCTGATTTATTTTTATTTTCCCATGATGTCAAGCAAAAAGGGACTGAGTTTGAAGGTAGGCCTTGAAGTACTTCCCCAGGTACACCTCCAATTGACTCAATTGAGGTCAATTAGCCTATCAGAAGCTGCTAAAGCCATGCCATCATTTTCTGGAATTTTCCAAGCTGTTTAAAGGCACAGTCAACTTAGTGTACAGAATGTAAACATCTGACCCACTGGAATTGTGATGCAGGGAATTATAAGTGAATTAATCTGTCTGTAAACAATTGTTTGAAAAATAAATTGTGTCATGCACAAAGTAGATGTCCTAACCGACTTGACAAAACAATAGTTTGTTAACAAGAAATTTGTGTAGTGGTTGAAAAACGAGTGTTAATGACCCCAACTTAGGTGTATGTAAACTTCCGACTTCAACTGTACACTGAACAAAAATACAAATGCGACTTGTAAAGTGTTGGTCCCTTTTTTCATGAGCTGAAATAAAAGATCCCAGAAGTGTTTAACAACACAATGCCAAAGATGCCAACATTTTGAGAGAGTTTGCAATTGGCATGCTGACTGCAGGAATGTCCAACAGAGCTGTTGCCAGAGAATTAAATCTTAATTTCTCTACCATAAGCTGTCTCCAATGTTGTTTTAGAGAATTACGTCCTACCGGCCTCAGAACCGCAGACCACGTGTAACCACGCCAACCCAGGACCTTCACATCTGGCTTCTTCACCTGCAGGATCAAATGAGACCAGCCACCCTGACAGCTGATGAAACCGAGGTGTAATAAGGCCCTTGTGTGGGGAAAAACTAACTCTTATTGGCTGGGCCTGGCTCCTCAGTGGGTGAGACCGGCTCCCAAGTGGGTGGGCCTATGCCCTCCCAGGCCCACCCATGGCTGCGCCCCTGCCCAGTCATGTGAAATTCATAGACTAGGGCAGAAATCATGTATTTATTTGTCTGATTTCCTTATATGAACTGTAACTCAGTGAAATTGTTGAAATTCTTGTCGTGTTTATATTTTTGTTCAGTATAATTTGTTTTTCTGAAACCGTATTTGAATAGCAAAGAAAATATTTGCTTTTTAGTTAAAGCTCTATATAAACTATATTCGACTACCGAGAGTATTTGAAAAGTTTGTATTTTAAAATAAACTCCAAAATCCAACTATTTTCTGCCCGGTCTGCATTACAGGCTGTTCCCTTGAGACCTCCCCAGTGGCTATGAGCCCTACTCTCTAGTGTTCTAGATCATCCTCTTGGCACAATGTTCTTCTAATCCATTGCAACTGTCTGGAGTAGCTCAACTCTCTGATTAAACATTTAAAAAATGCAATTTTTGGCTATTGAAACATGCACTTGACCCTTTGATTGGACTAGTAAAATGTCATTAACTTCTTAGTGATCCCTTCGCACGTCAATCCCGTTAATGGGATTGATTTGACAATAGTGAAATTGATGTTTGATTGATGTGAAATAGCAGCGCGCCAAATTCAAAAACAGAAATACTCATAATAATAATTCATGAATCATACAAGTGTTATACATCGGTTTAAAGATGAACCTCTTGTTAATCCAGCCACAGTGTCAGATTTCAAAAAGGCTTTCCCGTGAAAGCAAACCATAATGTTATCTGAGGACAGCACCCCATCAAACAAACACATGACAATTATATTTCAACCCGCCAGGCGTGACACAAAACTAAAAAATAACGATATAATTCATGCCTTACCTTTGAAGATCTCTTCTGTTGGCACTCCAATACATCCATTAAACATCACAAATGGTCCTTTTGTTCGATAAATTCTGTTGTTATATCTCCAAAATGTCCATTTATTGGCGTGTTTGATCCAGAAAAACACCGGTTCCAACTCACGCAACATGACTACAAAGTATCTAATGTAGTTACCTGTAAACTTGATCCAAACATTTCAAACGACTTTCCTAATCCAATTTTAGGTATTTTATACGTAAATAATCAATACAATTTAAGACGGGATAAACTGTGTTCAATACCAGTCGAAAACAAAGTGGAGCGAGCTTTCAAGTCACGAGCCCCAACCACAACAGTACACTAGACTCGACCCTCGTTCTGAACAGCCCTACTTCTTAATTTCTCAAAGGAAAAACATCAACCAATTCCTAAAGACTGTTGACATCTAGTGGAAGCGATAGGAACTGCAAGCAAGTGCCTTAGAACTCTAGGTCTACATAGAAACCCCATTGAAAACATTTCCTGGATGGTTTGTCCCCCGGGGTTTCGCCTACCAAATAAGTTATGTTATATTCACAGACATAGTTTTAACAGTTTTAGAAACTTTAGAGTGTTTTCTATCCACATCTACAAATTATATGCATATCCTAGCTTCTGGGCCTGAGTAGCAGGCAGTTTCCTTTGGGCACACTTTTCATCCGGACGTGAAAATAGTGCCCCTAGCCTTAAGAAGTTTTAAGTCAGTTTTAAGTCAGGTGAGCAGGCAAAGGTTTATGATGTAAATAGAAATCATATTCTTCCCACGCAGCAATTATTCATGTATGATGTTGTGAGTTGTGAGTTGTGAGTTGTTTGTTTGTTTCACACTGTTCACATTGTTTCCTTGAATATTTGTTTCACGAAATGAAAGCACAATGATGACGTGTTTGACGTGTTTCTACTGGAAACTAACATTCATTTTAATGAGGCGTTTATCAAAATACTTTTACAAGGCTCCTATAAATGACAAAAATGAAATATTCATAATACATCATCACTGAGTCTGTATGTAACTGTTATAGCCCCAAAGATACGTAGGAATATACAGAACTTGAGAAATATTTTTAAACATTTACCTCAGCTGAGTCCATCCAGAGCAGGGATCGTAGAAAACATTTATAACAGACTCTGTTGATTCAGACAAAGTCACATTTTTAATGACTGTAACCATCCTAAACTCTGTTTGAGAAGACCATGAACTTCTTAGAAGAAAAATATATATTTCTTCCCTTTCAAAAAACACTACTTGGCTACAATATTGGTAATGGTCTCGACTATTGCCAAGGGATCGATACTTGTGCACGCTGTTCCTGTATCAGCTCATCCGACAAATCCAATTCAATTATCTGCAACAGAAGGAGAAAAACAGATCTATCCCAGGTTTCAAAGACCTGAAGAGGGTTTTACTTAAGAGAGACAGGTGAGAATGTGAATTTTCATCCACCTTCAGGATTGATTTCACGATAAATGTTGGTCTCCAAACGCTGTACAGGATATTCAGGGACCTGTGTATGATAAGGTAATCAAAGAGCCATGAGATGCCAAATATTGGATTCCCTCCACTCATCTTTCTGACTGGTGGCATAGTCACTATAGAAATGTGTCATAAATTGTCTAAGAGTAAATATGAACCTGTAATGGTGTATTAGTAAATGCAATATGACAAAAGTGAAATACAGTATGCAGACTTGGTTTCATAGTCAAATGTAATTTTCCTTATATCAATCTGCACCGTGTTGTGACTGCTCAGTTAGAACTGTTAGTTGAAGCTCTAATGTAAAAATGTAATTATTGTATAGATGCGGTGAAGACTTCAAGCAAACTCGACCAAAACAATGGAATTGCCATGGAAACACAGCAAAATTAGACTACATTTAGGCTATTGTTTGTATAGGCATTTCACACTATGTTGAGGTAAGATCTTAGGGTATTTATTGTATGGATGTTTAACCCAAAACATTCATATCATGTCAATCAACTGCATTACAGTTAAAACGACTCTGACTACCACAACCGTTTCTGTATGCTAGCTATGCTAACTAGTTTATACGAACTGGAGTTTAGCAGTCATTTCTTACTAATCTTTTTGAATTTTTATTGAACCTTTATTCAACTAGTTGTCCAGTTGAGAACAAGTTCTCATTTACATCTGCAACCTGGCCAAGATAAAGCAAAGCAGTGCGACACAAACAACACAGAGTTACACATGGGATAAACAAACGTACAGCCAATGACACAATTGAAAAATCTATATTTGCACATTTGCACACAGTGTGTGCAAATGTAGTAAGATTAGGGAGGTAAGGCAATAAATAGGCCATAATGGCAAAATAATGACCATTTAGAATTAACACTGGAGTGATAGATGTGCAGAAGATGATGTACAAGTAGAGATACTGGGGTGCAAAGGAGCAAAAAAAAAAAAACAATATGGGGACGAGGTAGTTGGGTGGGCTATTTACAGATGGGCTGTGTACAGGTGCAATGATTGGTAAGCTGCTCTAACAGCTGATGCTTAAAGTTAGTGAGGGAGATATAATTCTTCAGCTTCAGTGATTTTTGCAATTCGTTCCAGTCATTG
Source organism: Oncorhynchus tshawytscha (assembly GCF_018296145.1). Lineage (NCBI taxonomy): Eukaryota > Metazoa > Chordata > Actinopteri > Salmoniformes > Salmonidae > Oncorhynchus > Oncorhynchus tshawytscha. The sequence continues at coordinate 59,336,459 of NC_056440.1, forward strand.
GCTGCAGAGAACTGGAAGGAAAGGCGGCCAAAGGAGAAGTTGGCTTTGGGGATGACCAGTGAGCGCATGCTACGGGTGGGTGTTGCTATGGTGACCAGTGAGTTGAAATAAAGCGGGGCTTTACCTAGCAAAGACTTATAGATGACCTGGAGCCAGTGGGTTTGGCGAGGAATATGAAGCGAGGGCCAGCCAACGAGAGCATAGAGGTCGTAGTGGTGGGTAGTAAATGGGGCTTTGGTGACAAAATGGATGGCACTGTGATAGACTACATCCAGTTTGCTGAGAAAAGTGTTGGAGGTTATTTTAAAAAATGACATCACCGAAGTCTAGGATTCGTAGGATAGTCAGTTTAACAGGGTATGTTTAGCAGCATAAGTGAAGGAGGCTTTGTTGTGAAGTAGGAAGCTGATTCTAGATTTAATTTTGAATTGGAGATGCTTAACGTGAGTCTGGAAGGAGAGTTTCGTCTAACCAGAAACCTAGGTATTTGTAGTGATGCTAGACGGGCGGGCAGGTGCAGGCCACGATTTAGTTTTACTTGCATTTAAGAGCAGTTGGAAGCCACGGAAGGAGTGTTGTATGGCATTGAAGCTCGTCGGAGATTTGTTAACACAGTGTCCAAAGAAGGGCCAGGAGTATACAGAATGGTGTTGTCTGCATAAAGGTGGATCAGAGACTCACCAGCTGCAAGAGCGACATCATTGATATATACAGAGTAAAGAGTTGGCCTGAGAATTGAACGCTGTGGCACCCCCATAGAGACTGCCAGAGGTCTGGACAACAGGTCCTCCGATTTGACACACTGAACTCTATCTGAGAAGTAGTTGGTGAACCAGGCAAGGCAGTCATTTGAGAATCTGCTGATAAGAATGCGCTGATTGACAGAGTCGAAAGCCTTGGTCAGGTTGGCTGCACAGTACTGTATTTTATCGATGGCGGTTTTGATGTCTTTTAGGACCTTGAGCATGGCTGAGGTGCACCAATGACCAGCTCGGAAACCAGATTTTATAGCGGAGAAGGTACGGTGGGATTCAAAAGGGGTCAGTGATCTGTTTGTTAACTTGGCTTTTGAAGACTTTTGAAAGGCAAGGTAGAATAAATATAGGTGTCACGGCCGTCGAAGGAACTAGACCAAAGCGCAGCATGGTGAGTGTACACATTCCTTTTATTTAGGATGACGCCGACAAAAACAACAAACAATTCAAAACAACCGTGAAGTTAAGGGCTATGTGCCACAAACAAAATTAACTTCCCACACTGAAAGCAGGGAAAGGGCTACCTAAGTATGGTTCCCAATCAGAGACAACGATAGACAGCTGTCCCTGATTGAGAACCATACAAGCATTTCGCTACACTCGCATTAACATCTGCTAACCATGTGTATGTGACAAATAAAAATTGATTTGATTTGATTTGATACCCGGCCAAAACATAGAAATACAAAATCATAGAAAAACAAAACATAGAATGCCCACCCCACATCACACCCTGACCTAACCAAATAGAGAAATAAAACGGCTCTCTAAGGTCGGGGCGTGACAATAGGTCTGTAACAAGTTTGGGTCTAGATTGTCTACCCCTTTGAAGAGGGGGATGACCGTGGCAGCTTTCCAATCTTTAGGGATCTCAGACGATATGAAAGAGAGGTTGAACCGGCTAGTAATAGGGGTTGCAACAATTGCGGTGGATAATTTTAGATGGGTCCAGATTGTCTAGCCCAGCTGATTTGTAGGGGTCCATATTTTGCAGTTCTTTCAGAACATCAGCTATCTGGATTTGCGTGAAGGAGAAGTGGGGGAGGCTTGTGCAAGTTGCTGTGTGGGGATGCTGAGATGTTGACCGGGGTTGGGGTAGCCAGGTAGAAAGCATGGCCAGCCGTAGAAAAATTCTCAATTATCGTAGATTTATCATTGTTGACACTGTTTCCTAGCCCCAGTGCAGTGGGCAGCTGGGAGGAGGTGCTCTTATTCTCCATGGACTTTACAGTGTCCCAGAACTTTTTGGAGTTCGTGCTACAGGATGCAAATTTCTGCTTGAAAAAGTTCGCCTGGGCTTTGCTAACTGCCTGTGTATATTGGTTCCTAACTTCCCTGAAAAGTTGCATATCGTTGGGGCTATTCGATGCTAATGCAGTACACTACAGGATGTTTTTGTGCTCGTCAAGGGCAGTCAAAGTTGGGGTGAACCAAGGGCTATATCTGTTCTTCGTTCAATATTTTTTGAATGGCGCATGCTTATTTAAGATGGTGAGGTAAGCACTTTTAAAGAATAACCAGGCATCCTGTACTGACGGAAAGAGGACCAATATCCTTCCAGGATATCCGGGCCAGCTCGATTAGAAAGGCCTGCTCGCTGAAATGTTTTAGGGAGCGTTTGACAGTGATAAGGTGTGGTCGGTTGACCGCGGACCCATAGCAGATGCAGGCAATGAGGCTGTGATCTCTGAGATCCTGGTTGAAGACAGCAGAGGTGCATTTAGAGGGCAGGTTGGTCAGGATGATATCTATGAGGGTGCCCGTGTTTACGGATTTAGGGTTGTACCTGGTAGGTTCTTTGATAATTTGAGTGAGATTGAGGGCATCTAGTTTATATTGTAAAATGGCCAGGGTGTTAATTAAGCATATCCCAGTTTAGGTCACCTAACAGTACGAACTCTGAAGATAAATGGAGGGCAATTAATTCACATATGGTGTCCAGGGCACAGCTGGGGGCTGAGGTGGGTCAGGCGGCAACAGTGAGAGACTTTTTTCTGGAAAGGTGGATTTTTAAAAGTATAAACTCGAACTGTTTGGGCACAGACGTGGATAGCGTGACATAACTCTGCAGACTATCTCTGCAGTAGATTGCAACTCCACCTCCTTTGGCAGTTCTATCTTGGTGGAAAATGTTGTAGTTGGGGATGGACATTTTTTGGAAAGTGGCAACTTCTACATGTTATGCAGCGAAAACAACCAAATATATTCAAATCGGACTTAAGTAACCACTCTGTGTGCCTGTTACAATACATACATCATGACTAATTAGACGAATATCCACTTTGTTAGATCAGAATTGTTGAATGTGTGCCAATCTAGTCAATGGAACGTCTGTGTTCCATTGACTCCTTTACCACATCTATTACAGCTAATGTTCTTATTACAGCCAATGTTCTTATTACAGCCAATGTTCTTATTACAGCCAATGTTCTTATTATAGCTAATGTTCTTATTACAGCTAATGTTCTTATTACAGCTAATGTTCTTATTACAGCTAATGTTCTTATTACAGCTAATGTTCTTATTACAGCTAATGTTCTTATGACAGCTAATGTTCTTGTTACAGCTAATGTTCTTACTACAGCTAATGTTCTAAGGCAGTGTTTCCCAACCCTGGACAAGCACACTTGATTCAACGTGTTAACTAATCATTAAGCCCTTAATGAGTTGAATGAGGTGTGTTTGTCAAGGGCTACAACTAAACTGTGTACTGTTGGGGGTATTCGAGGACCAGGGTTAGGAAAACACTGTTCTAAGGGACCATTTGAAATGTACTGGTGTGGGGGGGTCTAGTCCAAAATAGGGGACGGTTGATAATCCTCAACAGTGAATCAACATTTAAAAAGTTAGAATTTTTTTTCGGTAAAACTACACTAAATATAATCTCATGTCACCAAATAATTGATTAAAACAGACTATTTTGCACTGTAGGGTAGCACCATGGTTAGCCGGAGGACAGCTAGCTTCTGTCGTCCTCTGGGTACATTGACTTCAATACAAGACCTAGAAGGCTCATGGTTCTCACGCCCTTCCATAGCCTTACACATTAATTAAGACAACATCCAGAGGATGTCCTTCAACCTATCAGAGCTCTTGCAGCATTAACTGACATGTTGTCCACCCAATCAAAATATCAGAGAATGAATCTAGTACTGAAAGCATAAGATACAGCAAGCTAGCCATGCAGTGCATAAAATGTAGTGATAGCCTCAAAGTGAGAGAAAGACAAGAGTTGAACAGTTTTGAACAAATAAATTTCATGCGTAACTGGCTGCAGGGAAGTCAGGCGCCGGAGAGCAGAATTGGGTAGCAAACGGAGCCCTTTATTACGGCGAATAAACACACGGCACGAGGAACAATAAACAAATACGGGTTGACATAACCCAGCGCAAACCAGTCTAACGTGCACATACACGTAACAACAAACAATTCCACACACAGATATGGGGGGAACAGAGGACGTCAAATAATGAAGGAATGTAAACCAGGTGTGCGGGAAAACAAGACAAAACAAATGGAAAAGTAAAAGTGGATCGGCGATGGCTAGAAGATCGGTGACGTTGACCACCGAACGCCGAGGAACCGAAGAACCGACATCGGCGGAAGTCGTGACAGAGAAAGAGCTAGCTGTATTTGGTTGTATATTTTTTTTAACTTTCACTTAGCTAGATAATGTAGCTATATAGTTTAGCTTACTCAAACACCCGGCTCAAACAGAGAGGGATGCTATGTTAGCTAGTCAAGGTAAAGCTTTTGGTTTTAAAAATGTATTGCCACCGGGGCCCACTGGTGTAACTGCTTTCTGACTATACACTGTACTGCATGATAGTAGAACTGATATTGCAGGCGAAAGCCTGAGAAAAATCCAATCCGGAAGTGCCTCATGTTTTGAAAGCTTTGCGTTCCAATGCGTGCCTATTGAGCAGTGAATGGGCTATCAAACAGATTACTTTTTCTCCGTATTCCCCAAGGCGTCTACAGCATTGTGACGTAGTTTTACGCATTTATGTTGAAGAATACCCGTAAGCGGCTACATTGCGCAACTGGTCACCTGATGGCTCACAGAGTGATTCTCGCGTAAAATACAGAGGTAGCCATTATTCCAATCAGTCCTACTGAAAAACCAATTGTCCCGGTGGATATATTATTGAATAGATATTTGAAAAACACCTTGAGGATTGATTATAAACAAGGTTTGCCATGTTTCTGTCGATATTATGGAGCTAATTTGGAATATTTTCCGGCGTTTAGAACAAACGGAGCTATTTCGCCTACAAAAACAATATTTTTGGAAAAAAGGAACATTGGCTATCTAACTGGGACTCTCGTGAACGAAAACATCCAAAGCTCATCAAAGGTAAACGATTTAATTTGATTGCTTTTCTGATTTCCGTGACCAAGTTACCTGCTGCTAGCTGGACAAAATGCTATGCTAGGCTATTGATAAACTTACACAAATGCTTGTCTAGCTTTGGCTGTAAAGCCTATTTTGAAAATCTGAGATGACAGGGTGATTAACAAAAGGCTAAGCTGTGTCTCAATATATTTCACTTGTGATTTTCATGAATAGGAATATTTTCTAGGAATATTTATGTCCGTTGCGTTATGCTAATTAGTGTCAGTCGATGATTACGCTCCCTCATGCGGGATGGGGAGTCATTAGAGGTTTTAAGTTTGCTGAAAATAAATACAGTTGACAGTGAGAGGATGTTTCTTTTTTGCTGAGTTCATATATACATTTAGATTAGAGATGAATTCTAAACTGCCACTTGAGGTAGTTTAACTGATAAAATGGCAGCATGTCTACGGTGGCGAGACCAAAACGAGTTCCCCAGAGAATAATTACAAACAGGTTGATAATGATGAGTTCTCAAGGAGATACCACTTCTCCAAGGACTCTGTAATGCAACTGGAAAGAAAGGTTGGACCAACCATTAAGCATAGGAGTGATAGGAACGCAGCTGTACCCCCATTCTTCAGCTCTTGAATCCTGCGGTTCTTCGCAACTAGATGTTTCCAGATAGTGGATGGGGGTCTTTTTGGACTTGGACAAATCAACCGTCTGCAGGATTGTAGTCAGAGTATCCAGTGCTATTGCCAGTCTGAAGAATCAGTACATAAGGTTCAGGCCTACAGAGGTAACAACGGCTGGATTTTACAGGAGAGTTAGATTCCCAGGTGTACTAGGGGCAATAGACTGTACACACATTCCTATTCCCAACCCTGGTGGTGAAAATGGAGAACTATTCCGCAATCGGAAAGGCTATTACTCCATCAATATGCAGGTTGTCTGTGATGACAAAATTCAGCTCACCAGCATCGTAGCTAGATGGCCGGGATCCACCTATGACAGCAGAATCTTTGACAATAGTCGTCTGTGTGCAATGCTGGAAAGGGGGGCATATGAATGGATATGACAATGGATATGCCTGTCGTGGGCACCTTATGACTCCCCTTTTAAACCCCCAGACATCTGAAGAGAGAGAATACAATACATTTCATATCCTGGCAAGAGATTTCATAGAGAGAGTTTTTGGAGTGTGGAAAAAAAGATTTCACTGCCTAAAGGAAAGGACTCCGCACAAAGATGGACACTACACTGACAATCATTATTGCAGTGGCGGTTCTGTATAACTTTGGCAAGAGACAAGGAGACAAGCTACCTGAGGAGGCTGAAGAGGACCTACCTGAGGAGAATACAGAAGATGGACAGGTGCAACATGCTGCCAATGCAAATGGGAATGCTGTGAGGAGAATCTTGACTGACAACCATTTTGCAGCCTAAGGGGTGTATAATGTAACATTGGTAACATGTAAAAAGAAATATTATATATATATTTTTGATCGACACATACAATTCCTAGTTAGGCTATCTGTATTCAAATATATTATTAAGACTTTGTTATTGTCAATACCATACAGGGTGGAACTGGAAGCACCAGAATGAGTTTTCTTTCTAGAACTGGCAAATAACAGATTTTATTTCAAATCAGCCAACCCATGAGAACCTTTCACGATGGAATTGCAGTAATTCTAACATTACATCGTTATTATTTTATCAAGGAGCAGCAACTTTGTGGCCTCATTTGTCAAGTAGGCTAGCCACTTCGTTTCAACACACAAAATACCTCATATTGGTGTAACATGTCACTAATCATAGTTTAAAACCATTAATCATTAATTTACTGATACAGATTTAAAATTAAGTAGTGCAACACCTCTCTGATTAATTACAAACCTAGATTTACAAAACCTAGATTAACTCTAATTCTAGATTAATTGAAACCATTTTGGTGCAACCCACCCTTGATCTATCTTGAATTTACAGTTGAAGTCGGAAGTTTACGTACACCTTAGCCAAATACGTTTAAACTCATTTTTTCACAATTCCTGACATTTAATCCTAGTAAAAACTCTGTTTTATGTCAGTTAGGATCACCACTTTATTTTAAGAATGTGAAATGTCAGAATAATAGTAAAGAGAATGATTTCTTTAAGCTTTTATTTCTTTCATCACATTCCCAGTGGGTCAGAAGTTTACATACATTCAATTAGTACTTGGTAGCATTGCCTTTAAATTGTTTAACTTGGGTGAAATGTTTCAGGCAGCCTTCCACAAGCTTCCCACAATAGGTTGGGTGAATTTTAGCCCATTCCTCCTGACAGATCTGGTGTGACTGAGTCAGGTTTGTAGGCCTCCTTGCTCGCACACACTTTTTCAGTTCTGCCCACACATTTTCTATAGGTTTGTGGTTAGGATTTTGTCATGGCCAATCCAATATCTTGACTTGGTTGTCCTTAAGCCATATTGCCACAACTTTGGAAGTATGTCCATTTGGAAGACCCATTTGCGACCAAGCTTTAACTTCCTGACAGGCAGGCGGCTCTGGCGGCTTCGGACTGACGGGCGGCTCTGGCGGCTCCGGACTGACGGGCGGCTCTGGTGGCTCCGGACTGGAGGGAGACTCTGGAAGGAGAAGACGCAGAGACAGCCTGGTGCGTGGGGCTGCCACAGGGCCCACCAGGCTGGGGAGATTTACTGGAGTCCTGGTGCGAAGAGGAGGCACCGGATAAACTGGGCTGTGGGGTGCACTGGAGCTCTGGTGCGCAGCCTTGGCACTACTCCTCCAAGCTGAATGCCCACTTTAGCCCGGATCCTCCAGAGTGCAGGCACAGGTCGAACCGGGCTGTGGAGGAGCACTGGAGTTCTGGTGCTTACCACTTGCACCTCTCCGTTAGGCTCAATGCCCACTTTCGCCCGGCACGGGCGGAGCGCAGGCATAGGACGAACAGCACCCTCCCAGCATCCCGGAGACACAGTACGCAGAGCCGGCGCAGGATACCCTGGGCCGATACGGCGCACCAGAGACCAAACACGCTGGGCTGGTACAATCCACCCTTGCTGGATGCCTACTCTCGCATAGCACTTGCGGGGGGGCTGGCCTATAGCGCTCCGGGCTATGAGCGCGCACTGGCAACACTGTGCGCTTCATCGCATAACACGGTGCCTGACCAGTGCTACGCTGCTTCCGGTAAGCACGGGAGTTGGCTCAGGTGGAGTGGTTGAAAAACGGGTTTTAATGACTCCAACCTAAGTGTACGTAAACTTTCGACTTCAACTGTATTTTGTGCTTTGATGTTACAGTTTTTTATTGCAATCTTTCTATACTGTTAGTCCCTCTATTTCCTTTGTTAATTTTAACTATTTTGACCTAAATTGCATTTGTTTTAAAGATGAGTATTGAATTGCATATTACAGCGATGTTTGTCAGACCATGAGACGTCCCAAAAATTGGTCTTCTCACAAAAACGTCTGTAGCGTCCGAACGGTTGGCATACAAAACTAATTCTATGTAAAGATCAAACAAGTGTCACGGGACTAGTCTGAATGTTACCAGGTACTGGTTAATAAAAATATGGAAGTACGGAGGTAGTTTTGTGGCAACAAAAAAAGGGGGGTTAAATATGTGTCGAAAAAAATCTAAAATATTTTCTGAACTTTATTATATCTTCTAGATATAGGACAGACACTTCTACACCTTATTCCTTATTATACATTTTTTTACTGTCTGTTTTTCCATTTAGGAATGTGTTTTTCAATGCATTTATTTGGGCTATAGTAGTAAAGAAAAATGTAATATTTTAACAAATAATTTTTCTGTCCCAACAGCAGTGCTTTCTTTCCAGCACAATGGAGTGAATCCTCACCACCACTACACCTGGATATCAGCAGAGCCTTGTTCTGGCAGTGAAACAATTCATTCAGCCTTGTTTACAGCCTTTAAAAAAACATTGATGATATGGCTGACCATATCTCCCTGGCATATTACATAATTTATGCAGCAACATATGAGACATTTTTGGACTCACCTTGTTGTGCGCGTCGGTCCTTCGTTGGCAAATTTTGTCATCAAAGAAAAAGATTGAACAATTCCGAGTTGGATGACTGTTCAAAACGTATTTTCCCAGTTGCAATGCTTGCGGTTTGCGACTGTCACCGATTCCTTCCAACCAACTCATTGTTGAATTTTCCATTTTCAACTTGTTGCATGATGTTTAGGTTCAATGGCCGATGAGCACCGATACTTTTTATCTATATTTTCTCTTCATTATTTATCTTCATCTGACAAGGATTAAAATGGATTTGCCAGTAGACTTGATTCACGATGATAACTGCTAGCTAAGATTGTGAGAGTAAGATGTTGACATGATCAGTCCAATTAAAGCTACTGTACATATAACGTGATTTGACGTCATTTCTGTGGCCAATGACCTTGAGCCTTCTTGGAATGGCACTTGTAATATAACTCTATGGTAGGACACAAAGGGCTGAAATGTTGGATGTCTACCATTACTAAAGGACTGAAGTTAGGCAATTCTGCAAGGTCCCCCATGAGTGACAGAATACTGAGCCGATCACGGCCCAATGCTCCTATTTCTGCTGGCCGGCCCCACCACATAAAGCACTGAGCTTGGCTGGAACACCTGAATTTTGGAGCTGCCTCAAGAAAACAAAAAAGAGACCACAGTCTTTTTTTGCAAAAAAATGTGAGTCTCAAAACAGGTGGGGCTCTGCCCTGCCATGAATGACGGGTCGCCACTGCCTACAGGGGTCTTACAATTCTAAATCATTTTTAAGCATTTATTTTAATGATACCTCCAATTGGACCATCCAGATGATTGTTTCCAACTATAATAAACTGGTCAATTTGCAAACGGACAACTCAATTTTGACATGACTTGACACAAACAAAACATACTTCACCAAAATGCATCACATCTGCATCGCAAATAGGCATCCCAAATGCACTATTCCTCTCGACTCTCCAATGTGTGTTATCCATGCATGGCTGAGATTAGCTGTAACAACCACAATGGTTGCCAAGAGAAGCGGAGAGCAAAAGAGAAGAGAGAGAGGTTCTACTCAAGCAGCTCACTGTGAACAGATGTTCCATTAACCAAGAACTAACGTGACCCCTCACTCTTTGTCTCTGACAGTGGAAAGAAAGAGAACATAGCGAGAGAAAGAAAACAGATGTTGGTTATTACGTAATCCACAGGCATCCGTGTGCTGAGTGTCTCATCTCTGCAAATTAAAAACGGTTCTAAAATCAGCCCAGTCCAAAAATATGGTCATGTAAAAATGGGAATAGTGAAATAATAGGTTGTCTACCAGAAAATGTGAAGGTTGTAATAAAATAACTGCACATCTGCTGTAAGTAAGAAATGCAATGCCTAATATAACCCCTCCATTCCTCACCTTAACCCTGCTCCTCATAAACCTATCAAAGTATCATGTTATAATCCCGTGTGTGTGTGTGTGTGTGTGTGTGTGTGTGTGTGTGTGTGTGTGTGTGTGTGTGTGTGTGTGTGTGTGTGTGTGTGTGTGTGTGTGTGTGTGTGTGTGTGTGTGTGTGTGCATGGGTCTTTCTATAAATAATGGGGACAACATGTGACATTGGGATACATATTTCAAAATAGATTGAAACAAAAATGGAAAGCATTTTCATGCAGTTCCACATGTGTACTTAGGGGAAAAAAAGTGAATATATGCAAAATGGCTCATAACTCCTATGCAGCAACATGGGACTAGGACTACGCAGGGATCATACAGACATTAAAATGAAATTCATGGACTTTCAGGGATTTTTTCAAGCACTTAATTCTAATTTTCAAAGGACCTCAATGTTATACCATTGTGTAATTTATATAATTGTACATATAGGGCCTAATATAGAACCCTCCACCCACAAACAGCATGCAATAGTGTAAAAGAAAAAGTAGGCCATTACCACTTTAAGAATAATGAAATGTTTATGATATTCACATTATTATTACATTCTAAAATATCTGAGAATAATGTGGACATTGCCTGACTAAATAGATTGTAGCCCGACGCAGGCACACATAATAAAGGAATGAATAGCGGTAGCATTAATCTCACCATGGCTGTTTTTATAATGAGAAAGTGAACAAAAACCAGGTTCCTTTTATAATGGAAGGATTTGTATGGAAAGCCAAGCTGAAGCCAACATTCGTTGTTGTTGTCTTCATAATAACAGAGTAGCGTAACACACTTCAATTGAAGTGGTGGGAAACCAACTGAAGTGGCCACATCTCTCACAAAAACAGATCAAAAATGAAATCAAGGGTAATTATAAGGAATCCGGAGAACGTTTACATTAGCTACAATACTTACAATTACTTTTCAAGCACCAAATTGAGGAAATGTCAATTTTCAGGGTAGGCCTATTCCAGTAGTTGAATTTCTGAGGTTCATGTTGTTTAAAATTGCAGGTGTAACATGGACATCAAAATGTATTTGTCCTGTTATTTTATCACCATGTGATATTGTCAATAAGCCCACTAGGCTATGTCATTTGGTGTCATTATATCCAGAAGAATTCATAGGAAGAGCATTGGGTGTTGTTAAATAGTCTATCCTACACAGTTGCGCACAGTAGACTCGGTCCTATCCGATGCACAAAAACATATGAAAACATGAGCTCATTACCTTGATGATTTCTCTGTTAAATCAAGCGAGGCCTGCTGTAAATCAAGCAGACAACGACAGATGATCAACCTCAATTTGCTAGGAACATTAGATCCAGCATGGATCCAGGCACAACTGTCTTCACCAGCACTAAGAATGACACCAACATATTCTGGACATTCCTCGCGAACACCTTTTTTTCAAGCACTTGGGCACATTGCATCCCTTATTACAACAGCTGTTCATCACCTGGCTGTCATTCGGAAAATTGCTTCCTGGATCAGATGATGATGATGTGTGAAAATATCACGGAAGAGCTCGACACCAAATGCACATCTAACAAGTATTATTCATAATTATTGAAGAACCACGTTAAGTCAATGACAGTTTCGATTTAGGTTGTATCACGGTAAGTTTAGGTTTTAAGTATCAAGGTAAGGTGACTCTTTCAGTTAGAAGCATTCGATTTTTCAATTGCACTTACTATTTTGGATTTGCGTGCCCATGAAAGATGTTTTCATCACGCAACATAAGGAGACACAAAATGGTACACTGCATTTCTGAGATTAGATTTACAAAAAAACTGTCTGACAGCTAGATCCAGGATTCTGACAGGTTCACACTAATTTAACTGATTAATGCTTAAATGTATTATTATTTATTTTTTTAGCTTTATGTCACACGATTTTGGACAAATCCGTCAAGACACCAACCATGACAAACGGTTAAACAGATTTTAAATTAACTCGTGAATTGTAATGAATATAGCTATGACCCCCCTTATATCTTATTGTAATGACATAAAACCAAATTGGCAGATTATTATCAATGTCCTATCGACAAAAATAACAAGTTCATAGAAATACCAGCATGTGTGTGTGCAAGTGTAGATTCTTATAGATATGTATACATGTATTTATGCATACACTAGATCAAACATTAAATGACACGCACACACACACACACACACACACACACACACACACACACACACACACACACACACACACACACACACACACACACACACACACACACACACACACACACACACACACACACACACACACACACAGTACAGTACTGGGAGATTCCCATGAAGAAATTGTTGTAAAACTTTATTTGGATAGTCCATCAGTAACATTTCAACTTAACTATCTACTAGCCCTAAACCTAACCTTAACCATTATCCTAAACCTTAACTTAACCCTAATACTAACCCTAGCCTTAACACTTGCTCTAACCATTATTCTAAGCCTAACCCTAACCATAACTTTAGTAAGCAGTTGCTTATCAACAGATAGTTTGTTGATAGTGCTATCCTGGACAGTGACAATTTTAGCATGTAAATCTTGGTGGGGAAAACTCCCCAAAATGTTTTAGATGCATGCCAGCAAAGCCACTACACAACATTTTATTATATTATTAGCCCTATGGGATATAAAGAGGAAGGAAAATACAGTCACAAAGATCCACTTTCATAGATAATATATCGATGCACAGACAGCACATTGCGCAAACAAAACAACCCTCGCAAAATCAACTGGAATTACATGGGTCTATTACTGAACTTTTTGTTGAAAATGAGAAGAGACTGTCACTGGCAAACATGGTTACAAACCCAACAACATTATGTAGTCTCCCTTCCTCGATAAGAAAAGCACATGAGCTAATTATAATACACAGAGTAAGCAAACAATGAAATCATTCCAACATAGCCTAAAATGACTAATAATATACTAATGAGAGATAGACCTATATAAGCTATATAACAATTGAGATGTACAAACTATGGCTTAAGGGAACATTGAGCGGATAAGAGGCAAGCCGTAATTTTGATTGAGTAATCAGTATAACTATTTGTTCAGCATTTTTTAAATGTACAGCGACACAATTCAGAACATGGGCAGTTCTTACAGTATTCTCCCTGTACACCAAGTCAGAAACGTGGGATAAAAAACGTTCAAAAAATGTTCAAAACAACTGAGAATTCAGAAAAAAACCAGGTTGAATTATGACGTCAATGATCTTCAGGTCTGAGCTCTAGAAAGAGGCCAGAGTTCCCAACTTGGAATTCTGAGTTGGATGACATTTCAAAATCTATTTTCCCAGTCCGATCTCGTTTTTCTCAGTTCCCAGTGGTCTTGAACGCACCGAAGTCTGAGATTTACCAGTTTCCAGTTGTTCTGAATGCGGTAGAAGTCACAATCAACAACAAAGTGTTAATCTTTTTCTCCACAACTCCAGAATGGCTGCAATTTATTAACCATTTACTAATCATAACTTAAGCATTGTTTTGCAGTCCCTACTCTAAAGTGAGCGCTATTTAACCCTTACCTAACCAAAACTAACCCTTACCTGACCTGACCAAACCTAAACCTAACACTAAATGTTGTGCAATATTTTTGTAAATGCCTTTTAAATGTTTTATTACACACTGTTAAAATAAAATATACCCTAATGTTCTCTATATACCATGACATATGCGACCCAAACATACTGTATGTGGTCCAATTCATGTATCATCTATGTATCTAACAGCAGTGTCTTGTTTGTTTCTTATTTGAGCCAGAGGCCAATCATATAATGTATATATATTTGGGGTTGGGGACTAACTGATTACATGTAATCTGATTACACATTTGTAAAAACTGTAATCAGTCATGTTACCAGCTAAAATGTCATGCTGGATTGACAGCATGGCAAATGTATTCTACCTTTTCTGGCCCATGGTGTTGCATGTGAATGTTTATCCTTGTAAGCTAGGGAAAGAGACCTTTTTAGACAGACGTTTTAAATCCTTAAACCCAGACTTGGACCACACACCCTCTCCACCGCACAGCAGGCAGTGGAAGCAAAATTGCGATTGCTTTGCGACCACGCAGTGAGCCATTGATTCCTTCCAAATCAATCATTGTTGAATTTGCGATTTGCGACTTGTTGTGTAATGTTTATGTCCCATGGCCGTTTTTATTTTATTTTTATTTATCCATTATTTTACCAGGTAAGTTGACTGAGAACACATTCTCATTTGCAGCAACAACCTGGGGAATAGTTACAGGGGAGAGGAGGGGGATTAATGAGCCAATTGTAAACTGGGGATTAATTGGTGACCGTGATGATTTGAGGGCCAGATTGGGAATTTAGCCAGGACACCGGGGTTAACACCCCTACTCTTACAATAAGTGCCATGGGACCTTTAATAACCTCAGAGAGTCAGGACACCCGTTTAACGTCCCATCCGAAAGACAGCACCCTACACAGGGAAGTGTCCCCAATCACTGCCTTGGGGCATTGGGATATTTTTTAGACCAGAGGAAAGAGTGCCTCCTACTGGCCCTCCAACACCACTTCCAGCAGCATCTGGTCTCCCATCCAGGAACCAACCCCCTGCTTAGCTTCAGAAGCAAGCCAGCAGTGGTATGCAGGGTGGTATGCTGCTGGCATTCTTGCTAGCTGCCCCCCGTTGAGCATCGATACGTTTTATCTGTCATTTCTCTTCACATGACAAGGATTGAAAAGGATTTGCCGGTAGATTGACAACGTGATTCATGATGATGACTGTTTGTTTAGCGTGGTAGCTAAGATTGTGAAAGTATGATGTTGACATGATCAGTCTAATCAAAGCTACGGTAGATATAACATGATTTGACGTAATTTTATCTGTGGCCAATGACTTTAAGCCTTCTTGGACGGGCACTTGTAATGTAAATCTATGGCAGCACCCAAGGAGGCTTGAGCTTTCTAGCTCTCCCTGTAAATTCTGCGGTGACGTACGTTCCCCACGAGTGACAGAACACTGAGCCAATTACAGCCCACCTAGAGAAGATTACCAACGCCTATGCTGTGTATTTTCGCTGGCTGCCCCGCCATCACAGAAAGCACTGAGCTAGGCTGAAACACCTGCATTTTGGAGCTGCCTTACTGAAGAAAGAGACCATGTTTGTATGCAGCTTTAGTTTATTTTTTATTTTACATTGTTTGCAAATTGATATGTGACACGAATTATTACCAAAATAACATGCAAAACTTGCAACCAAAACAGGCGGGGCTCAGTCATCAGTGACGGGTCGCCACTGATCCTGAAGCTTGAGTACAGGACATTACCAGACTGCTTCCTACAGCAGCAGCTGGGGGCTGACGCTGTCATAGCCCATATGGGGTCAAACGACATCAGGACATCCAGCTCAGAACTGTTGAAAATGGATTAAAGAACTGATTCTAGCTCTGAAAGATTCCAAAAAGCAGCCAATTATTTCAGGCCCGATACCATCACTGGGCGCCTGGCTGTGAAAGATTCAGCAGGCTACTGTCATTACACACCTGGCTAAATACTACTAAAGCTCTTTTGGCATAACTTTTATAGATAACTTTGACACCTTTTGGAAACAAATGATGCTCCACAGGAACGACGGAGTCCATCCAAATCGTCTTGCCTCCTGGACCCTGTCCGCACATTACAAGGCTGCGTTGAGACAATGACTAATCAGTGACCCAAGCCCTGCTCACATAATCCCTATCGATTGAGTTGTCGTAGTGCTGCTGCAAATGTACATTGTCCCACGAGCATTGGCATTCATAATATAAGTACCCTAATTTATGTCCCTCTAACTACCTTGAATTCCCCCCTATCCTACAGCTATTGTATGCATAAATCATGCGCTAATGAACGTGAGTTATACTGTTAGCACTAAGGCGGTTTTCCCTAATAGGAAGTCCACGGTGTGCAGCTCACCCTGCACTATCAGCTAAAAAAAAATACCACTGTAATATCTGACCTCTAATAAGCCTCCCAGTAAAGCAATAAAAACTATCAAGAATTCCAGAAAAGTGCTAAAAACAGCCCACATTAATATAAGAGGGTTCATGAAATCAATAACTTGCTAATAAGAGAACGTTCATATGTTAACTATCTCTGAAACTCACTAACTGATTACCTTTGATGATACAGTGGTATGTCAATGGTCTTCAACATCTTCAGAAGAGACAGGAATGCCAATGGTGGAGGTGTTGCTGTTTATGTTCAGAGTCCTGTAAATCTCAGAGAGGATCTCATGTCAACTGTTGTTGAAGTAATATGGCTACAGGTTCACCTACCTCACCAAAAGCCCATTTTTGTGGGAAGCTGCTATTGTCCACCAAGTGCTAACGGTCCGTATCTGGATAGTATGTGTGAAATGCTTGATGATGTAAGTGATATCAAAAGAGGTATATTTCCTGGGTGACCTAAATATTGACTGGCTTTCATCAAGCTGCCCACTTATGAAAAAGCTTCCAATTGTAACCAGTTCCTGTAACCTGGTTCAGGTTATCAGTCAACCTACCAGGATATTTACAAACAAACACAGGAATGAAATCCTCCACATGTATCTTTACCAAAGCTGCAGAAATCGTCTCTAAATCAGTATCCAAATCCATCGGATGTAGTGGTCATAATATAGTAGCTGTCACGTTCTGACCATAGTTCTGTTATTTTATTATTTGTTTTAGTATGGTCAGGGCGTGAGTTGGGGTGGGCAGTCAATGTTTGTTTTTCTATGTTGATTTTTGTGTTCGGCCTAGTATGGTTCTCAATCAGAGGCAGGTGTCGTTAGTTGTCTCTGATTGAGAATTATACTTAGGTAGCCTGGTTTTCACTTTTGGTTTGTGGGTGTTTGTTTCCGTGTGAATGTTTGGGCTTGATTACCAACAACGACGAGACAACCTAAAGGGAGGAGGTGAGGGCTCTGGGAGTGTGGTGGCAAGAAAATAACCTCTCATTCAACGTCAACAAAACAAAGGAGATGATCGTGGACTTCAGAAAACAGAAGAGGGAGCACCCCCTGATCCACATCGACAGGACAGCAGTGGAGAAGGTGGAAAGTTTTAAGTTCCTCGAAGTACACATCACAGACAAACTGAAATGGTCCAAACACACAGACAGTGTGGTAGAGAAGGCGCAACTGCACCTCTTCAATCTCAGGAGGCTGAAGAAATTAGTCTTTTCACCTAAAACACTCACAAACTTTTACAGATGCACAATTGAGAGCATCCTGTCGGGCTGTATCATCGCCTGGTATGACAACTGCATCGCCCACAACAGCAGGGCTCTCCAGAGGGTGGTGTGGTCTGCCCAATACATCACCGGAAGGAAACTACCTGCCCTCTAGGACACCTACAGCACCCGATGTTGCATGAAGGACAAAAAGATCATCAAGGACAACAACCACCTGAGCCACTGCCTGTTCACCCCGCTATCATCCAGAAGGCAAGGTCAGTACAGGTGCATCAAAGCTGTGTCCGAGAGACTGAAAAACAGCTTCTATCTCAAGGCCATCAGACTGTTAAATTGCCATCACTAGCACAGAGAGTGTACTGCCTATATACACTTATACACAGACTTGAAATCATTGGCCACTTTAATAAATGGAACACTTGTTACTTTAATAATATTTACATATCCTGCATTTATCATCTCATATGTACAGTATGTACTGCATTCTGTACTATTCTACTGTATCTTAGTCTATGTCTCTCTGACATTGCTCGTCCATATATTTATATATTCTTAATTCCATTCCTTTACTTAGATTTGTGTGTATTAGGTATATGTTGTGAAATTGTTAGATAGTACTTAGACATTAGATATTGCTGCACTGTCGGAACTAGAAGCACAAGCATTTCGCTACACCTGCAATAACATCTGATAAACACGTGTATGTGACCCAAAACATTTGATTTGATGTAGCCCATGTATCTGATGCAGTCTGGCAAAAAAAAAAAGAGAATGACATGCAATACTATTCTTGTCCAGACAGCATCAGATACATAGGCTACACATACTGAGACAGAGGGGAGCTGTTTCACATGCTCGGATGCTTTATCTGAGATGAATGTATCTTTCTGTCGGCGCGTGTATCTGTCAAATACATTATCAATATTTCAATATTTTTGGGGGGACTAGCAAGGAGGTATGAAAGGGCGGGCCAGGTCTCCGAAGGCCCGCCCATGACTCCGGCCCTGGCCAATGCCCAGAATACATGGGAAGACTGGTCTCATCTCTCAGTTCAGCTTGGATGTGGTATACATTTATTTATTTTTATTTTTTTTATTTCACCTTTATTTAACCAGGTAGGCTAGTTGAGAACAAGTTCTCATTTGCAACTGCGACCTGGCCAAGATAAAGCATAGCAGTGTGAACAGACAACATAGAGTTACACATGGAGTAAACAATTAACAAGTCAATAACACAGTAGAAAAAAAGGGGGAGTCTATATACAATGTGTGCAAAAGGCATGAGGAGGTAGGCGAATAATTACAATTTTGCAGATTAACACTGGAGTGATAAATGATCAGATGGTCATGTACAGGTAGAGATATTGGTGTGCAAAAGAGCAGAAAAGTAAATAAATAAAAACAGTATGGGGATGAGGTAGGTGAAAATGGGTGGGCTATTTACCAATAGACTATGTACAGCTGCAGCGATCAGTTAGCTGCTCAGATAGCTGATGTTTGAAGTTGGTGAGGGAGATAAAAGTCTCCAACTTCAGCGATTTTTGCAGTTTGTTCCAGTCACAGGCAGCAGAGTACTGGAACGAAAGGCGGCCAAATGAGGTGTTGGCTTTAGGGATGATCAATGAGATACACCTGCTGGAGTGCTTGCTACGGATGGGTGTTGCCATCGTGACCAGTGAACTGAGATAAGGCGGAGCTTTACCTAGCATGGACTTGTAGATGACCTGGAGCCAGTGGGTCTGGCGACGAATATGTAGCGAGGGCCAGCCGACTGGAGCATACAAGTCGCAGTGGTGGGTGGTATAAGGTGCTTTAGTGACAAAACGGATGGCACTGTGATAGACTGCATCCAGTTTTCTGAGTAGAGTGTTGGAAGCCATTTTGTAGATGACATCGCCGAAGTCGAGGATCGGTAGGATAGTCAGTTTTCCTAGGGTAAGCTTGGCGGCGTGAGTGAAGGAGGCTTTGTTGCGGAATAGAAAGCCGACTCTTGATTTGATTTTCGATTGGAGATGTTTGATATGAGTCTGGAAGGAGAGTTTGCAGTCTAGCCAGACACCTAGGTACTTATAGATGTCCACATATTCAAGGTCGGAACCATCCAGGGTGGTGATGCTAGTCGGGCATGCGGGTGCAGGCAGCGATCGGTTGAAAAGCATGCATTTGGTTTTACTAGCGTTTAAGAGCAGTTGGAGGCCATGGATACATGGAGGACAAGATGCCATCCAGGAGATGGATAGAAGGTGGGAGATGAAGGTAGAGATGGAATACCACAAAGCAACTTTTCATTTGTCAATGAGGCCTTTGATATTCCTCTGCTGACGGGGAGCCACATACAGCCTGCATTAATCGATCATAACTTTCATTTCCCCTCTGCTACAGGAGATGAAAATACAGAGGGCCACTATTGAGAGGGGTGCCTTTTGTATTCCTGCTTGTTCATATTTTGGTATCGCTGGATCCTTTCAGAGACACTAGGTTGGCGCCACTATTGTTTCCATCTTAGTGAGGTCCGCTTTACCGTGGCTAACTCTTATCACCCCTGGGCCAATATAACAATGAAGTCATAAATGTCATTCTCAGGCCCTCACACAATCGCTGGCTTACTCCATAAAGGCTTATAATGAACATAGCTGCTCTTTATTGTTGTTCTATAAATCTCCCGTCACAAAATACAACATTAAAGAGGAGGACAAGGGTAGAAGTACAAACCAAGTTTCCATGAATAGGGGGGGATTTCTTAATTATTAGTCTGCTTTAGTCTGTCTTCTCTTCAGTCCAAAGAGAAAAGGATGAGAGGGAGTGATGCAAGCTGTGCTGCATATTCAAAGCCATATACCTCTAACCATTCTCAACACCACCCAATAAGATCACGACACAGGGGAAATTGTTCCAAGAGGCAGTTATCTGAGGTACAGGGAATCAAGAAAGACATTGTCTTTGATAATTTAGCACCCCTAAAATGATTTAATGAAACAGCAGCAGATATGCAATCCATGTGAGTGCTACATAGTGAAAGGCACACCTACATGCACTATAAAGCGCTTTGAAAAGCTGGGGGAAAAATGCAGTCTATTATGATTACATGTGAGAGGACAGGTGGACGAACTCAAATTCACGTCATGAGGACTCAATTTAACAGGTCAACCAACACGTCAATACAACAATTACAATCCACTTTACCGACGTGAAGTTTGAATTCCCTCGCCATCTTTATTACTTATCGTTGCTCCCATACTTTCATTTGCTGTGACAGTAGAACACTCGGATATCAGACAACAACATGAGTCACCATGGCATCGGGGGACATTTTGTCTGAAAGTACCAGGCTGGATCAATGAAAGGGTTTGGGTATAATAATGTTGTTCAGGGACATCTTTAAAGTGCCTCTTTTATATTACAATGATTACCCAGCAAACCGGAAACATTCCCAGAATATTCGCTAAGATTCCCATTAAGTTCTCTTTCGGGTTTTATTGAAAGTTAGGATGATAACATCCCAACAATTTTTCTTTAAAGTGAAATATCCTTGGAATTTTCAAACGTTCACTAAAATGTTGTGCACAACATTTGTAACAGCCACCACAGAACGTTCCCCGAAACTTTTCAGGAAATATAATATAACACAGGAAATGTAAGAACACAATTGGTTCTGTGAAAATCCCCAGAACATTCTAGATTGCGGCAAATGTTCTCATAACACAAAACTGTCCAGTTGTGCAGATGAGTATACCATTTTTCTAGGGTTCAAACCTCAAATAAATATGCAATGAATGTCATAAAAACAGACTTGTTTGGAAATATGTTCTGTGCAACCTTTGTAAATATTCTTGTAACACTACAGGAATTTCCTGTGCAACCTAACTTCAACCCTGTATAAATGTCATCACAACTGAGCATATTTTGTGTTTTGGGAACCCATCTGTTGTAAATGTATCCACACTGTCCTGTCAACCTAATTGAATGTTCTGGGAACCTTTAAAGGACTCAGAAAGGTTGTTCTGTCAACATTCTTGAAACATCAAAGGAATGTTTTGTTCACCCTGATACAAACATTATATGAATGTCAGCACAACAGACAGTTTAAGTGTTTAGTCTCTTGTCATATCCCCACAATGTTCTCACAACCTAATGAAACATTTTGTGAACCTTTTAAAGAACAGACTAAATGTGTTCTGGGAACATTCTTGTACCGCAGGTGAATGTGTTTTGCGCCCTAAATGCAAACATTATAGGATCATCCGCACAACTGAACAGTTTTTGTATTTTGGGAACAATGTTCTCACCAGACTGTTCCCACAACCCAATGAAACATTCTGGGGATCTTTGAAGAACAGATTAAATGTGTTCTAGTACGGTTCTTTCAACATCAGGCAAATGTTTTATAAAAACATTCTATAATCATCAGCACAACAGTTTTTTTGTGTGTCAAGAGAACATTTGCCGCAACCTAACAAATGTTCTGGGAACTAACACAGAAACAATTTTGGTTTGCTTGGTAGCTACCCATGAGCCTTGCAGAAGATGCGAGTGCTTTTTAAAATGATTGTTGCTCCTTTAAAAAAAAAAGAAGAAGAATCCCTCTGTATGTTTGGTACTCTGTATGTTTGGTACTCTGTATGTTTGGTACTCTGTATGTTTGGTACTCTATGTCATTGAATCAACAGTGAATGCTGGAGGAATTTTATACATGTTTTTAATGATATTGTATGTCTGAAATATCTGAGGAACACATTGTTCCTTTCCTAAGAAACTACACCTTGATACATAATGAGATGTGAACACAACTTAAATAAGCCCACCACTGTTCTCTTAGTTTTCCCATATATATGTGAGACTCACCTTTGATGAGAAGCGAAGGGAACATCAAAGTCACTGAATTAAATTAAGCGACATCAATTGGTTTTGGTGTATCTGCCAGAATCTTTGAACCTACTATTAGGTATTTGTTTTTTGTTTTGTTTTTATTTTTAATTCAAATGTTCAAGAGGCTGATAGCACGCACGTCCTTTATCATTGTGTGTAGTGTTCAATTAATGGCTCAGGGGGGGGATATATCCCAAGAAGTTCAAAAGAAGGAGAGAAAAAATACCAGAGATGATTTAAGGGATCCACTCCACGCTGTCAGTTTAAAGATTTAAAAAATGAAGGTAGCCAGGAGTTACCAGTTCAATGCCAAGAAAATGTACAGCACACTGTTTAACCCTTTCCCCCTGACAGGGATTATAAACATGTAATTTGCAGTTGAAGTCGATGTGATTTATATACGATGGATCACCCAGGTAGCCTCAAAACAATGTCAAAGCAGCTAAAACATCTATCAGAATGAGCGGTTGGTGGCATGATGGGTAATATTGGTCATGATATGGGTAATATCAAGGATAATAGTGTGTAGCATTTCCTGGGGTGTGTGGGTTATGGAGGGAGAAAAGAAAATCAGTGTGATAAAATGAGAATGACGCTGAATTAATGGTGCGTGTGGTTCAAGTTTGGCCAACCGCGTGCGGGTATCCCTATTTGTCTTATATAACAATATAAAACTACTTGGTGTTTCCATATAACTTGCCAAGAGTACAGAAACTAGTTGTAGGTCTAATATTCAATTCCACCTATTTACATAGGTTTAATAACTTTATTTTCGTCTCTTACTTACTGTCGAGATGTGACTGAAAATATAGATATAAAATAACGTGTGGAGTAATTAATTCTCAAATAACTGGAACTTTCATGATTTAGTGTTTCTCCCACTTTGTTTTCAAGCAGGATGGTATGTTATGTTTTGACAGAATGACTTATTCTGACAAATGGTTTCGGTTAAGAAGTGCAATATGAGAACATTATGTTCATTATAATAATATAATCTTAACAAAAGTGGGTAAGTAAGAGAACATTAGAAAACTCATATCAGATTGACCCTTTGGAAACAGAGAACCAGTTGACTCAGAAATTAAGTTTTGCACACTTAAGTGGTGTATAAAAACGTAATAATAATAACATTGGGTTTTACCCTACTGGGCACAGAAGTCAATTCCACACATATTCCACTTTGGTTCAACATAATTTCATTAACATGACATAGAAACGTTGATTCAACCAGTGTCTGCCCAGTGGGACGAGTCGAGAACAGATGGGTTTTGTGTCACAGAGGTAATGTACAGTAGTATATGGTTCTACTGTCACAGGAAATATGTGTTATCTCAGTTACAGCTTTTGTTTCCCCATATCACAAAAGCAACAAAGCTTTCCATATGATAGACGCATGCTGAATGAGAGTAACCCTTTTTAATCTGACGGTAACAACGATGTCCTTCCCAGACTCCAACAACTCAGACAGAAATCCTAAAATCAGAAGGGCTTTGGTGCTGACGCTGGACACTGAAACACACCGTGTTTCCTTTCTGAAAACAAATCCACCTTACAAGGGTCGCCAAAGTCAACGGTGTTGGATTAGGGTTGTAGAGATCATTGGATACTATTTGTGCCACCCACTTCTCCTGCAACTACATCAAACATTGCCTAAACTGTAGGTAGGCCTATCACCTGAGTCGTCTGCCTGATCCTGAACTATCAAACCCAGCGACCCTTTTTGAACCCAGGATCAAATTATTCCTGTGCATGATGAGATACAGCAGCTGCTCGTTCAGCTTTGCTTTAATGAATGAAGATGAATGGACACATTACTACAGGTCACTTTTTAATGTCCTAAATAACGCACTCATGCTAATTGCATCGTGCGGTTATATAATCAGATTCACAATTTATGAAATCCCTATAAAAAGATGGGGGGTGGGGTGTGCGTGTTTAAATCACTCTTTTATAGGTTGCCTCTGTTACGTTTATGATGGACGAGCATAATGAAGCCTGGCATTGCGCGTAGGATGTAATGAGAAGCAAACGCTTCCACATTTGACCTCCTATTTCTTTCATGTGATGGGGTAGAATGCAAACGCGGATCAATAGCATTGTCCTTGAAGTCAAGGAATAGGTCAGTCAATTATCTCAATGAATCGGGGGACAAAGGATTACATTGCTTTTGTGATTTAAAAAAAAAAAAGGCAAGTATTTCCACTGAAAGCGTGTGTACTGTATTGAGATGTTCTGTGGATCACACACACACACACATAGATACACGATGAGAGATGCGGTCTGATGAGGCTGTGAAATATGACACACACATCCACATTGTTTTTGTACAGCCAGTGAAATGCGATACGGACAGGGAACACAGTATGGTTGTAGTTTGCTCACCCCCAGAAAACTGAGACATCTTTACGTCTCATCCATTGGAAACAACAAGATGCGTTATTTTCTTATTTTCTTTGAACTAAACTTTTGTTTTGAAGTCACCAGGAGTAAAAGTTAGGAACTATAAACACAACTGACATCAACATTGTGTTGTCATAAACTCTAAATGCATGGCATGGCAGGTGCTATGTCATATTACAATGCTAGGTAACACTGTACATCAAGCCATTTGACAGCAATGCCAGTAATTATATAAAAAGGTATCAAATCAGCTTTGTCATTGGCCTTCGCAATCACTGTTATTGCTCTCTAATATGTAATACATTGTGATACACAAAGAGGTATGTAGTTCATCAATATATGTTAACTATGACCTGGGTTAATCATCGGTCTGTCTCTCAGCATACAACATAGCTCCGTACCATTACATAATTTCATAGCACTGTAATTAGCAACAACACTGACGATACACAGTTATTTATTTTACCTTGCAAAGCGTCACTTTTTTTGGAGAGAGAGAGGGAGAGGATGATCGAGAGAGGGTGATATAGAGAAGGACCAAGATGGGCAGAAAGACCCATGCAGGCCCGGTAGCTGCTAGCCTGATGATCGAGGCCATAAAGGCAGAACAGGGCGAATTAGTCATCACCATTTCAATTAATGGCCCCATATCCCATCGGTGTATCGCTGTCCATCAGAGCAATGGTTTCCCTGCAGTCCCCCTCCCCGTAAACAGAATCCAGACCTGTAAATTATCCTCCTTGTAAAATCACAGGAAGCCAGAGAATAATAACATCCGATTTCACCTCAGGATAGCATTTATGATTACCACCTTTCCCCAAGACGGAGGGAGGAATAATCTGAGCGGCCAGGAGGCTAAACAGTACTTGATATGTTTGACATCGATGCTTATTTTAGGTAAGAAAAAAATAATGTAGAAAAAAAAGGTTAGTTCACTACTGGGATGATAAAATGATAATCAGTATTTGTACTTTCCCTAAGGGTTAGCCTATAACTTCCAAGGACCATCTGCATATTTACCCTTGTTATGTTGTTTGCTTTTACGTGTCTGCTTTTCCCCCCCATGTAGTTTGAAATGAATGGAATAGATTTATGTTTCGACGTCAGAAGTATTGTGGAAGCATAACCAGAAACAATCCATCTTTACATACAGCAATGCTTCCCGTGTCAAAGTTCAACATTAATGTTACTGCGCTATTTATGATGCCGATCAAATTGGTCTTTACAAGTAAGCCCTTGCACGGTTTGGGCGCAACCTAACAGACAGATATCAATATGTTTTGGCTGGACTGAATCCTCTTTTTAGTTCGTAGTAAATAATATTCCACTAGGTTCTGTGCTGGACCATTGCCATTCTCTTTACATTCTGTATGTGTAATTACTGTAGATGGCTAATTGCTCGCACAAAGGGTTTGGTTCCCAGGTATGGCACATCAAGTTTGACCTTTGGTAGTCTACTCATAACAAACAGGTAAGTGTTAGGGTTATATTCATTAATGGTTGCCCATATGATTCTAAAAGTCTAATCTTGTTGGACCAGTGCATTTCAAAAGCATTACTCCAGCACTTCATTTCTTTAACACAACTGCTGGAAATCAAGCTCTTTCATTAGTTCAGCACTAGAATTTCATTCCAGTTAAACAAGATATACACAGTTTAGCGTTTTTAAAAACACACATTTTAAACACAGATCTAAAATCCATGAATTCAAAGTCTGAGAACAGTAATATTTTACAGATACATAAAGGCACACATAAGCAATCATTTCTGGTGAAAAATTGGTGGGTGTAGCACTTTGGAAATGAACTCTTCCATTGTAGTTGAATGGTCCACGTCATTTGCATGATTATTATTCTTAGGCCTTTGGGTTGAACAAACATGAGAACAGGATTAAATTCCGTATGCTTCATATATTTCATTCCAGAAATAAACCACATTGACACTGTTCATTTAGTGCATTCATGTAGCTTTCACAACCACATTGTCTGATGTATGTTGGGCTGCTGGTTCACAACGGGTTAATAATAAGTCTAGCTACTCATCAGATGTTTTCGTAACATTTGAGACCCATTTCAACATTAGTGTTGTTCTCTATAACATTGGTATTCTGCATGTGTTTGTTCACATGCAGGCATTTATGTGTCTGAATGAATTGTAATGAATTCAGCGGGTGTGCTTTTCTAATTAAAGTTTTGGGGACTAAAGTGTTAGGGTAATGAATTCCGAGCTTCAGCGCATTTGATAGCTGCCATTCCAGCTAATGGAAACAATGCTGAATAAAAGCCTATTTCTTTGTCCATCAACTTTGCTTACTACAGTGCTCAACATAAACAATGAGATACATTTCAAAGCAACATGAGAGAAAAGAGATGCACTGCTGTATTCTTTACTATATATATATATATATATATACTGTATATACAGTGGGGCAAAAAAGTATTTAGTCAGCCACCGATTGTGCAAGTTCTCCCACTTAAAAAGATGAGGCCTGTAATTTTCATCATAGGTACACTTCAACTATGACAGACAAAATTAGAAAAAAAAATCCAGAAAATCACATTGTAGGATTTTTAATGAATTTATTTGCAAATGATGGTAGAAAATAAGTATTTGGTCACCTACAAACAAGCAGGATTTCTGGCTCTCACAGACCTGTAACTTCTTCTTTAAGAGGCTCCTCTGTCCTCCACTCGTTACCTGTATTAATGGCACCTGTTTGAACTTGTTATCAGTATAAAAGACACCTGTCCACAACACTCCAAACTCCACAATGGCCAAGACCAAAGAGCTGTCAAAGGACACCAGAAACAAAATTGTAGACCTGCACCGGGCTGGGAAGACTGAATCTGCAATAGGTAAGCAGCTTAGTTTGAAGAAATCAACTGTGGGAGCAATTATTAGGAAATGGAAGACATACAAGACCACTCTTGACCCCACGGGGTGAGATCTTGCGTGGAGCCCCAGATCTCCCTCGATCTGGGGCTCCACGCAAGATCTCACCCCGTGGGGTCAAAATTATCACAAGAACGGTGAGCAAAAATCCCAGAACCACACGGGGGGACCTAGTGAATGACCTGCAGAGAGCTGGGACCAAAGTAACAAAGCCTACCATCAGTAACACACTATGCCGCCAGGGACTCAAATCCTGCAGTGCCAGAAGTGTCCCCCTGCTTAAGCCAGTACATGTCCAGGCCCGTCTGAAGTTTGCTAGAGAGCATTTGGATGATCCAGAAGAAGATTGGGAGAATGTCATATGGTCAGATGAAACCAAAATATAACTTGTTGGTAAAAACTCAACTCGTCATGTTTGGAGGACAAAGAATGCTGAGTTGCATCCAAAGAACACCATACCTACTGTGAAGCATGGAGGTGGAAACATCATGCTTTGGGGCTGTTGTTCTGTAAAGGGAGCAGGACGACTGATCCGTGTAAAGGAAAGAATGAATGGGGCCATGTATCGTGAGATTTTGAGTGAAAACCTCCTTCCATCAGCAAGGGCATTGAAGATGAAACGTGGCTGGGTCTTTCAGCATGACAATGATCCCAAACACACTGCCCGGGCAACGAAGGAGTGGCTTCGTAAGAAGCATTTCAAGGTCCTGGAGTGGCCTAGCCAGTCTCCAGATCTCAAACCCATAGAAAATCTTTGGAGGGAGTTGAAAGTCCGTGTTGCCCAGCAACAGCCCCAAAACATCACTGCTCCTAGAGGAGATCTGCATGGAGGAATGGGCCAAAATACCAGCAACAGTGTGTGAAAACCTTGTGAAGACTTACAGAAAACGTTTGACCTCTGTCATTGCCAACAAAGGTTATATAACAAAGTATTGAGATAAACTTTTGTTTTTGACCAAATACTTATTTTCCACCATAGTTTGCAAATATATATATATATATATATATATATTTTTTTTTTTTAACACCGATCTAAAATCCATGAATTCAAAGTCTGAGAACAGTAATATTTGACACATTTTACACATATTTTGCATATGTGTGCAAAATATGTGTAAAATATATATATATATATATATATATATATACTACATGGCCGAAAGTATGTGGACATATTCATCAAACATCTCATTCCAAAATCATGGGCATTAATATGGAGTTGGTCCCCCATTTGCTGCTATAACAGCCTCCACTCTTCTGGGAAGGCTTTCCACCAGATGCTGGAACATTGCTTCAGGGGACTTGCTTCCATTCAGCCACGAGCATTAGTGAGGTAGGGCACTGATGTTGGGCGATTAGGCCTGGCTCACAGTCGGCATTCCAATTCATACCAAAGGTGTTCGATAGGATTGAGGTCAGGGCTCTGTGCAAGCCATTCAAGTTCTTCCACACCGATCTCAGCAAACCATTTCTGTATGGACCTTGCCTTGTGCATGGGGGCATTGTCATGCTCAAAAAGGAAAGGGCCTTCCCCAAATTATTGACAAAAAGTTGAAAGCACAGAATCGTCCAGAATGCTGTAGCGTTAAGATTTCCCTTCACTGGAACTTAAGGGGCTTAGACAGAACCATGAAAAACAGCCCCAGACCATTATTCCTCTTCCACCAAACTCTACAGTTGGCACTATGCATCGGGGCAGGTAGTGTTCTACTGGCACCTGCCAATCCAGATTCGTCTGTCGGACAGCCAGATGGTGAAGCGTGATTCATCACTCCAGCGAACGCAATTCCACTGCTCAAGAGTCAAATGGCAAAGAGTTTTACACCACTCCAAACAGTGCGGCTGCTCGGCCATGGAAACCGATTCAGGAAGCTCCCGACAAACAGTTTTTGTGCTGACATTGCTTCCAGGGGCAGTTTGGAACTCGGTAGTGAGTGTGGCAGCAGAGGACAGATAATTTTTTACACGCTAGGCGATTCAGCACTCGGCGGTCCAGTTCTGTGAGCTTGTGTGGCCTACCACTTCACGGTTGAGCCGTTGTTGCTTCTAGATGTTTCCACTTCAAAATAACAGCACTTACAGTTCACTGAGGCTGGTCTAGTGGGGCAGAAGCAGAAATTTGACAAACTGACTTGTTAGAAAGGTGGCATCCTGTGATGGTGCCATGTTGAAATTCACTGAGCTCTTCAGTAAGGCCAATCCACTGCCAATATTTGTCTATGGAGATTTCATGGTTGTGCGCTCGATTTTATACACCTGTCAGCAACGGGTGTGACTGAAATACCCAAATCCGCCCATTTTGATGGGGTGTCCACATACTTTTGACCATGTAGTGTATGTTCATATATTCTGCTTTGAATTAAAGACACACTTCTGCTGTGATGTTGTGGGACCTGTGAAAACGTGCTAAGCTAAATAGTGTTCATGTCTTTTAGAGAAGTTGTTGCTTTGCTGTGCCTTTCCAGATGAGCAGTCATTTGAGGCTGATGGGAAAGCCTCAGAGGATCTGGTTCTGTGCATATTTTATAAGCAGGGCAGGATTATGTCCAGGCTCTGGATTCTAGATAAATGATGCAGCCCTTAATTAAAATGTATTCATTAAAACCCACTCGTTATTCAAAGCTCAAACTCATTTTTAGTTGGCGATGTGATTTCTTCATTATCCTTTTTTCTTCTTTTTTTTAAAAACTTCTTTTCCTTGGAGGGTGAGAGAAAGAAAAAGGCAATGCACAGCAGTACATATTTCTGTAACTTGAAACTTGAAACATAATGATATGTGTATATTTATTCCTACATATTTGTGGGAGCGTGTTCCCAATTCATGCTGGTTCTTTCTGGCGCAGGCCACCTCTCCCTCATGTGCTGACTTGAGATGCAGGACCAAGGAGTCTGCCGGCTGCCATCAAACAAAGGTAATGGGGCCTGGAGGGAGAGCAGTAATTAGTAGACACTGGGAACCCTGGTACCAGCCAGAGCAGCCGCCGGCTCATTTGATCAGCTTGGTCCACATATTTAGCATGTCGTTATATTCACTTAATGCAGAAAGTTAACTTGATGTAGTCAGCTTAAGGCCCATTGGGGAAGGGGTTGAGAACAGTGTAACCCTAGCATAAATGATTTTCGGCACATTCACACTGTCCAAAAATACCCTGATAAACATTAATATTTCAAAGTTGGCAGTTGTATTTGGAACGCTCACAAAGACTGCTTCAAACACTGCCCTAACAAATTTCCAATTGCCTTTATGAATTATCACTTATCCTTATTTGATAACACTTATGGAAGCCCTTCAGAAAACATTCATTATACAAGCCAGGGAATTTAAACCAATATTTCATACCTCTTGACTCATGCTCCCTAGCCTTTGAGAGTCTACTTTCTTTCCTTGTGAGTGTTAAACAGCATAAGTAAGATACTTAGACACTTTTTCCAGTGCTCCAGGATGGTTTGATAGAATCTCAATTCAAACAATGGCCTACCATATTTTGTAGTCTGGGTGTTACCCACAGCTACACCATAAGTTGACTTTACTCTACTACACCATGGCTCACACACATTCGCACATCTCATCAAACAAGATGAAATAAAGTCTGAATTCTGTCTCTCTTGACTCGTCTGTGGAAGGCTGAATGAAGGCTCCCACTGCTCAGACAAAGGAGGTTGTTTACAGAAAGATACTGAAGCAGAACTCTCTTGTGAGGAAACTGCCTTTGGAGGAGAACAAACTGCCTCACACTGCACTGTGTTGCCAGCCCAATACTGTCACGAAAACCTCCAGAGATAGACCGATCAAACACAGACCTCATTGTTACTAATACGATTAATATTAGATGAGGAATAATGGTCATCGGGGCTTGCTGTGTTACCACCATAGAACCGATAAGGATCTTTGAACTGAGGTCAATATTATAATTCATCTATAAAAATCCACATTCCCATCAATTAGGAGAACTAGTCCTCTAAAGAAGAAGGTGGGGGAAGAGGTTGTAGTTGTCGGGACAGGTTAACTAGTCTAAATGCCCCGCTATCTCTAGCTGGGTTGACGCTTGCGCACATGACAGAAAACGAAATGAAGGCCGTTTATCTTCCCTCTCCGGAGCCTATTATTACTCATTCCTGGCTCATGGGGAAGATAATAAGACACGTTCAATTTCTGTCAGCTGATGGAGAGGCACGCCCGCCGGCTGACATGCTCATCCGTTAATGCCCAACCCAACACACACCACACCCACTGCGTCATGCACACTCTAGTACCAGTTGTGCGTGGATGGCCCTGTCATACGTGCATAATATTACAGACCTGCGTCCAGAAACCTGTGTTCCGTGTTGCCATCGATTTTCTTTACAACCTCTAATTCCTCATTTTCACCCATTCCCGGTTCCACCAGCTGATCACACCAATGGACCTCCCATGACTGATGAGAACTGGGTGAGTTGGTGGATTGTAGTGGGTGATAGTGGG
Organism: Oncorhynchus tshawytscha; assembly: GCF_018296145.1. Taxonomy (NCBI): domain Eukaryota; kingdom Metazoa; phylum Chordata; class Actinopteri; order Salmoniformes; family Salmonidae; genus Oncorhynchus; species Oncorhynchus tshawytscha. The sequence continues at coordinate 59,368,821 of NC_056440.1, forward strand.
GCTAGGGAGGAGTGGCAGTGGGGCTGGTTGGAGGGGGTCGAGATAAGGTCGAGATCTCTAAGATAACGCCGCCAGGTGATGGATGGCTGGCGACCCCCTCTGCCTTCCTCTTCTATATTGTGGAGATCTTTTATTTAGGTTTGACAGATTAATCCACTGACCAGAATGCAGGGCCAAAGATTACAGCTTTCCTCCAGCCCAGGCATTGATCTCAGGTCAGTGGTAGTAGCAGTACAGATTGGCCCAGGGTTGTCCTCACAGCCTGCTGTCAGGTCCATCCTCCTGTTCAATCAGTGGAACAGTATAAATCACTGCTGTGAGGGCTTAGGGTTACCAGACACCCCGCTGTGACAACAAAGCTCAGCTCAGGTTATACAGTATGAAGATGCTTCAAACTGGGAATATTGGGCAATTGCATTGGTTAGCAATTGCAGTGGTTAGTAGCTGTCCAGGGTCCTGTAATGGGGGAGTGTGGTGCTGAATGGCCAGTATTGCACTTATGTAGAGGTGCTGGTGTGGAACTCCCTTTCATGCTGCCATTGTATTTGGTTTGGAACTCTCTAAGGGTGGAATATAGTCAACTATGTGTGAAAAATATAAAAATACATAATTACTGTAAAGCTGCATAAGCCATTACTTGTAATTGACCCTGTCCTGATAGTAGGAACAGCATGACAAAAAATATCCATAACCCTGAAATTCCCTTTTGTGCTGGTATGCCGTAGCATTCATTCCAACAATGCCATTCTAATGTAATGAACATTGAGGATTTCTCAGCATGTCTCCAGAAATCACTCACCTGCAGTCAAACAAACCGGCAAACCAATGCTCTTCAGGCTTCTACCTAACCATTTCAGTTGAGGGGGTGGGGGCAGAGGAGACAGGGTGTGTTTGTGTTATTGAATGAAGACCCTAATTGTTATAGGAGAACTGTGGGGCACCCAAGCGAAAAAAAATAACAATCTTTTAGTCTGAATTTTCATTTGAAAGTTTTAAAAGCAGCATTAATTGCTCCTCTCTTTTTCCAAATGAAAGGTTAATTAAATGCATTATACAACGGCAAGCCGGGGAGAGAGGGGGCAGAAAGTCACGGCAAGCCACTGATTACGGTTCATGTACTGAAACCATGCTGTTATCCCGTCAACTCATCCCCTTTATATGCATATCTAGCACAATGTTATTTATTAACCTTTAGAAAAATATGCATGCATTGGTGATTGCACGTACAATAGGAATTTCAGAGTGGAAACAAATGATAGAATGGTAATTAAACAGAGTGTAAATAGAACAATACGTGACCGACCTCCTCGATTCGGTCTTACGTAGCAAAATTTGAAATGGTGTTTTCTACATTTGATAAAAGTAGGGACTCAGAGCTAGACAATGGTATATCATACACTGCAGTTAAGGAACAATGGGTAATTCTGCTTTGGAAGTTGATAAACTTGTAACCCCACATTTGAGAAAATGGCCCTTGAATGTTTTGGTACACCTACTTGAGAGCTCTTTTTTGTCTACAACAACTCAGAGTTTGTTCACACCCTCTTAAGCCGTAGTCCCACCTATCTATTTAAGGATTCACATGTGAGGCTATGTGGTAAAAACACGTTATATCAAATAAAATCTCTGTTTATTTGTCACACACACCGGATGCAGAAGGTGTAAATGGTACAGTGAAGTGGTCACTTGCATAGTAGCAATATCAAAAACAGAAAGTGTACAGATAAAATATTTTTATCATTAAAAATTAAATGACGCTTACCCAACAAACTTGTCTAAATTGATGGGTCATGTGAAGTAAATGCTATAACCACCCCCCCCAGCCACATCTAGCTAAGTGGATGGGTCACTATTGTCTAGACATGTACACATGTTTATGAAATACAATAGATGGCCATAATCACCCTGACACATCTTCTTCTTTTTTTACCTTTATTTAACCAGGTAAAGCACATTGAGACCCAGAATCTCTTTTTCAAGGGAGACCTGGTCAAGAAGGCAGCAACAATCAATACATTATATAATTAAAACATACAACAACATGATCCAGACTAAAAAAAAGCATTTACACTCCTCTGTAACAGAGTCTCCCATCAATATTTTAAATTCATTTGATGGGTCATGTAATAATCCGTATAAAGTGGAGTCTTTTGTTTAGACATGTAGCTAGCTAGGTAAACAATGAACCAGCATAATCCCAACTCATACTACTACAAATACAAACATTGTCATAGCTGTAGTATGAGTCTGCAGGCAGCTAAAGTTAACAAACTAGGTTCAATGTTAGCTAGCTAGCTAACATTAGGCTATAACTAGCAATGCAAATGGGTTTCTGATTTGATGACTTCTGGCGCCGACAGAGATGGCCGCCTCGCTTCGCGTTCCTAGGAAACTATGCAGTTTTTTTACGTGTTATTTCTTACATTGGTACCCCAGGTCATCTTAGGTTTCATTACATACAGTCAAGAAGAACTACTGAATATAAGAGCAGCGTCAACTCACCATCAGTACGACCAAGAATATGACTTTCCCGGAGCGGATCCTGTGTTCTGCCTTCCACCCAGGACAACGGAATGGATCCCAGCCTGCGACCCAAAACAACGACGCCGTAAAAGAGGCAAATGAAGCGGTCTTCTGGTCAGGCTCCGGAGACGGGCACATCGCTTGCCACTCCCTAGCATACTACTCGCCAATGTCCAGTCTCTTGACAACAAGGTTGATGAAATCCGAGCAAGGGTCGCATTCCAGATGGACATCAGGGACTGTAACGTTCTTTGCTTCACGGAAACATGGCTCACTCGAGAGACGCTATTGGAGTCGGTGCAGCCAGCTGGTTTCTCCACGCATCGCGCCGACAGAAACAAACATCTTTCTGGTAAGAAGAGGGGCGGGGGCGTATGCTTTATGGTTAACGAGACATGGTGTGGTCACAACAACATACAGGAACTCAAGTCCTTCTGTTCACCTGATTTAGAATTCCTCACAATCAAATGTCAACCGCATTATCTACCAAGGGAATTCTCTTCGATTATAATCACAGCCGTATATATTCCCCCCCCAAGCAGACACATCGATGGCTCTGAACGAACTTTATTTGACTCTTTGCAAATTGGAATCCATATATCCTGAGGCTGCATTCATTGTAGCTGGGGATTTTAACAAGGCTAATCTGAAAACAAGACTCCCTTAATTGTATCAGCATATCGATTGCGCAACCAGGGCTGGTAAAACCTTGGATCATCGCTATTCTAACTTCCGCGATGCATATAAGGCCCTGCCCCGCCCTCCTTTCGGAAAAGCTGATCACGACTCCATTTTGTTGCTCCCTGCCTACCGACAGAAGCTAAAACAAGAAGCTCCCACGCTGAGGTCTGTTCAACGCTGGTCCGACCAATCTGATTCCACGCTCCAAGACTGCTTCCATCACGTGCGTTGAAGATGACGTTCCCATAGCAACGATTAAAACATTCCCAAACCAGAAACCGTGGATTGATGGCAGCATTCGCGTGAAACTGAAAGCGCGAACCATTGCTTTTAATCAGGGCAAGGTGACTGGAAACATGACCGAATACAAACAGTGTAGCTATTCCCTCCGCAAGGCAATCAAACAAGCTAAGCGTCAGTATAGAGACAAAGTAGAATCGCAATTCAACGACTCAGACACAAGAGGTATGTGGCAGGGTCTACAGTCAATCACGGATTACAAAAAGAAAACCAGCCCAGTTACGGACCAGGATGCCTTGCTCCCAGGCAGACTAAATAACTTTTTTGCCCGCTTTGAGGACAATACAGTGCCACTGACACGGCCCGCAACCTAAACATGCGGACTCTCCTTCACTGCAGCCGAGGTGAGTAAAACATTTAAACGTGTTAACCCTAGCAAGGCTGCAGGCCCAGACGGCATCCCCAGCCGCGCCCTCAGAGCATGCGCAGGCTGGTGTGTTTACGGACATATTCAATCGATCCCTATCCCAGTCTGCTGTTCCCACATGCTTCAAGAGGGCCACCATTGTTCCTGTTCCCAAGAAAGCTAAGGTAACTGAGCTAAACAACTACCGCCCCGTAGCACTCACTTCCGTCATCATGAAGTGCTTTGAGAGACTAGTCAAGGACCATATCACCTCCACCCTACCTGACACCCTAGACCCACTCCAATTTGCTTACCGCCCAAATAGGTCCACAGACGATGCAATCTCAACCACACTGCACACTGCCCTAACCCATCTGGACAAGAGGAATAGCTATGTGAGAATGCTGTTCATCGACTACAGCTCAGCATTTAACACCATAGTACCCTCCAAACTCGTCATCAAGCTCGAGACCCTGGGTCTCGACCCCGCCCTGTGCAACTGGGTACTGGACTTCCTGACGGGCCGCCCCCAGGTGGTCAGGGTAGGTAACAACATCTCCACCCCGCTGATCCTCAACACTGGGGCCCCACAAGGGTGCGTTCTGAGCCCTCTCCTGTACTCCCTGTTCACCCACGACTGCGTGGCCATGCACGCCTCCAACTCAATCATCAAGTTTGCGGACGACACAACAGTGGTAGGCTTGATTGCCAACAACGACGAGACGGCCTACAGGGAGGAGGTGAGGGCCCTCGGAGTGTGGTGTCAGGAAAATAACCTCACACTCAACGTCAACAAAGCTAAGGAGATAATTGTGGACTTCAGGAAACAGCAGAGGGAACACCCCCCTATCCACATCGATGGAACAGTAGTGGAGAGGGTAGCAAATTTTAAGTTCCTCGGCATACACATCACAGACAAACTGAATTGGTCCACCCACTCAGACAGCATCGTGAAGAAGGCGCAGCAGTGCCTCTTCAACCTCAGGAGGCTGAAGAAATTTGGCTTGTCACCAAAAGCTCTCACAAACTTCTACAGATGCACAATCGAGAGCATCCTGTCGGGCTGTATCACCGCCTGGTACGGTAACTGCTCCGCCCACAACCGTAAGGCTCTCCAGAGGGTAGTGAGGTCTGCACAACGCATCACCGGGGGCAAACTACCTGCCCTCCAGGACACCTACACCACCCAATGTCACAGGAAGGCCATAAAGATCATCAAGGACAACAACCACCCGAGCCACTGCCTGTTCACCCCACTATCATCCAGAAGGTGAGGTCAGTACAGGTGCATCAAAGCTGGGACCGAGAGACTGAAAAACAGCTTCTATCTCAAGGCCATCAGACTGTTAAACAGCCACCACTAACATTGAGTGGCTGCTGCCAACACACTGACTCAACTCCAGCCACTTTAATAATGGGAATTGATGGGAATTCATGTAAAATATATCACTAGCCACTTTAAACAATGCTACTTAATATAATGTTTACATACCCTACATTATTTATCTCATATGTATACGTATATACTGTACTCTATATCATCTACTGCATCTTTGTGTAATACATGTATCGCTAGCCACTTTAAACTATGCCACTTTGTTTACATACTCATCTCATATGTATATACTGCACTCAATACCATCTACTGTATCTTGCCTATGCCGCTCTGTACCATCACTCACTCATATATCTTTATGTACATATTCTTTATCCCTTTACACTTGTGTGTATAAGGTAGTAGTTTTGGAATTGTTAGCTAGATTACTCGTTGGTTATTACTGCATTGTCGGAACTAGAAGCACAAGCATTTCGCTACACTCGCATTAACATCTGCTAACCATGTGTATGTGACAAATAGAATTTGATTTGATTTTTGATTTGAATAATATTACTACACAGATCATACACGTAATGTTAGCTAGCTAGCCAGCAAGCTAACATTTGCTAGCTAACTAACAGTATGCTTTAACTTTAAATAAAAATGACTTTCTGACAAAATTATAAACGTATATCTGAAAATGTAGCAGACTCTTAGCCATATACAGGGATGAACGCTTCACGGCAGATTGGAACCATTTAACTCTGTTTTGTAGTTACATCTTGTTTGGCCAGCGTTGTGTCAAGTCACTCCGGTTCACACTGACTGTGGCGTGTGTGGAAAGTAGCCCATCACTTTTTCCAACTGATCTGTCGATAGCGCCTGCTAAATTCAGGGCATCAATGTTGTTGAGAAAAGTACCAAAACTTTTGTAGTTCTCGATGGCTAACGTTATATCTTTCAAAAATGGCACGGTAGAAATGATGGTCAACACATACTAAACCGTTCACGTTAGACATGCTTCATGGCAAACCAATCCAAACTCATCTCCCGGCATGTCTAGCCCATGCATTACCTCAGCCAATCACGGCTAGTGGGAAGATTCCTGTCTTTTTCCATGGCTAAACCGTCTAGGCTCATAATTTAACAATTGTATTCGTATTTATGGGTTGAATACAAGTTTGTTATTAAGGCACATGCAAGTTCACATGTTGAAAGAGGCATTTCTGCCCCCCAAAAATGCATTTTTATAAAAAATAAATGTTTACATTCAAATGCCGCTCCTGTGAAGTAGTGACGTGTGACATATGCCTAGTTTGCTGAAACGAGTCACATATAAATGGCATGAATGAAGAGAGCCAATATGACAGTTTTGAGACATGATTTATGCTACATACAGTGGGGAGAACAAGTATTTGATGCACTGCCGATTTTGCAGGTTTTCCTACTTACAAAGGTCTGTAATTTCTATCATAGGTACACTTCAACTGTGAGAGATGGAATCTAAAACAAAAATCCAGAAAATCACATTGTATGATTTTTAAGTAATTCATTTGCATTTTATTGCATTACATAAGTATTTGATACATCAGAAAAGCAGAACATAATATTTGGTACAGAAACCTTTGTTTGAAATTAGAGATCATACGTTTCCTGTAGTTCTTGACCAGGTTTGCACACACTGCAGCAGGGATTTTGGCCCACTCCTCCATACAGACCTTCTCCAGATTCTTCAGGTTTCGGGGCTGTCGTTGGGCAATACAGACTTTCAGCTCCCTCCAAAGATTTCCTATTGGGTTCAGGTCTGGAGACTGGCTAGTCCACTCCAGGACCTTGAGATGCTTCTTACGGAGCCACTCCTTAGTTGCCCTGGCTGTGTGTTTCGGGTCTTAGTCATGCTGGAAGACCCAGCCACGACCCATCTTCAATGCTTTTACTGAGGGAAGGTGGTTGTTGGCCAAGATCTAGCGATACATGGCCCCATCCATCCTCCCCTCAATACGGTGCAGTCGTCCTGTCCCCTTTGCAGAAAAGCATCCCCAAAGAATGATGTTTCCACCTCCATGCTTCACGGTTGGGATGGTGTTCTTGGGGTTGTACTCAAATCAAATCAAATTTATTTATATAGCCCTTCGTACATCAGCTGATATCTCAAAGTGCTGTACAGAAACTCAGCCTAAAACCCCAAACAGCAAGCAATGCAGGTGTAGAAGCACGGTGGCTAGGATAAACTCCCTAGAAAGGCCAAAACCTAGGAAGAAACCTAGAGAGGAACCAGGCTATGTGGGGTGGCCAGTCCTCTTCTGGCTGTGCCGGGTGGAGATTATAACAGAACATGGCCAAGATGTTCAAATGTTCATAAATGACCAGCATGGTCCAATAATAATTAGGCAGAACAGTTGAAACTGGAGCAGCAGCACGGCCAGGTGGACTGGGGACAGCAAGGAGTCATCATGTCAGGTAGTCCTGGGGCATGGTCTTAGGGCTCAGGTCCTCCGAGAGAGAGAAAGAAAGAGAGAAGGAGAGAATTAGAGAACGCACACTTAGATTCACACAGGACACCGAATAGGACAGGAGAAGTACTCCAGATATAACAAACTGACCCTAGCCCCCCGACACATAAACTACTGCAGCATAAATACTGGAGGCTGAGACAGGAGGGGTCAGGAGACACTGTGGCCCCATCCGAGGACACCCCCGGACAGGGCCAAACAGGAAGTATATAACCCCACCTACTTTTCCAAAGCACAGCCCCCACACCACTAGAGGGATATCTTCAACCACCAACTTACCATCCTGAGACAGGGTTGAGTATAGCCCACAAAGATCTCCGCCATGGCACAACCCAAGGGGGGGCGCCAACCCAGACAGGATGACCACATCAGTGAATCAACCCACCCAGGTGACGCACCCCTTCCAGGGACGGCATGAGAGAGCCCCAGTAAGCCAGTGACTCAGCCCCTGTAATAGGGTTAGAGGCAGAGAATCCCAGTGGAAAGAGGGGAACCGGCCAGGCAGAGACAGCAAGGGCGGTTCGTTGCTCCAGATCCTTTCCGTTCACCTTCCCACTCCTGGGCCAGACTACACTCAATCATATATATGACCCACTGAAGAGATGAGTTTTCAGTAAAGACTTAAAGGTTGAGACCGAGTTTGCGTCTCTGACATGGGTAGGCAGACCGTTCCATAAAAATGGAGCTCTATAGGCGAAAGCCCTGCCTCCAGCTGTTTGCTTAGAAATTCTAGGGACAATTAGGAGGCCTGCGTCTTGTGACCGTAGCGTACGTGTAGGTATGTACGGCAGGACCAAATCAGAGAGATAGGTAGGAGCAAGCCCATGTACTGCTTTGTAGGTTAGCAGTAAAACCTTGAAATCAGCCCTTGCTCTGACAGGAAGCCAGTGTAGAGAGGCTAGCACTGGAGTAATATGATCAAATTTTTTGGTTCTAGTCAGGATTCTAGCAGCCGTATTTAGCACTAACTGAAGTTTATTTAGTGCTTTATCCGGGTAGCTGAAAGTAGAGCATTGCAGTAGTCTAACCTAGAAGTGACAAAAGCATGGATTAATTTTTCTCATCTCATTTCTCTTTTTTTTTACTCATTCTTCTTCTTCCTCCAAACACGTCGAGTGGAGTTCAGACCAAAAAGCTCTATTTTTGTCTCATCAGACTACATGACCTTCTCCCATTTCTCCTCTGGATCATCCAGATGGTCATTGGCAAACTTCAGACGAGCCTGGACATGCGCTGGCTTGAGCAGGGGGACCTTGCGTGCACTGCAGGATTTTAATCCATGACGGCGTAGTGTGTTACTAATCGTTTCCTTTGAGACTGTGGTCCCAGCTCTCTTCAGGTCATTGACCAGGTCCTGCAGTGTAGTTCTGGGCTGATCCCTCACCTTCCTCATGATCATTGATGCCCGATGAGGTGAGATCTTGCATGGAGCCCCAGACCGAGGGTGATTGACCATCATCTTGAACTTCGTCCATTTTCTAATAATTGCGCCAACAGTTGTTGCCTTCTCACCAAGCTGCTTGTCTATTGTCCTGTAGCCCATCCCAGCCTTGTGCAGGTCTACAATTTTATCCCTGATGTCCTTACACAGCTCTCTGGTCTTGGCCATTGTGGAGAGGTTGGAGTCTGTTTGATTGAGTGTGTGGACAGGTGTCTTTTATACAGGTAATGAGTTCAAACATGTACAGTTAATACAGGTAATGAGTGGAGAACAGGAGGGCTTCTTAAAGAAAAACTAACAGGTCTGTGAGAGCCGGAATTCTTACCGGTTGGTAGGTGATCAAATACTTATGTCATGCAATAAATGCAAATTAATTACTTGAAAATCATACAATGTGATTTTCTGGATTTTTGGTTTAGATTCCATCTCTTACAAAATACAGACCTCTACATGCTTTGTACGTCGGAAATCCGGCAAAATCGGCAGTGTATCAAATACTTCTCCCCACTGTTAACCAAATCTCAAATGTTGCAAAATGGGTATGTCTCAAGTTACAAGTATAGTTGCTAGTCAAACTTTGCAGTTTTAACCAATGTTCAAATGGTTCATTTCATGGAATCTAGTGGATGCTGCTACTGATAAAATAATTTTGACATCAGTCCCATACATGTGATGGTTGTAAATGTATACAGGATGTTCTGTGCAGAACCTGCAATGTTTAAACTCCGCTTTATAGAGACTGGAAGGTGTTTTCACCATCCTCACCATTTTAATACCATAGATCAATCGGTCAACTTTAAATTACTTACATTTTGAGAAGCTAAATAATTACAATGAATGTTACCTTACAAATACGGAGAACTATCCGTTAGGGTTAAGAAGCTACAAACAAAACTTTTTTTAAAAACTTTTTGTATTATTTTGAATATTTTATGATGATTCCACTTCTCCTCACCCTAGCCCAAGCCTGTAGACCCCTTACAGGCCGGGGCAGAGAAGTGGGATCCACAGCCGTCTGTCATGGGAGAAAACCTCAGTGAGGAGAACTGCCGTCGCTACACTCTGTTAAACAACAGTGCTAATGACTGGTGGGAGAACACCCACGCAGCTTATGTTTGAATGCCTCCATTCATTTGTTGCTTTAGCTTTGTGACCCAACTCACAAAGTTGAAACTTCCGCAGGCTGAGCAAAAACATTTATTGACAGAGTCTTAATTTCTGTCAATTTCAAATAAATGTACTTGTTCATGAAGGCAATATTGAGATGGTGTTCCAAGAGAAGCAGGGGTCAAAGTAGATTCCTCGGGAGATTTTACTAGGGTACAAATCCAAATGTAATCTCAAAATTGCATGCACACAAATATTTTTGGCCCAACCCATTTATTTTCAAGGCTTACACCGGGTCAATGTATATACAGTGCCTTGCGAAAGTATTCGGCCCCCTTGAACTTTGCGACCTTTTGCCACATTTCAGGCTTCAAACATAAAGATATAAAACTGTATTTTTTTGTGAAGAATCAACAACAAGTGGGACACAATCATGAAGTGGAACGACATTTATTGGATATTTCAAACTTTTTTAACAAATCAAAAACTGAAATTGGGCGTGCAAAATTATTCAGCCCCCTTAAGTTAGTACTTTGTAGCGCCACCTTTTGCTGCGATTACAGCTGTAAGTCGCTTGGGGTATGTCTCTATCAGTTTTGCACATCGAGAGACTGAAACGTTTTCCCATTCCTCCTTGCAAAACAGCTCGAGCTCAGTGAGGTTGGATGGAGAGCATTTGTGAACAGCAGTTTTCAGTTCTTTCCACAGATTCTCGATTGGATTCAGGTCTGGACTTTGACTTGGCCATTCTAACACCTGGATATGTTTATTTTTGAACCATTCCATTGTAGATTTTGCTTTATGTTTTGGATCATTGTCTTGTTGGAAGACAAATCTCCATCCCAGTCTCAGGTCTTTTGCAGACTCCATCAGGTTTTCTTCCAGAATGGTCCTGTATTTGGCTCCATCCATCTTCCCATCAATTTTAACCATCTTCCCTGTCCCTACTGAAGAAAAGCAGGCCCAAACCATGATGCTGCCACCACCATGTTTGACAGTGGGGATTGTGTGTTCAGGGTGATGAGCTGTGTTGCTTTTACGCCAAACATAACGTTTTGCATTGTTGCCAAAAAGTTCAATTTTGGTTTCATCTGACCAGAGCACCTTCTTCCACATGTTTGGTGTGTCTCCCAGGTGGCTTGTGGCAAACTTTAAACAACACTTTTTATGGATATCTTTAAGAAATGGCTTTCTTCTTGCCACTCTTCCATAAAGGCCAGATTTGTGCAATATACGACTGATTGTTGTCCTATGGACAGAGTCTCGCACCTCAGCTGTAGATCTCTGCAGTTCATCCAGAGTGATCATGGGCCTCTTGGCTGCATCTCTGATCAGTCTTCTCCTTGTATGAGCTGAAAGTTTAGAGGGATGGCCAGGTCTTGGTAGATTTGCAGTGGTCTGATACACCTTCCATTTCAATATTATCGCTTGCACCGTGCTCCTTGGGATGTTTAAAGCTTGGGAAATCTTTTTGTATCCAAATCCAGCTTTAAACTTCTTCACAACAGTATCTCGGACCTGCCTGGTGTGTTCCTTGTTCTTCATGATGCTCTCTGCGCTTTTAATGGACCTCTGAGACTATCACAGTGCAGGTGCATTTATACGGAGACTTGATTACACACAGGTGGATTGTATTTATCATCATTAGTCATTTAGGTCAACATTGGATCATTCAGAGATCCTCACTTAACTTCTGGAGAGAGTTTGCTGCACTGAAAGTAAAGGGGCTGAATAATTTTGCACGCCCAATCTTTCAGTTTTTGATTTGTTAAAAAAGTTTGAAATATCCAATAAATGTCTTTCCACTTCATGATTGTGTCCCACTTGTTGTTGATTCTTCACCAAAAAATACAGTTTTATATCTTTATGTTTGAAGCCTGAAATGTGGCAAAAGGTCGCAAAGTTCAAGGGGGCCGAATACTTTCGCAAGGCACTGTATAATTCTAATTATCCTGGTCACAGTCTCGAAAAACTAAAGCCAAAAACCTGAGCTGTGGTCATAAACAGAGCCTAAGAAAATCAGCTTCACAGCCTTCTCTACTCCTACAGACCACAAATAAGGCACAGGTAAGGTTTGGGGGCCTCAAGGACAGTGTGCCCTCACCATGGTCAGTGGGTAACCAGAGGAACGTGCATTGGACACCAATTCCTGCACTTCTATGACCTTCCAAATGAGCTGCAGAGTAGACCACATGGAGACAGGCTTTATGATGTAAGGACACTTTCACTTTTAAATGTAGAATATCTTTCCTCCCTGTCCTTAAATAATTAAAATATTAGAATGATATTCGCAAAATACATGAAGAAACATGAACATCGGGTGTATTCTCTACATTCCTTCTGTTTAGAAGTGCTTGCAAGGTTCCTCTTAACACACACACACAAGCTGTAACACAAAGGCAACTGTGTAGACCACCTAACACTTGCCGCTCAGTTTAATCTGCTACAGATGCCGTATCTTAATTTGAGCCAGTTTCACACAGCAGGTAAATAATCCTGCAGCAACAGGAAATGTGAATTGTTTTGTAGATAATTCATGTCTATTTTTTTGTAGGGGTTGATACATTTTTTTGTTAGTGAAAATCAAATCTGAAATGTTCAAGAGGAAATTACAACTTTAAATGCCTTTTTAAACCTCAAATACACTACAAGTCTCCTGCCGCAAAGCAAAATTCCTGCAAAAACAGGATGGTCAAATGAAGATATGGCATCGGTACCATTCATCCTCATTCTGGATGGCTCTCCCCAGAGACTCCCAGGCCCTGCCTGCTGTCATATGAGGCCAGAGCTGATAGACAGATGGAGATAGCTGAGCCCAGAGTCCCATATCGATTTGTCATTGATCAATGGAGAATTATGAGAGCCTTCAGGTAAAGTGTCCCAGTGCTGCAGTTACTGGATGACGCTGGATAACATTACATAAAAACATAATGTAGATACAAGCCCACATGCGTGCACACACACACGCGCACACACGTGCATACTGTACATACAGTACATACGGATCCACATACACACATGGCTATATCATTTTGCTTCTGTTCACTTTCCCAGTTGAAAGTCATCTTAGTTTGTTTCACTGTGTTGCTGACAATTATAGGCATCTCATGGCATGTTGGTTTTTATCTGACAGGCTGGCCACAGTGCAGAGGGGTACTCTGTCCTCACTTGAACCCAGCACTGGTAACCTATTAGATGAAGCTGAATCATTGGATAGCGAATAAAAAAGCCTCAACTGTACTCTACCTGAAAACTTCAAAAATGACACACTGAAACAATGTGGCAGAATTCGCATAAACATTATATGAAATGATCAATACAACATGAAATAAAAACTCTGTCTGCTTTACAATATAATAGGTCCCTTATCCATGTCTGCAGTTAATGAAAAATGTGTGCCAAGAACCACCAGGCCTAACATATGCATCAACTATGTACTTTTGTGAAGAGACAACTGGAGATTAACAATGACTGGGAGATTGGAGAGTGTCTCAGATGCTTATGAAGAGGGACCATTTCCATTTTCCTCAGATCACAAAACCACTTCAAGTCTATTCAACTGTTTCTCTGTGCTACTGACACAGTCAAGATTTGCGATGATAAATTCCCTCACCACCACAAGGATCATCGCACCGCTTGCGTTTGGAAGGAAGTCTTGAGCTCACTTCATGTTCACGCTGTATTGAAATGCAAATAGTTCTTGTTTATATCTTCCCAGCAGAGAGGTCTCTTGATAAACCTTGGAACCATCTTCCATTTGTACAGTAGAGAAGTAGCTTTTTCAGCCTGGAGAAGATATGATAGAATGTTACATGGTAGAAACCCATAAATACTGAATGTAGCGCTTCATATTTTCATTACAAAAGAACAACAGGGAGCAGAGCATAAAGCTGAACAGAAACCATGCTGAAAGGTGGTATTGGCAGAAGGTTGATGAGCTACTGATATTATTGTGGGAGAAGCCATTTGAAAAGCACAGATTTATATATTTTGAGACAAAATTCAGTGTTACTGTCAGACCATAGCACACCCAATATCTATTGAGTATTACATTACTTTTTATGTTTGTTATTTTGATTGTCCCCCTCTACATTTCTTTGCACACACTGTTGCTAGGTTCTTCTGGGTTGAAGATGCCCTGAAAGCCCTTTAAGTAGACCATACACTCTTAGAAAAATGGTTCCAGGTAGAACCCTTTTTGGTTCCTGGTAGAACACTCTTGGGTTCCAGGTAGAACCCTCTGTGGAAAGGATTTTACATGGAACCTCACAGGATTCTACCTGGAACCAAAATGGTTCTTTAAAGGGTTTTCCTATGGGGAAAGCAGAAGAACCCTTTTAGGTTTCAGATAGCGACTGATTCAGATTTTGATAAGCAGTTGTACACTGGAATAACATTATAAAGAATCTCAGCCCTCTCAGAATTCACTTCACATCCCTACACTGGAGCCACAATCATTATATGAGCTAGATAGGAGATTGATTGAAAAACAGCACATTACTCATGATTAACGTATGTAATAGAAATATTGTGGGCCATCACGCCGATTTCACAAATGTCCAGGGGTGGCTTGGCCATCTGGAAATTCTGGCAAATGCCAGAGGGGCTGGACCATTGTTTTGTTGGGTGGGCTGGTCAAAATTGACACACAAAAAGTATTTTTTTATTTAAAATGTTTAAAAAAATAAAAGGTGGCCCTGTTAAGATTTTTTTATTATGATTTTTGCTCCATTTTTTTGTTATAATCTATAATGAGTGGGCCAAAGCCCCCTGCCAAAGATGGGCCGGCCCAGTTTTCTGATAGCCTCAGATGAGGTAACGCAAACTCACATTCAAAGTGAAATGTGGCATCAGCAGAGAGACGCCACATTTGACAGCCAAGATCGTGGATAGTAAAAAATGGAAAAGGGACCTGTAAATGTAGAAAGAGCGCATTCTACATTGTCACCTCACTCAAAACTTCCATTTTTGTGGGCGGCTTAAACCATGATTTGGTCAAGCAGTGAAGTGCATTATTCTAATGATTCCTGCAATGAAAGTGTCTGCCCTGCCCCTGTGCATGTTTCGTTGGGGCCTGCTGCTGTGATGAGCGAGCCACTCTCTTCTCCCCCATGAGCTGTAGAGAAAATGTGTTCGATCGTATAACATTTCAAAATTCAATTGTGGGAAAACTCAGGCGAAAAATCAGGCGAACATGCCCGATGAAGACCTGGATGCCTGATGAAGACCTAAGGGTAAAACGATACTCAGCTCAATAGCAACAATTTGCACGTGAAAAGCACACCAGCCATTGCGAGGGAATAGGCCTCCAGGTCTCATGGGTAGGAGCCGACATCTGCAAAATGTATTTAGGACCTTACATTTACTGTTGGAGCACGAATGTTGCAATTTGTGTCATATGTTACAAATACAATTTGCGAAATATGTTATACATTTGTTGTGCTTAAGATCCTGGAGTTCATCTTTAATGTCTTTGTGTTTCCACTTCCTCAGGTGTTGAACCCCAAATGAATTAGCCTATAATATTAAATTGGCATGTACTCTTATAATCTCCAACCGGCACAGCTAGAAGAGGACTGGCCACCCCTCAGAGCCTGTTTCCTCTCTAGGTTTCCTCCTTGGGAGTTTTTCCTAGCCACCGTGCTTCTACATCTGCATTGCTTGCTGTTTGGGGTTTTAGGCTGGATTTCTGTATAGCACTTTGTGACATCTGCTGATGAAAAAAGGGCTTCATAAATACATTTGATTGATTGTTCATACATTTTAACAGAAGCTATTATCCAGAGGGGCTTACAGTAGTGAGTAAACACATTTTCATACTGGTCCCACGTGGGAATCAAACCCACAACCCTGGCATTGCAAGTGCCAAGCTCTACCAACTGAGCCACATGGGATCACATAAAGATGTATTTCATTCATAAACAAATTCTGGATATTCTGGAGTCATATTTTGACAGTAAAATATAGCAACTATAGTCTAAATGACATCTGAAAAATTCATGCTAATCACTTTATTAGGTTGCACATCAAAATAGCTTGAATCATGCATTCCTGCTTGGAAGTGTTAGATGAAACAACTTATTTCTTGAATACCTCAGTAGTCCAATTATTACACTTCTTAATAAAGCGCTATGAATTACTTTATAATTTGATTACTCATGATTTGGGTTCGACTAAATCATGGGCTGGTGCCACCAACTGGGGAAGATAGTTGCACCTGTAACACCAGGGGAAAATGTTAGTCTGGAGCCCTGTAATTAACACATATATTAACACTAATTTGCAATATAGCCTAAGTTGTTAGCTTGGCTTTTATAATGTATAAGGCTCAGGCAGACAGGCAGACAGACAGACAACAAATAGTCACAGTGTGATTGCAGAAAATATGCTGAGACAGACAGCACAACAGGGAGGCAAAAAAAGGAGAGTTAGAGGCGCTCACAGTGATGTGGGCTGGTGTGGATAAAATGCCAGGGCGGAATTATTCTCCCAGTCCGCCCCGACAAATGTCTATAATAGCCTTTTAACTGATTTGTTTTTACTATTTGTTTAGAGGGACATGAAAGGCGGTGGTTGGCATGTGGTGAGTGAGAGGCCTCTGGGGTATGCTAACATGGCCGGGCCGGCTGCTGTGGCCCCCAGTGCTGAGCTGACATTCATTAGCCTGGAGAAAGACATTCATCAGGACCTCACTCACATATTACACAGTATGCTTTATGAGCACCCATTTATGATCAACAATCCATCTGCCGATACACTCGAGAGAGACACAGACACAGACACAGACACAGACACAGACACAGACAGACACAGACAGACACAGACAGACAGACAGACAGACACAGACAGACAGACAGACAGACAGACAGACAGACAGACAGACAGACAGACAGCCAGACAGACAGACAGACAGACAGACAGACAGACAGACAGACAGACAGACAGACAGGTTAGAGAGAATCAAGCCAATTGGGAATTAAATTTAGCCTGCAGTAGACAGGTTGCTCATTGACCAATCACTAATCTCCACAAAAGTTTACCCAGCTCTACTAATGACATTGGACGTATGACTATTAGGAATGCATGTAGCCTGTCAGAAGTAGCCCACCCTCAAAAATGTTTGGCCCATACAAAGCCTGAATCCAGGCAGAGGCCTGCACAATGAAGAGCTTGCGCAACCCTCATCAACAATTCAGTGGTTTTCTTTCTCCTGGGATATGATCCTGTGAAAATGGAGATGAAGACACAAAGATACAGTCACGTGACATCTATGAGGTACAGGGCTCCTCTATGATTCATGTTTTTCATGAATGTTCCAGTATGTTTTGATGTAATGGTGGTAACACTTTGGAGCTAAAGGAAGTGCTCACACCACCACCACTCCTGCTTCCTGTGAAACTTTTTAATCGGTCACAAGTTGCAGTCATAAGACCTTTATCAAGCTGTAATACAGAGTTGTTGGTAAACAGGAGCATTAATATCAAATGACAGACTAGCTAGGAGGGCTAACAAGGACATTTTTAAACGTTTATGTTTTTTAATGAATAGCAGGGATGAGTAATTGACAAGGCCAGATGATACTCCCCAATCGATTTCAAACCAACTATTCCTGTCTGGAAGGTAATATGAACATAAACCACTGCACTGTAATTCTCCCTCATCCATCAGCATTAGTCAGCACAGCTAATATTCCCAAAGATTACACAAAAAGTGAAAAGCAGACATAACTCATTCACTATGTGTCGTGAGCATGGTGCTGCTAAGTGGCATTCAGCTCAGTTTGACTTTAAAGAGAAATGGGCAGCTAGCCAAATTGTCTGTGTGTCTGTCTGCCTATCTCTCCTCTGTGTGCCTCTCCCTCACACTACTTCTCACTCCCTCTGTCTCTCTCCTTCTCTCTTTCTCACACTCCTCTCTCCCTCTCTTCCTCTCTCTGTCTCTCCTTTCTCTCTCCGTCTTTTGTTACCTCTCTTTCTCCTCTCCCTTTTTCTCTCCCTGCAACTGGAAAGCAGACTAGCCAAGCTCACCCCAGGAAGTCCCTCTGTTCTCAGGCAAACCCTAAAGATGAAACGCACAATTCTGCAAAAGTGCAAAATTAGATGTTTACTCAGTCAAAACATCACATTCATTTTTCAAGTACGGCAGCCATGCCACTTCCCCTTGCTTTTGGATGTCAGGCGAGGGTTAAGTAAGGCACTCAGCAGAGTGGCAAGGGGCCAGGAGGGGGACGTGAGCAAATGAGCACACATTATGGCCAGAGCTGGGACATAAATTAGCCTCATTCCACCATGAGCAGCAGACAAAGTGATTTGTTTGGTCATTCATAGCATTTGAGCAACTTTTTAGCAATTATCGTTCACTGGTAGCAATTTAGTGCTGAGTGGACTTGGAGTTTACACAGGGTTAGAATGCTGGCTAGTCCATTAGAGCACGTCTGAGACAAGTTGCTCAAAGGGTGATGAATGGAACATTTGCCTTTGACACAACCTCTAACTGTTGCAACTCTACATTTACTGCAATTACACTAGACATAAAGATCTACAAATGAGATATGGTCATTAACCATATTGATCCTGCTTTTCTTTGTCCATTTTATTCAGATATTTCACTTCACTTGGGAACCACATTATGTGCATTTTGTGTTTCATAATGTTCTGCATAATGCTGCCAAATTATCACATTTTTCTTCCAACAGAGTTGGATGTGATAGCGTTGTCCTTTCTGTTAATGTAGCCAACTGCTCAGTTGTGTTATGAGGCCTGTCCCAACAGTGTTAAATCAGATACATGACTGTTTGGTTACAGGAAGTGGCATGGTGCATGAACCAGAGACTGGGTCTGGGGCTGATGATAATTTTAGATGTTCAGTAACTGACACATCAGCTCCAGGGTTGGGGACAGAGGCCAAAGTGGGACTGTGTTTGGAAGCAGGCAACCTTACAGGCTTCCAAAGTCTGATCCACAAGAATATAAAACCCACAGACTGCAGAACACAGTGTTGGGCAGAAATAGTTCCAGAATGATTGTAATAAACAATGAAAAGCAGAGGTTTGTATGTCCTCTGTTCTCTCCTTGACATGTAAAACCTATGTTATCTAACTCAACACTCAAACATATTACTGCAAGGCAGTGGATTTTTAAATGCGGAATATTCTTGCTGATGGAATTCAGTCTTCAACAGGAAGGGGAGGGATTGAAATAGGCCAACTTGGTCTCTTGAAGAATATATAAGCAATCCCATGGATATGGTTATGATTGCCAGCTGAACTTAGTAGTATAAATGCTGCCTACCAAGAAGGTACTGCGGGTGTAGCTACAGATTGTTTCACCAGATAATGTGATTTAACCCCTCCCCAAAAGTATTTCCATTGCTAGGAATTACTTTTATTGCTCCCTAAAGTAATCCATCGATGTGCACAGTACGCCGCCATCTCGTCTATTTCAAGTCTTCTCTCATTGATCAAGACAGGTGTCTGTCATCACAACATGCAGCATCTCGATCAATGAGAAAAGACTTGAAATAGACGAGATGGCGGCGTACACATTGTTGGATTACTTCATGGAGCAAAAAATATATATTTATTTTGATAACGCTGCCTTTTCTCAGTTCAAACGTACCCCCTGCAACTCGTCACAGACATTTTATGAGACTCCTATTTCCACACATCGAGGACAGAGACAGTATTGCCAAGCTAAGTTTGGTCGAAAATTCTCTTTGCTAAACCAAACGGTAAGTATCTTGTAACTCCCAGTGGCTACTGCAGGAGCTGTTTCAGGATTTACTGGAAACAGGACTCAAATATTCAGTAAAAGGCACTCGAACTGAAGAATTTAGGGTAGGGCAAATTTATGCGGAGGTCAGCCAAGATGGATAGAGGGGTTCAGGGGAGTGCTACAGCTGAGGCATCCAGTGAGGTACTGTACCTGTAGGGAGGGAGAGAACAGACAGTTGTGTGATTAGGCCCTCAGCTCAGCTTGCTGACTTCAAACTCATTTAACCTTTTGTCTTGCCAGGCTGATTGCTCAATCCCATGCAGCTGGGTGATTGCAAAGTGCTTCAGCTGCGGGAGTCAGGAGCTGTCCAAGATCCTGCCAGGTATGTGGTGGCAGGTGGTTGAACCGACAGCGGTTTGGAGGCATTATAGTGCTTTGGAGACGACTATTGCTATTGTGCTACACACATGACATACTTTTTTATAGTCTACCTACGGTCATATATTGTAGTGACCACAATACCTCAACAAAAGATCAGTGCCTCTGTTAAAGTTTGTGGAGTATTTTCGATGACAAACTGAATGTAGCAGTATCGGTATGGCAGGTGGAAGAAAAACATACAATGGTACACAACAAACAAACCGTGGTAAACTTAAGCAATAAGGCCCGAGGAGGTGTGGTATATGGCCAATATACCACGGCTAATGGATGTCCTTACGCGATACGAAACGCTGAGTACCTGGATACGGACCTAAGCCGTGGTAGACTGGCCATATACCACAAACCCCCAAGGTGCCTTATTGTGATTATAAACTGGTTACCAACGTAATTAGAGCAGTAAAACTACATGTTTTGTCACACCAGTGGTATACGGTCTGATATGCCATGGCTTTCAGCCAATCAGAATTCAGGGCTCAAACCACCCAGTTTATAATGAGGAAAATACAGGCTCAGTCTATACCTGTTTCTAGACTTGGTTTTATTATGTAGCTTGAACCCATACATTGTTTTGACATAAGCCCATTGTCAGTGAATAACATCATTAGTTCCTACTGAGGATCTTGGAAGGTTTTGATCCTGCACACTGTGAGAGATGTTTAATCCCCTCTTTCTCTACAATATGCTGTTTGAGATAGAAATAAAGAATAGCATCATGACAGGCAGTTTCCTGGGTCCCCCATGCACTGAGCTTCAGAATGAGCATGCATCTGTCTTAGAGAGTGTTCAGAACGCTTATCTTAATTGATTGCAAGCTATTTCTGGCGTTGGCAGTATAACCCCCCTTACACTCTCCCTCGCTCTCATTCTCTCTCTCTCTCTCTCTCTCGCTCTCTCTTTCCCTCTCTCACCATATCTCTCCTTTCCCAAAGAGAGTGATTTATTGGTGCTGGTCTACCTGAGTTGAATCCTTTCCTGCATTATGTAAATCCTCTGATGCGTAATGCCATGAGTGATCCAGACAAAGGGAAGCCTGCAAGCCCAGGCCCAGAGGGCCTCCGCACTGGTCTAAACTGAGCATTTAAATATTCTCCCCAAGCAGTCCTGGATCAAACACATGCACACACATGGACAGACAGACCGACAGACATGCGCACACACCAGAAGTTGAACGTGTTTTACAAGCCCTGTACTGATCTATGAGCATAGGAGTGTCGATACGGCCATCACTCGGGCTGCGGTGTCTCTCTCCCTGTCTCTCATCAACATCACGATTAATGAATAAAGGTTCATCAGTTACCTCTGTTATCCACCCAACTGTAGAGTTCATCAGCATATTACACAAGACTTAAACTAGGCAGAGCAACTTGTCAGCTGTTATTATCATGATTTTGTACTGGTACTGGAAAGCACATTTCTGTATTAGACAAGAAAAAAACAAATGTATTTTAAGAACAAGCAAGACCTTTTTGTGTGGTGCTACAAAATGAAGCAGAATAACAATTGAAACCCCAAAAGTGAAGCATTTTTTTTCTCACATTCCTTGACATACAGCTTTTCAGAAACGTTCCTATTGATTTATTTTTTTCCCCGCCAGTGAAATACCTCATTTGTGTGTCAGAGCATCCTTGAAGAACACTTCTTTGTCTTTTTAGATGATGGTAGTCTAGGTAAGCTGTGACTCCTATCTTTTAGAGACATGGACAGGGAAGAAACTGGGAGCTCTATGGTTGAGACTTCCTGGAATCTTGTCATGGTCACTTGAAGAAGACTTAATAGCACAGAAACCTGCATGTGAGAAGAGAGTGAAGAATTGTGAAACATTAGCACCGCTCTTTACAGTACTCACGGATCTTATAACTAACTTCACGTTGGCCATTCCATACTGGACCTTTCCCATACCTTGTCCCATACCATGTCCATGTTAGCTGATGAAGCATATTCACAGGCAGTATGAAATGTGTTCACGTGTCCAAGTGTTCAAGTGTTCACACTTCAAAGTAACGTACACATCCTGTATCAATGCTAGGGTACGGTATGAAAACAATTCTTCTCATTACGTTGTCTGTACAATTCAACAGTTGCAATGTACTCATTCCCACAGGTCCTGGTTATAGACTAAGTGCACAGGATGGAACGGCTGAAATCAGGTCCTATTTATGCAGTCGCTATATATCCACCAGCCATTTGAGTGGAAATTCACCAGCGGTGGGATCACCGCTGTTATTCCTTTCCAGGTTTATCTCAGAAGACACTTTTCATTCTCCGCAAGGGCCTTGATTTACCCGGCAGTGGTTAGCCGCCGAGAATGATGGGCCGTGCATGTAAATAAAGCTGCGGATTAAAGGTGACCAATTGAACCCTCTCTCTCCCTCTGTCGCCCTGGTTAGAACAGAAGGCACGGCTCGTTAGCCCTGCAGCCTGTCTGGGCCCATTTCATTCGGGGAAACTGCTCCGTTCCAATGACAGAGAGCAAAGGATTGATGGGATGGGACATATGACAGCTGGGGACCATGACTGTCCAGACAAAAGAGAAAGAGGGAGACTGATGCAGTTAGGACCTTTCAACAAATATCCATGTATTGTACTTGTACTATCTCTCTAAATGTACTCGTGTTCAATTCGTAGAATTCATAGAAGTCTGAATTACTCAAGGACCCTACTCACACAGCCTGATTCTTTTGACTGTTATAATCAATAAGTCTATTTATGGTGCTCCATTCACTTAGGGGCATGGGCTAATGGTGTTGCTAGTCTTTCCTGATTACGTTGTCCCACTCAATTGCGAATTTCTGTAAAGTGATTTTTATCCGCCACCACTAGCATACTGTTGAAACCTGCCGTGCATGTGTCATGAATAGGTGGTTTTCTGTATGCAATGGCAGCTTGTGACATATAAAACGTACTACAAAGCTTTAATAACGTGCCATTATTATACAAAACTATACACCCAGACACGCCCACACACAAGGTTGCTTGTGTTACTCCTTAAAGCCTTGGGGTTCTGCGTGTACTGTCAGAAAGGGCAGCAGGCCCTGACCTAGCAAGGCCCTTCGGTGCGGAGAGGCACCCACACACATTCCTCAGACACCACACAAGCCTCTGTCCTTTTCAATTACCTTCCTCGCTCAACCTAGCACATAGCCAGCCAAGCGGAGCCATGCAGGAGAGATTATGATGCCAATCTAATTGTATCTCAATCTTTTCTCTCACCCAAAGCAGAGGTGAAACAAAACAGAGAGGAAAAACGGCACTAACAAAGCACTGTGGACTAGGGGAAAATAACTGGATGTCCATATCTGTGTGTCGGTTGTGTGTAGCGAGGAGAATGTCTGAGTGAGCTGTGGGGTGTTAGGAGGGAGGCTGCTAGGGAAGAGAGACGATCACTGATGAACTGTGGTGTGTGACAATGAGCTTGAAGACACCTCGCTGAATGTATACAACATTGAGGAGGAAGAGAGCAGGGAAACCTCCCTGGCAGGTGAGAGAGATTATTACGGATGAAACGGGATCGAGACTTGTGCAGAGGTGACGCTTGCTACGGTATTTGAGTGGTTATGGGTTGTTCAGGGTTAGCCGGTGCAGTGAGATGTAAAAAGGGGGTATGCCAGCTTGGAGGGTATTGTCGAGGGTATTGTCGGCCATTTATTTGGACATGCAGGGGGTTGATTTGCCATTATCCTACTTCATCTGCATATTATACCTCAGGTTGTGACTAGGATCTTGTACTATATTGAATAGGTAATGCTACATTTACACTGGTACAGGGAACACTTCCTGTGCTCTCAACAAACTGAGATATTATCCAGCTTTATTATTGTCTACAGTACTACAAATGTCATTACAATTTCTTGCACATCCTACGAATAGACAGTTACAGTATGGCATGTACTTAGCCGTGTACTTGGAAGTTTGGTAAAAAATTATAGACTGAACAAGGGAGTAACTTTGGGTGGCCTATGTTGGTTCACTTTGAGGAAAATCACTAGCCGTGAGTCAATGTCCAGTAGCTTTGAGCGGTCATGCTGTTTCACTTGACCTTTAACCTCTCAAGAGTCCAAAACCATCTCTATTATGAGATGTCACAATCACCTAGGGCTGTGCCCCCTCCTCATCTCAGAGCAACAGTGTTGACCAAAGCATTATCTATTATGGGCAAATATTTGAAATGATCTGCCCCCCTCATGTTTGAGAATCAGATAAGTGAGATTAGTACTATGGCTGTACGTGGAGCTGGAGGAGCTCAGGGAGACACAGTCATTTATCAGGGTACTACTATATTATTAGCCTATTGCTTCATGATTAATATCTACAACCCCTCATTAAACAGGATCTAAATATCCCCTCTTCTGTTCCAGAAAACGCACTTGTAGCCAACCAATGTTCAGCCAACTCCAAGTGTGAATTTACAGTGTAGCTTGACTCCATTCAAAATCATCATGTGAAAAAAAAGAAGTTATCACTGACCTCCAGACCAGAAGCACTGGGCTCTGTTCGTTCTGAAGTACACAACAGCAAAACAGAAACTGTATTCTGTTTATCTAATTGCCTGTTTGACTCGGAGCCTGAAGACAACGAGTGAGAAAGGCAAACATTGAGATCATTTGGATGACACAAACCATGAAGGAGAATTTTTTTTGTTTTTTTTACAATTCTGTGCAGCTATGCTTCTAAATACCAATCTTTATGTTAATGTGTGCCTAAGCCCAAGTATCTCAGTTTAATTAAGGACAGACGAAAGGTGTGTTGTTTTGCATTCCTACATTTTCCTTACTATGGGTGTTTTTAAGTTTCCTTTGTTTTCTCATTCAGATATGGATCAACTTTGTGGCGAATTTAAGCGTGACAGATGAAAGAACAATGTCTTTATAAGACACAATTTCTTATCCTGGTCCTTGGGACCTACATGGGTGCACAATGTTGTTCTTACCTATGCAGCGCCTACACATTAAACAGATCATCAATCCCTCAGTTAGCTGAATCAAGGTTGGCTCGGTAACCCTTCATTTTACAGCCCGGTAATTACTAGGTAATAAATAGGCAAATACCTAGTAACAAAAATGTAAAACGTGGTAACTATTTAGTCCCAAATGTACTTATTAGGAACCAAGCAAGTTCTACAAAGTAACAAAATGTGATTATATAGCATCTTTTTAGTCCAAAAGGTTAGTATTGAGGACCTTATAAGTAAGGACAAGGTACTTACTATGTAAACACCTAGTCAAAACATATTGTGATATTTCATTTATTTATTACCACATACCTACCACATGAATACCTTCAAGTCAATCATCCTGATAAAGAGTGTTAGTTGACCTTCAAGTATCTGGTATTTACATGGTATTAGCAACGGCTTCATTGTTAGTAGGTATTTATCTAGTTGTTACCTAGTAATTAGTGGGCTTAAAGGTTACTGATGGTTCTTGTATTTTCAAGAGGTGTAGCCGTTGGATCATATTCAAATCATAGGCTATGGTTAGGACCACTATGAGGTCCACTTGCACAGTGTGTGATATTTTTGCAGACGATACCAATAATTCACTCTCTACTTAGAAGTGTTAAGGCGATTGAGAAATTCTGATGCAACATTGGGCAACCTAGTGGCACAATCGTGCAGCAAATTAAGTTACATCATAAATTTAGCATTGAGCAGCCAAACATAATTAAAATGGTACAAGTTAAATGCCTTTACCCGTGTTTCTCACATGTGTTACACAGCTCCATTCATATTCAGACTAATTCCGGAACACAAAATGCCTCTGGCCATTACGATCTGTGCAAGACTCTCAAAACAAACATCTTAAAGTTTGTGCAAAAACATGTTTTGGACTTTTTAACAGTAAATATGCTTCAATGGGATTCCAATTAGCACAGACTTTACTGGGTAGAGTCGGCACAGCCTGGGCGAGAGACACCCAAACCAAAGCAAACCCATAGACGCAACACCATCCCAGTCTTAAATGGGGCAGGTGGCGGGTAAATTTGAACTGGAGTGAATAATTCAACATTGTATTTTTATGGAATGATTTTCTTAGCTAAATCGGGTGGATTGATTAGGAGTGACACTACTTCAAAATAAGTAAGAAATGGAGATGTGGTGTACAGCTAAAAGGTGTGCCTTTCCAAATGCAGTATTTCCATGTGCTGTCAGAGAGACCAGCAGGGATAGGTAAAACAAAGAAAGCAATTAAACACGTTTAAAATGCCTTTAGCGATTAACTGGATTCTCTCCCCTCCACTAGCTCTCTCCTCATTTCCAGCACACAGACAAGCACCAGCTTTAAATTAAGATAGCGCCTTGGTTCCAGGATACAGTACATTCAAAACCAAGAATGCCTTAGATAACTGCAAGCACTGTGTCACTGTTACTACAAACTGAGAAATCAGAGCTGAATTACATTTATTATGAGTAATGCAGTATGTATGGTATGTATGAGTTATATATGAGTTGTGATGAATCAATCCGGATTACAAGCAATGCTACAAGTTCATAAAATGATAATGTCTCGAATGAAATCAAATCAGATGTATTTATAGAGCCCGTTCTTACATCGGCTGATATCTCAAAGTGCTGTACAGAAACCCAGCCTAAAACCCCAAACCGCAAGCAAATGCAGGTGTAGAAAGACGGTGGCTAGGAAAAACTCCCTAGAAAGGATCGACAGTGTTTCCCGTTTTCTGTTGTGTTGCATACATGCCTCCATGATTACTCTATTTATCATTACCTGTCACACTTTATAATGGCAAAAACCCTTGCTCATAATCGAACCATGAAATAATTTAGTAATTTCTTAATGAAAACTGGATCAAATGAGACCAGGACGTTTCGCAAAAACATTAAGTTGACCAATTATTTTGACCAATTACAAAACAGCATAGAAAAGTGAGTAAAGCCCATGTTATTTTTTCACTGTACGTAGATCAACTTAATCCCGATCAACTCTCCTTCTATTGAAGTAGATGTAAAGGAGGTATTTTGTTTGAGTTAGCCTTTATCTTGCTCAGGTCTCTGCCGCCAATTGGCCTTTTCAGCTTGAGTACCTCTGAAACAATCAATGAAATGCACACAGATTGAGGGGAGCATGTCGATATGGAAGGTGGGTGGACCAGGGGCTCGAAAACTCAATGAGGCAACAAGACTAGCCATCACCTTCACATACTGTATGGGCACACCAGCAAGAAATACAAAAAAATAAGACATTCTCAAGGTGTGTGTATTGTCAACCATTTATGCCGCAATTTACTTTTGTTTGTCAAAATATATGATATTGTTAAAACTCTCAGATGAGCGTGGCCTTCTGTTTGATTAAGAAAAGACCAGTATTGAGTATTGGATGAGTATTGGATGCTAGCATTGAGTATTGGATGACATCTACGCTCATATCTTCTTTACACGGTACTCCTATCAAGTGTGTCTAGAGAAGAGAGACATAATAGCATAATATAGCATGAAACATTTTTCATAAATGCACAATGCAACCATATTCAGTCTGGCGTCTGGCAGAAAGGACTACATTATCCACTTTTGCAATCATGGTCCAGACTGAAATGATTATATCTTCTGGAGAGTTTCAATTGTTTCTGCACCATCCTCTATGCAAAGAGCGTTCACTTGCCTTTAGATCTTTATTTGCAATGCGTTCTGTAATGCGTTCATTTTCAGGACATCGGAAAGTTGTGTCCATTTTAGACTATTGTGTGCGTTTGTAATAAATAATCCTTGTCACCTGCAGAGTTTTAATATTTACTTAATTAAACAACCATTATTTCTATGAAATGAAAAGCATAGTTTATCTTAATTTTTTTTTTTTTTAAGTTGTTGCCTGTTGCTCCAAAAAGTCCCCACCCTCCTTCTACCCTCTCCTCTATGCATGGATGCCGACATTCTACAGTAGGTGACATACAGGAAAGGTTTCTGATGGGGTAGGGGGGAATCTTTTGTGAGATTAGGGATGCAATTACAGTTGAGGCCCTCGCTGTGACATACACACATATAGCGTAGTGGAGTGACAGCAGGGTGGGGGTGCTGACGTGGTGACAAATGAGCCAGCCACAAAAGCTCTCGCTCACAGCTAGTAGCAATAACCTGGAATAATGGAGGATGACCTTAAAGCTCTCACCCTGAAATCTTCACGTTGATTACGCTAGCAGAGAGGCTAAACTCAGTCGGCGCCGATTCGTCAGCCTCACTGAAAAAACATTGCCTCACTACACTGTCGTAAAAAAAAGGAAGGTAAGCCAGAAGAACAAGAGGTTGTTTCAATTTTACATTGTTGACTCATGTATTGTCCCATTACGGGCCTTTTATGCACTTTGTTGTCCTCCATTCACTCCTAAAATCGCTGCTGTTTATAGGCCTACCTCTTAGCTGCAACTTGCTCGGCCCAAGAACCAACCAGTGTGAACCGAATGTTTTTACACCTAAATGAATTAACAAATTGTTTGGACTTTCAGGAGTTGGATAGGCAAGAATTGTTTTGATTAAATCTGACATCTCGTTTATGTTGTGTAATGGTGGAAGCCTGCAACAAAGATGCGTCATTAGGACGTCACAAAATGCTTACCTAAAGTCGTCAGAACGTTGTGTCATGGTCCAGAGGAAGTTTTGTCTCCTTCTCAGTTTGTTCCGGGGTGGCCCCAATGACAATATTAGGACGTCTCAAGACGTTTTGTCATGGCCCATCCCCCTCTAGCTTAAAACAGACAGATTTTGATGCAGTTTTTTTCATTATGTTAGTTAGATTGCTTGAATTGGGTCCGAAGCCTTTAAGTGAGACGACTCTGAAAGAATAGCTCTCAAAATGCATTGTGTCGATGAAGAAACAGTAAAGCTCAAACTTTCCTCAGATTGCCAGCAGTTAGAGAGCCCTCTTCTCAGCAGCTTGCTTAAAGAGCGGTGTTTTATAGAAAATGGGAGTGGAGAAAAGAGACAGTACTAAGCAATGCAGTTAATTCTCTTCAGGGTTTATTGCTCGACCTCATTAGAAACAATAGACCTTTTTAAAGGCTTTTAAATGCCCAGTTAACTGGTGATACAAATGATCAGTGTCAAATATCTCAATGAAAAGAGGCAAAAATGCTGCTGATTAAGACTAGTGATAGATTCTGAGCAGAGGAAAGGAGAAGACAGAGGCTGAATACAGAGTGCACAAAGGGAGGAGGAGAGTAAGTTGAAAGTGAATTGGAACTTTGGCGTAGAGAGGAGACAAGGGACAAGTAAGGACCTTCTTTAGAAACAAGGAAGGACATTCTGTATCCACAACAAAGAATACACAATGGGTATTTTCTAACTGTAATTCACTATATTTCACCCGAGGATGACTCCAAGGCACACAGACCAACATGTTCACGTTGTTCTTTTCACCCCACGGTGAAATGTTGAGTCAGCCTGGCCTTGCCTTGCTGAGATGTTCGTCCCTGAGTGTTAACGTTAGCGTGAACGTGTAGAGGTTGAGTTCATTTTGGCGTGAGGACATCCTGTCAGGTAGCTGTATATTTAGCTCGACTGTCACAATAGAAAAGCTTCTTTTGACATTTTGTACCTGAGATGAGCTTCTGCTGACCGGTGCCAATGTGGCAGGGCTGGCATTGACTCACAATCGCCTCCCGACGTATAACTACCTAGGAGAAATATTGACTATAGCAGTGTACTGCTGGAGACCAGCCTGCACACAACGGATGGGAATGATTTAATTGGAGAAATGTGTAGAAAGATAGACAGATATTGAAGATCAAATAAAATGTTATTTGTCACATGCTTTTTAAACAACAGATGTAGACTAACAGTAAAATGCTTACTTACGGGCAAGGGTGTGCCGAGAACTCGGACAAAATGAGTAATGAAACAGATGGAGAATTTTCCCAATATGATTATCACACAAGTATTTTTTTTGTAATGATCTGTATTTGGGGGGAAAAAAATGTTTTAACTGCCAGCAAACAACTATGGCTAGTTCTGGTAAAGAAACTGGCGAGGTATCAGTTGGGCCTGCTGCAACGATTGGATTAGAACAAGCCACTCTCCGTCTGCTCTCATTTCCCAAGACAGACACACTCGCGTGGCTGTTTCAGACACTCACAGTCACGTCTCAGGGCACAAGTCTCCCCTTCTCCAAGCATCATGTACGAATCAGAATCCATAGCTCATCATCTAGTTCTTTCCTGTAGACTTTCCTGAGGCCATGTGGTTGTTTTTGTCTGTCTACTTGGTGCTGTTCAGCAGTCCTACTTTCTCTGTCCGTATAATTCTTCCATTGCTGACGACGTCTATCGTTTTGTAGTGATCCAAGCCCATGCTTCTTGCTATTATTATTTATTCTCGCCCAGGCATGTTTACAGAGCAACAGATCATAAGAAAAGAAAATTACTTATGTAGATAGTTTAGTTTGATTGTACAAATGCTGTGGCATTAGTGTCGGGAGAGAAACATTTTGCTCCTCTCGAAAGTGAAACAATATATTGGGCAAGCGAATTAGCCAATCTTCATCGAAATCCGTGTCTGGAATAAATGCAGGCAGTACTAGCCAGCCATGCATTAGGGTATGTGTTTATCTATTCCATTGATAATTAGGCCTGCGCGGACCAACTGGCAAGTGTCTTCACTGACATTTTCAATCTCTCCCTGACCGAGTCTGTAATGTTTCAAGCAGACCACCATAGTCCCTGTGCCCAAGGAAGAAAAAGTAACCTGCCTAAATAATTACCACCCTGTAGCACTCACGTTTGTAGCCATGAAATGCTTTGAAAGGCTGGTCATGGCTCACATCAACAGCATCCTCCCGGATACCCTAAACCCACTCCATTTCGCATACCGACCCAACAGATCCACAGATGACACAATCTCAATCGCACTCCACACTGCCCTTTCCCACCCGGACAAAAGGAACACCTATGTGAGAATGCTGTTCACTGACAACAGCTCAGCGTTCAACACCATAGTGCCCACGAAGCTCATCACTAAGCTAAGGGCCTTGGGACTAAACACCTCTCCCTGCAACTGGATCCTGGATATGACAGAAGTCATTTTTCCAACAATTGTTTACAGACAGATTATTTCACTGTATCACAATTCCAGTGGGTCGGAAGTTTACGTACACTAAGTTGACTGTGCGTTTAAACAGCGTGGAAAATTCCAGAAAATGATGTCATGGCATCAGAAGCTTCTAATAGGCTAATTGCCATAATATTAGTCAATTGGAGGTGTACCTGTGGATGTATTTCAAGACCTAACTTCAAACTCAGTGCTTGAAATCATGGGAAAATCAAAAGACATCAGCCAAGACTTCAGATAAAAGATTGTAGACCCCCACAAGTCTGGTTCATCTTTGGGAACAATTTCCAAACGCCTGACGGTACCACGTTCATCTGTACAAACAATAGTACGCAAGTATAAACACTATGGGAACACGCAGCCGTCATACCGCTCAGGAAAGAGACTCATTCTGTCTCCTAGAGATGAATGTACTTTGGTGCAAAAAGTGCAAATCAATCCCAGAACAACAGCAAAGGACCTTCTGAAGATGCTGGAGGAAACAGGTACAAAGTATCTATATCCACAGTGAAACGAGACCTATATCGACATAACCTGAAAGGCTGCTCAGCAAGGAAGAAGCCACTGCTTCCTAACCGCCATAAAAAAAAAAAGCCAGACTACGGTTTGCAACTGCACATGGGGACAAAGATCATACTTTTTGGAGAAATGTCCTCTGGTCTGATGAAACAAAAATAGAACTGTTTGGCCATAATGACCATCGTTATGTTTGGAGGAAAAAGGGTGAGTCTTGCAAGCTGAAGAACACCATCCCAACCGTGAAGCACGGGGGTGGCAGCATCATGTTGTGGGGGTGCTTTGGTACAGGAGGGACTGGTGCACTTCACAAAATAGATGGCATCATGAGGCAGGGAAATGATGTGGATATATTGAGCAACATCTCAAGACATCAGTCAGAAAGTTAAAATTTGGTCACAAATGGTTTTCCAAATGGACAATGACCCCAAGCATTCTTCCAAAGTTGTGGCAAAATGGCTTATGGACAACAAAGTCAAGGCATGGAGTGGCCATCATAAAGCCCTGACCTCAATCCCATATAAAAGTTGTGGCCAAAACTGGAAAAGCATGTGTGCAAGGAGGCCTACAAACCTGACTCAGTTTCACCAACTCTGTCAGGAGAAATTGGCCAAAATTCATCCAACTTATTGTGGGAAGCTTGTGGAAGCCTACCCAAAATGGTTGACCCAAGTTAAACAATTTTAAAGCAACGCTACCAAATATTAATTGAGTTTATGTAAACTTCTGACCCACTGGGAATGTGATGAAAGAAATAAAAGCTGAAATAAACAATTCTCTCAACTATTATTCTGACATTTCACATTCTTAAAATAAAGTCACCCAAGTCAAATACTGTTTTCTCTGCTGCCGCAAGGCAAACGGTACCGGAGCACCAAGTCTATGACCAAACGGCTCATTAACAGCTTCTACCACCAAGCCATAAGAGTGCTGAACAATTAATCAAATGGCCACCGGACGATTTACATTGACACCCCCCTATTCGCTGTTTATTATCTATGCATAGTCACTTCACCCCTACCTACATGTACATATTACCTCAACTATCTTGTTCCCCCGCACACTGACTCGGTGTAACGGTTTTCTTCATGTGAAAGAGAGTCAGACCAAAATGCGGCGTGGCTATTACGATCCATGTTTAATGAAACAAAGTAAACACAAATCAAATACAAAAACAATAAACGTAACACGAAAACCGAAACAGCCTAATACTGGTGCAAAGTAACACAGAGACAGAAACAAGGACAATCACCCACAAAACCCAACACCAAACAGGCTACCTAAATATGGTTCCCAATCAGAGACAATGACGAACACCTGCCTCTGATTGAGAACCATATCAGGCCAAACAGAACTAGACAAACTAGACATGTAACATAGAATGCCCACTCAGCTCACACCCTGACCAACCAAAACATAGAAACATACAAAGCAAACTATGGTCAGGATGTGACAGTACCCCCCCCCCCAAGGTGCGGACTCCGGCCGCAAAACCTGAACCTATAGGGGAGGGTCTGGGTGGGCGTCTGTCCGCGGTGGCGGCTCTGGTGCTGGACGTGGCCCCCACTTCACCGTAGTCTTAGTCCCCCACCTTGTCCGCTTCCGTGGCCTCCTAGCCACGGCGACCCTACTTAATGACCCCACTGGACTGAGAGGCAGCTCGGGACAGAGGGGCGGCAGCTCGGGACAGAGGGGCGGCAGCTCGGGACAGAGGGGCGGAAGCTCGGGACAGAGGGGCAGGGGCTCTGGTGCCTCTGGGCTGAGGGGCTCTGGCGCCTCTGGGCTGAGGGGCTCTGGCGCCTCTGGGCTGAGGGGCTCTGGCGCCTCAGACTCCGGCAGCAGCGCAGGCGGGACTCCGGCAGGCGGGAGAGACTCCGGCAGCAGCGCCGGACAGGCGGGAGACTCCGGCAGCAGCGCCGGAGAGACTCCGGCAGCAGCGCCGGACAGGCGGGAGACTCCGGCAGCAGCGCCGGACAGGCGGGAGACTCCGGCAGCAGCGCCGGACAGGCGGGAGACTCCGGCAGCAGCGCCGGACAGGCGGGAGACTCCGGCAGCAGCGCCGGACAGGAAGGCTCTGGCAGCGCTGGACTGAGTAGCTCTGGCGCCTCTGGACTGAGGGGCGGGAGCTCTGGTAGCGCCGAACGCTGGAGGAAGGCTCCGGCAGCGCTGGACAGGCGGGAGCCTCTGTAAGGATGAGCCGGAGAGACAGCCTGGTGCGGGGGGCTGCCACCGGAGGGCTGGTGCGTGGAGGTGGTGACGGATAGACCGGACCGTGCAAGCGCACTGGAGCTCTTGAGCACCGAGCCTGCCCAACCTTACCCGGTTGAATGGTCCCGGTTGCCCTGCCAGTGCGGCGAGGTGGAATAGCCCGCACTGGGCTATGCAGGCGAACCGGGGACACCGTGCGCAAGGCTGGTGCCATGTAAGCCGGCCCAAGGAGACGCAC
This sequence comes from Oncorhynchus tshawytscha, assembly GCF_018296145.1. Classification (NCBI taxonomy): domain Eukaryota; kingdom Metazoa; phylum Chordata; class Actinopteri; order Salmoniformes; family Salmonidae; genus Oncorhynchus; species Oncorhynchus tshawytscha. The sequence goes on from NC_056440.1 coordinate 59,403,213, forward strand.
TGGAGACCAGCTGTGTAGAGCCGGCTTCATGGCACTTGGCTCAATGCGCACTCTAGTCCGGCCGATACGCAGAGCTGGAATGTACCGCACCGGGCTATGCACCCGCACTGGGGACACCGTGCACTTCACAGCATAACACGGTGCCTGCCCGGTCTCTCTAGCCCCCCGGTAAGCACAGGAAGTTGGCGCAGGTCTTCTACCTGGCTTCGCCACACTTCCTGTGTGCCACCCCAAGAAATTTTGGGGTCTGACTCTCGGGCTTCCTACCGCGCCGCCGTGCTTGCTTCTCCAACTCCATTCTTCTATACCCTTCCGCGCACTGCTCCATCGAATCCCAGGCAGGCTCCGGCACTCTCCCTGGGTCGACCGCCCACCTGTCTATTTCCTCCCAAGTAGTATAGTCCATAATCTTGCAGTCCAAACCGTACTCCCATGTCCACTCCTCTTTTTGCTGCTGTTGCCCGTTACCACGCCGCTTGGTCCTGTTGTGGTGGGTGATTCTGTAACGGTTTTCTTCATGTGAAAGAGAGTCAGACCAAAATGCGGCGTGGCTATTATGATCCATGTTTAATGAAACAAAGTAAACACGAATCAAATACAAAAACAATAAACGTAACACGAAAACCGAAACAGCCTAATACTGGTGCAAAGTAACACAGAGACAGGAACAAGGACAATCACCCACAAAACCCAACACCAAACAGGCTACCTAAATATGGTTCCCAATCAGAGACAATGACGAACACCTGCCTCTGATTGAGAACCATATCAGGCCAAACATAGAACTAGACAAACTAGACATGTAACAGAATGCCCACTCAGCTCACACCCTGACCAACCAAAACATAGAAACATACAAAGCAAACTATGGTCAGGGTGTGACACTCGGTACCAGTACCCCCTGTATATAGCCTCGTTATTTTAATTCTATTGTGTTACGTTTTATTATTTTTTACTTTAGTTTATTATGTAATTATTTTCTTAACTCTTCTTGAATTGCACTGTTGTTTAAGAGCTTGTCAGTAAGCATTTCAAGGTAAGGTGTACACTTTTTGTATTCGGAGCATGTGACAAACAAAGTTTGAATTGATTTGATTTGAATAGGACTACGTACGTAAATAGCCTTAGTGTGCATTTTCATCTGTCGGAGTCGTTTACCTTTGAACAATGTGCATGAATGTGTGAAGAAACATAACGATGCGCTCTGAGATGCGATCTGATTTACCGAAGTTTAAAACACACTTCTGGTTTTCCGATCAGGAGTTAATCTGATTACAAGTATCAAGTGTGATTAAACAGATACGAATACGAGTATGATGAGATCAGCACACCCTTACTTACTGGTCTTTTTTCAATAATACAGAGTTAAAGATTTAAGAATATATATATATTATATATATATATAATATATATATATATATATATATATATATATATGAATAGTGACATGAGGAATAAATGCACTGTGAATAACAAATAACAATTTGTATTTATTAAGGATCCCCATTAGTTCCTGCCAAGGCAGCAGCTACTTTTCCTGAGGTCCAGCAACATTAAGGAAGTTATATATAATTAAAATATTACAATAGAGGGGCTAATGATCTTGGAGGTCTCGGCTTCTGAGGTTGTAGCTGCGGCACTATAGCGGCGAGCCAGCGCCTCAGGCTTGACCTTATTGGATACCGGTCGGTGGCCTGGGCCTTACTGAACCCCTCCCAGAGGTCATAGTACTCTGCGGAGCAGGCGGAGAGGTCCGGGGAAATTTCCAAGCCCCCAGGAAGACGTCCTGGGGCAGGCAGAGCTGACTTCAGGCAATGAGTGTGGCAGGACAGGCTTCAGCCCACGATGGCACTAATAGCCCAATACCACGGGAACCTGCGGAGACTCAACCAGCAGGAATTGGATCATCTGGCTGTGGTTCCCTGAAACTCGTAGGTTGAAAGGGGTGGTCTGGTGGGTGATCATGCCTATAGAGCGCCCGACCAGCACTCTAACATGCATGGTAATGGAGAGGGGTTGAGTGGAGATGCCTAGTTTGAACGCCAGGATAATGTCCATGAGACTCACATCGGCCCCCGAGTCGATGAGGCCTGGAGAGACTTGGACTGGTCGCCCCACAGCAGGGTGGCATGGAGAAGGGGGTGAGTAAGGGAGAATAACTATTATCTTTAAGACCCACCAGAGTATTCACTCCAACGAATGAGCTGGGTCTCTTGAAGAGACAGGTAGACACATAATGACCGACAGTACCGCAATTAAGACAACTCTGGGTGTTCAGTCTGCGTACACGTTCGGCTGGAGGCAGCCTAACCCTGCTGAGCTCCATCGGCTGGGGAAGAGGCAAATCGGCAGTCTTTGGAGGCTCTTGGAGGATTTCGGGTAAGCTCAGGTGGGATCCTTGAGTGAGTGATTGGGACCGCAATCAGACATCTTCTCCCTGCTACGTTCCTGTTACCGTCCAACGAAACGGATGGTTAAGACGATGAGTGAGTCGAGATCCGTCGGTAGTTCCCGGGCTGCAAGCTCGTCCTCTACCCCCACCGATAATCCGTGCAGGAACGTGTTGAACAGAGTTTCCGGGTTCCAGGTATCCTCTGCTGCCAGCGTGCGGAACTCCACACTGAGGGAGCCCTGCCGAAGCTGGAGTAACTTCCGGGCAGCCTCTCTCCTGGACACCGGAGCCTCAAAAACCTTTTTCACATCCGCTTCGAATGCCTCCAGACGATGGCATATGGCAGATTGTTGCTCCCACACCGCCGTGGCCCAAGCATGTACGCTAGCTTCGAGCGGTCCAAGAGGGGAACAAAAAAGTCTACAGCTCAAAAACGAGCAAGCACTGGGAGAGAAAGGCCCAGCAGGTTCTGGAGCCTCCATCGTAGCTCTCCGGGGAGGTAAGCGGGGTTCCCAGGAAACCAGGTTGACGGCTGCTACCAGCCGGGTTACTGAGGGGTTTGGAGTTTTCCGTCATGGTAGGCTGCCTAGTAGGCAACCCATGGAATTGCTCCTGGAAAGTGTCCAATGCTAGGTTGTGACGTTCGGCCACGTCCTGGAACCCTTCCATCAGACCACAAAGCATCTCCTCGTATCTACCAATGAGGCCTCCTTGGAAGGAGATGGCGTTGCGGAGCTGATCCAAGTCTGCTGGGTCAGTCATGGCCAGTTCGTACTATCAGGAGTCAAGGTTGGACCCAAGTGCAGACTGTGTGAAGTAACAATGTTTATTGTAACCACAGGGGCAGGGAAACAACAGGTCAAGGCAGGCAGTGGTTGATAATCCAGAGCAGAGTCCAAAGAACAGGATGGCAGGCAGGCTCAGGGTCAGGTCAGGCAGAGGTCGATAATCCAGAGGTGGAGTAAAGGTACAGGACGGCAGGCAGGCTCAGGGTCAGAGACAGGCAGTGGTCAGGCGGGCGGGTACGGGGTCTGTACAGGCAAAGGTCAAAAACCAGGAGGATGAGAAAAAGAGAGACTAGGGAAAAACAGGAGTTGAGACAAAACCAACAAGACAAACTTGCAACAGATATACAGAAAACACAGGTATAAATACACTGTGGATAATGAGGAAGATGGGTGACACCTGGAGGGGGTGGAGACAAGCACAATGACAAGTTAAACAGATCAGGGCATGACATTCAGCATGTCAACACTTCTTACAAAAACAAGTAGTGATGAAGACAATCTATTCTCCATGTTGAGCAATGAGAGATTTACATGCATTTTATTACTGTTAGATCTCCGTGTACATTTAAGGGCCAGACGTGCTGCCCTGTTCTGAGCCTGAACAGTCGTCCGGGTGTGACAAAATTAGAGCCTTTAGGACCTACCTTGTTGATAGTGTTGTTAAAAAGGCAGAGAGGTGTTTTATTATGGACACACTTCTCCCCATCTTTGCTACTGTTGTATTAACATGTTTGATCCATGACAGTTTACAATCCAGGGTTAATCCATGCAATTTAGTCACCTCAACTTGCTCAATTTCCACATTATTTATTACAAGATTTAGTTGAGGTTTCGGCTTAAGTGAATGATTTGTCCCAAATACAATGCTTTTAGTTTTTGAAATATTTAGGACTAACTTATTCCTTGCCACCCATTCTGAAACTAACTGCATCTCTTTGTTAAGTGTTGCAGTGATTTCGCTCGCTGGAGTAGCTGACGTGTGTACTGTTGAGTCATCCACATACATTGACACGCTGGCTTTAGTCAAGGCCAGTGGCATGTCATTAGTAAAGATTTTTAAAAGTAAGGGGCCTAGACAGCTGCCCTGGGGAATTTCTGATTCTACCTGGATTATGTTGGATAGGCCTCTATTAAGAACACCCTCTGTGTTCTGTTAGACAGGTAACTCTTTATCCACAATATAGCAGCGGGTGTAAAGCCATAACACAGATTTTTCCATCAGCAGACTATGAACGATAATGAAGTCTGACAAAACAGCTCCCACAATCTTTTTATCAACAATTTCTCTCAACCATTTGTGTAAGTGCCGTGTTTGTTGAATGTCCTTCCCTATAAGCGTGCTGGAAGTCTGTAATCAATTTGTTTACATTAAAATAGCATTGCATCAGATCAAACAATACATTTTCCCCCCAAAATTATGGTTGGTAACAGGCTGATTGGTTGGCTATTTGAGCCAGTGAAGGGGGCTTTACTATTCTTGGGTTGCGGAATGAATTTTGCTTCCCTCGAGGCCTAAGGGCACACACCTTCCAGTAGGCTTAGATTGAAAATATGGCAAATAGGAGTGGCAATATCATCTGATATTATCCCCAGTGGCTTGTCATCGTTGATAGACAACAATCATTTATTAAACTCTTCCACACTCACTTTAAGGAATTCAAAATTACGATGCTTGTCTTTCATAATTTGATCAGTTATACTTGGATGTGTAGTGTCAAATTGTATTTGTCACATACACATGGTTAGCAGATGTTAATGCGAGTGTAGCGAAATGCTTGTGCTTCTAGTTCCGACAATGCAGTAAAAACCAACACGTAATCTAACCTAACAATTTCACAACAATTACCTTATACACACAAGTGTAAAGGGATGAAGAATGTGTACATAAAGATATATGAATTAGTTATGGTACAGAATGGCATAGGCAAGATGCATTAGTTGGTATCGAGTACAATATATACATATGAGATGAGTAATGTAGGGTATGTAAACATATAAAAGTGGCATTGTTTAAAGTGGCTATTGATGCATTTTTTACATCAATTTTTCCATTATTAAAGTGGTTGGAGTTGAGTCAGTATGTTGGCAGCAGCCACCTAATTTTAGTGGTGGCTGCAGTCTGATGGCCTTGAGATAGAAGCTGTTTTTCAGTCTCTCGGTCCCTGCTTTGATGCATTTGTACTGACCTCGCCTTCTGGATGATAGGGGGGTGAACAGGCAGTGGCTCGGGTGGTTGTTGTCCTTGATGATCTTTATGGCCTTCCTGTGACATCGAGTGGTGTAGGTGTGCTGGAGGGCAGGAAGTTTGCCCCCGGTGATGCATTGTGCAGACGCCACTACACTCTGGAGAGTCTTACGGTTGAGGGCGGAGCAGTTGCCATATCAGGCAGCGATACAGCCCGGCAGGATGCTCTCGGCAGGATGCTCTGTGCATCTGTAAAAGTTTGTGAGTGCTTTTGGTGACAAGCCAGTGTTTGTTGCTGGCATGTCATGCCTAAATGTGACAATCTTGCTGATGAAAAAAATGATTAAAGTAGTTGGCAATATCAGTGTGTTTTGTGATGAATGAGCCATCTGATTCAATGAATGATGGTGCTGAGTTTGCCTTTTGACCCAAAATTGTATTTAAGGTGCTCAAAATATATTTACTATCATTCTTTATATACTATAGCTTTGTTTCATAGTCTAGTTTCTTATTTTTATTCAGTTTAATCACATTTCTCATTTTGCAGTATGTTTGCTAATCGGTTATGCAACCAGAATTATTTACCATTCCTTTTGCCTCATCCCTCTCAACCACACCCTTTTTCAATTCCTCATCAATCCACTGGGTTAAACAGTTTTGACAGTCATTTTCTTAATGGGTGTATACTTATTAGTAACTGGAATAAGCAATTTCATAGATGTACAGCGTCTGGTTGCTCCTCACTACACACCACAGAACAAGAAATATAATTTACATCAACAACATAAGATGAACTACAAAACTTATTGTATGACCTCTAATACACTATATAAGGCCCAGTCTTTTCAACTTTGGTTTTCCTAGGTATGGTTACTATATTGTGATCACTACATCCAATGGATTTGGATACTGCTTTAAAGCAAATTTCTGCAGCATTAGTAAAGATGGGATAAATACATGTTGATGATTTCATTCCTGTGCTGTTTGTAACTACCCTGGTAGGTTGACGTATAACCTGAACCAGGTTGCAGGCACTGGTTACAGTTTGAGCTTTCTCTTGAGTGGGCAGCTTGATGAAAGTCAATATTTAAATCACCCAGAAAATAAAACTTCTCTGTTGATATCACATACATTATCAAGCACTTCACACAAGTTATCCAGATACTGACTGTTAGCACTTGGTTGTCTATAGCTTATTCCCACAAGAATGAGCTTTAGGTGAGGCAGATGAACCTGTAGCCATATTACTTCAACAGTATTTAACATGAGATCTTCTCTAAGCTTTACAGGTATCCTATTCTGAATATTAACCTCAACACCTACACCAATGGCATTTCTGTATTTTCTGTAGATGTTATAATCATGTATTGTTACCACTGTATCATCAAAGGTATTATTTAAGTGAGTTTCAGAGATAGTCCGAATATAAATGTAATCTGTTACTAGCAAATTATTTATGTAATGAACCTTGTTTCTTCAGTTACATATGTTAACGTGGGATACTTTTAGCACTTTCTGGGATGCTTGATTGTTTTCGTTGCTTTACTGGGAAGCTTAGCAGAAGTAGACATGCTCATGTTTTTTTATGTTAGTGCAGGGTGAGCTGCACACAGTGGACTTCCTACTAGGGCATACCACCTCAGTGCTAACAGTATAACTTTGGTTCATAGGCACATGATTACTGCATACAATAGCTGTAGGATCAGCAGAGACATTCAGGGCAGTTAGGTTACTTACATTGTGTCTTCCAACGCCCCTGGGTTAATGTACATTTGCTGAACTATTATGACAACTCAGCGACACAATGGTAGGGATTAACTGAGCTGGGCTTGGGTAATTGATAAGTCATTGTCTCAACGCAGCCTTCTATTGCTGTGAATGGATCCAGGAACCCACATTATTTGGGTGGATCCCATCCTCCTTATAAAATGAGCTTTGTTTCCAGAAGGTATCAAAATTGTCAATACATGTTACACCCACAGAGCTGCAATAGTCACATATGGAGGGCTAAATGTCTGCTGAAACATTCAATGCCACGATTTGGGGAGGGCACAGGGTCAGATCTTATGGGGTGTTTGTTGGTGTCAAGCAGAGACCCAATCAGTTCTTTAAAATTCATCTTCAGCTGTTCTAAGCTGCCCTTCATAATGTCATTGAATCCCACAATTATCCCGGATAAGAGAGTAACAAACACGGCTTCAACAGTGCTGGATACTTTTGTTAGCTATTCCAGGCGAAGCGGGCTCCATTGCAACCAAGCTAACTAGCTGGCTAGTTGGTAGCAGGTTTTGAAACAAACACTTATGAGAAAAATACAAAATGAAGCCAAATTAAACTTTGGAAACAACAGGCCGAAACATCAAGTTGAATCGTATCCGAGCTTGTGACAGTAAAAATAACATGGCTACATAGTACAGGGAGTATCAGTACCGAGTCGATGTGCAGGGTTACGAGGTAATTGAGGTATCTACAGTATGTACATATACAGTAGGTAGGGTTAACGTGATTAGGTAACAGGATAGACAATACACATTAGTGGGTAGCCATTTGATTAGCTATTTAGCGTTCTTGTTTAACAGTCTTCTGGCTTGAGGGTAAAAGCTGTTCAGGGTCCCATGGGTTCCGGAGTTGGTCCACTGTTACTGCTTACTGTGCGGTAGCAGAGAGAATAGTCTACGGCCTGGATGACTGGAGTCTTTGATAATTTCTTGGGCCTATCTCTGACACACCTGGTATAGAGGTCCTGGATTAAAGAGAGCTCGGCCCCAGTGATCCAGTGATGTACTGGGCTGTACTCATCACCATCTGTAGTGCATAGGTAGCGGTCGAGTGCCTTGCAGTTGCTGCACCAAGCAGTGTTGTTGACTACCCCCTCCCCCCCCACCCCCAGGGTCCAGTTGAAGAAGGAGGTGTTCAGTCCCAGGTACCGGAACTTGGTGATGAGAATGGAGGGGACTATGGTGTTGAATGCTGAGCTGTAGTCAATGAACAGCATTTTAACATAGGTATTCCTTTTTTCCAGGTGGGTGAGGGTAGTGTGGAGTGCATTAGAGATTGCATCATCTGTGGAAATGTTGGGGCAGTATGCGAATTGGAGTGGATTCAGGGTGTCTGGCATGATGTTGATGATGTGAGCCATGACCAGCCTTTCAATGCATTTCATGGCTACAGATGTGAGTGCTACCGGGTGGTAGTCATTTAGGCAGGTTGCCTTGGCGCTTTTGAGCACGGGAACTATGGTGGTCTGCTTGAAACAAATTGGTATTACACACCGGGTCAAGGATAGGAGGAAAATGTCAGTGCAGACACTTGCCAGCTCGGCAGTGCATGCTCTGAGTACGTGTCCTAGCCCCTTGCAAATGTTAGTTAACCTTTTTAAAGGTCTTACTCACATCGGATACGAAGAGCGAGATCACACGGTCGTCCTGAACAGCTGGTGCTCTCATGCATGGTTCAGTGTTGCTTGCCTCGAAGCAAGTTTAGAAAGCATTCAGCTCATCTGGTAGGCTCGTGTTGCTGGGCAGCTCATGGCTGGGTTTCCCTTTGTAATCCGTGATAGATTGCAAGCACTGCCACATCTGTCAAGCGTCAGAGCAAGCGTAGTAGGATTTGATCTTAGTCCTGTATTGATGCTTTGCCTGTTCAATAGCTCGTCGGAGGTCATAGTGGGATTTCTTTTAAGCGTTTGAGTTAGTGTCCCACTCTTTGAAAGCAGCAGCTCCAGCCTTTAGCTCAGTGCGGATATTGCATGTAATTCCTTGCTTCTGCTTGGGGTATGTACGTATGTATGATCACTGTGGGGATGATGTCATTGATGCACTTATTGATGAAGCTGGTGACTAATGTACTAAACTCCTCAGTGTTATTGGATGAATCCCAGAACATATTCCAGTCTGTGCTAGTGAAACAGTCCAATAGCTTAGCATCCTCTTCATCGGATCACTTACGTATTGAGCGCATCACTGATACTTCCTGTTTGAGTTTTTGATTGTAAGCAGGAAGCAGGAGAATAGAGTTATGGTCTGATTTGCCAAAGGGAGGGTGATGGAGGGCCTTGTATGAGTTTCTGTGTGTGGAGTAAAGGTGATGTAAAGTTCTGTCGCCTCTAGTTGCACAGGTGACATGCTGGTAAAATAGAGAAAAAACAGATTTTAGTTTCCATGTGTTAAAATTATTAGTCACAAGAAACGCTGCCTCCAAATTAGAATTTTCTTGGTGGCTTCTGGCCCTATACAGCTCGTTGAGTGAGGTCTTAGTGCCAGCCTCAGTTTCTATTGGTAAGTTGACAACTACAAAAAATATAGATGGAAACTCTCTTGGTAAATAGTATGGTCCACAGCTTATCATGACTCAGGCCATAAAAAATAGACATATCCTTAACATTAGAGATCATCCACCAGCTGTTGTTAACAAAGAGACACACCCCTCCTCCCTTTGTCTTACCCGAGTCTGCCGTCCGGCGTTCAAATTCATTTTTGGAGCCCAGGATTAGGGCCTGGTCTGGAGTAAAGCAGAACGTCCAGAGTATTCATTGAACATTGAAGTCAACATTTTTATCCAAATTGAGGTTAGTGATCACTCTTCTGATGTCCAGAAGCTGTTATCGGTCAGAGGAAATGTACAACAAAGTTAAGATAAGCGTAAAAAAAAAACAGGATTCAGGAGCCTGTAAGACAGCTTCTGCCACTACAGCGTCAACTTGCTTCTAGAACCTTTACATTTGTTATTTATCCTCTCCCCAGCTCTTGGCAATCTTCTCTACTGCTTTTCTTCCATTTCCCTCTCCTCCCCCTGTCCACCTCTGTTGTTCCTTTTCCTCTCCTCTCTTCTCGTTCCCTCGTTGTTCTGTCCTCCTCCCTCCCCTCCTCTCTGGTCTGTTCTGTATTGCATGGCCCTGTGTACAGGCTCCACCTGGAGCCTCCCAGAAGTCCACATCATATGCTGCCTGGCCATGCACTCTTCATATAAAAAGAAAAATAATATTGAAAAATAGAATTACAGTAAACCATGTAAATATAGTCTTAGAAATTAGCTAGTCATAAAATGTCATAGTTAGTAAGGTACCAACCTTTTGAATATTCGAATAGTTAAATTTCTCACAACCACTTGGGAGCCCAGCATTCAGAGAACATTTCATATGATATGAATTGTGGCGCTAATATTCCCAAACTATCCCTAACGTGACACTAGGTTGAAATGTGTGTTGGATATTGTATATCGTATAGTGTTTTGATAAATGTTGTGGGCTGTGCAAGGGGAGGACAGTAACCTGTTGCCACAGCAATTGTTTTGACAGTACTGTGGCCTGATATAAACCTTCTCTAGCACCCAAACTGCATCAGTGACGGATATGGTGGGAACAAGAGGTCTTAAATCCCATAACGCTGATCATTGCCTCATCCTCCCTCAATCCCAGCTAAAATATAAGTGTAAAGGGATGTCATCTGCAATCTGGTCCATGTACAGGCAGGGAGAGCCTAGTAGTTATCTTCCTGATGGAATCGATTGCACTGAGAGAGCAACCGTTGATCTCATATTCTCTTATTAATGAATTGATTGATATATTAATGGGATCTTGTCCCAGCAACAGAACTACAGCATTATTCTCCTCCCTCTCTTTAGTACTACATATAGAGAAACAAAAATCCATTGCTCTCTTTATTTCTCTGTCCTGTCACTCTCTTTTTTTAAATTGCATGGCAGGAACAATTATCAAAATATAATGCATGCTTTGTTTCTCCGTCATAATCTCAGTCACCATTAACAATAAAACCAGCGACTGGAGCCAGGTACAGTATTGACCAGCACTTCCCAGAGTGTAATGTCTGTTCAGGCAAGTTGATATTTCATGGCAAACTTTCCAGCAAGGAGTTAGCAATCTATCCCGCCACATCTGATTCTTCATGGAGAAAAAGCTACCTCTTAAGTGCTTTATCACAAACTCTGTAGAATGGTGTTGCTATGGTTACTCTTAAATCACAAATACACGCTGTCCCATTTTGCCATTTGTTATAGCATCATATGTATACTCACCCAGACTATTGTCCAGAAAGTACAGTACCAGTCATGTTTGGATACACCTACTCATTCAAGGTTGTTTTTTAAACTATTTTCTACATTGTAGAATAATGGCAAAGACATCAAAACTATGAAATAACACATATTGGATCATGTAGTAACCAAAAAGTGTTAAACAAATCTATATATATTTTATATTTGAGTCTTCAAAGTAGCCACCCTTTGGCTTGATGACAGATGTGCACACACTTGGCATTCTCTCAACCAGTTTCATCTGGAATGCTTTTCCAACAGTCTTGAAGGAGTGCCCACATATGCTGAGCACTTGTTGGCTGCTTTTCCTTCACTCCGCGGTCCAACTCATCCCAAACCATCTCAATTTGGTTAAGGTCAGGTGATTGTGGAGGCCAGGTCATCTGATGGAGCACTCCATCACTCCTTCTTTGTCAAATAGCCGTTACACAGCCTGGAGGTGTGTTGGGTCATTGCCCTGTTGAAAAACAAATTATAGTCCTACTAAGCACAAACCAGATGGGTTGGCGTATCGCTGCAGAATGCTGAGGTAGCCATGTTGGTTAAGCACCCGCACACCATCACACCTCCTATGCCGAGATCATCCGTTCGAACCAAAAAGGTGTACAGTCAGCGTTAAGCTGCCCAAAGCCTGACAGATACCTGGAGACTGTATACAGCAGCTTCTGGCCAGAATGCATTGCATTGAAAATCACTCAAAAAATAAACAATCCATATCATCAAACTAACGCAGTTGGAATTCATACAAAATAGTTTACAGACGGGACGGGCTTCACATCAATATCCAACCGATTGAGTTCTGTTCCATTACCCATCACATACAGTATACAGTATTGTGGATATGATATGGGATAATTCTAAATGGGTCACAGAAGATCCAATTATCCCAGCTAAACTTCACTAACTAATAATTTATACACGCTGAATGTATAGAACATTAGGAACACTTTCCAAATATTGACTTGCACCCCCCCCCTGCTGCCCTCAGAACAGCCTCAATTCGGTGGGGCATGGGCTCTACAAGGTGTAGAAATTGTTCAACAGGGATGCTGGCCCATGTTGACTCCAATGTTTCCCACAGTTGTGTCAAGTTGACTGGATGTCCTTTGGGTGATGGACTATTGTTGATACACACAGGAAGCTGTTGAGCATGAAAAACCCAGCAGCGTTGCAATACTTGACACACAGAAACCGGTGCACCTGACAACTACTAACATACCCCATTCAAAGGCACTTAAATCTTTTGTCTTGCTCATTCACCCTCTGAATGGCATACATACACAATCCATGTCTCAATTGCCTCAAGGCTTAAAAATCTTTATTTAACCTGTCTCCTACCCTTCATCTACACTGATTTAAAGTGAATTTAACAAGTGACATCAATAATGGACCACAGCTTTCACCTGGATTCACCTGGTCAGTCTATGTCATGGAAAGGGTGTTCCTAATATTTTGTACGCTCAGTGTTTTATTATTTTATTGAACCTTTATTTAACTAGGCAAAGTGTACAGGACATAATGCTTTACTTAAAGCATTACATGAACAAGTGAACACGTGGTCACATTCCAGAGCTTTACATTTCATAAACAGAACTGGCTTACCCAGTCAGATCCGGATTTACCCCAGGACGAGGCGTTGATTGGATCTGGTCTCCACTTACTGAGGTCAAAGTGCGTATATGGGTGGACATACAACCGCCAGAAAAGAGAGATATAGAAAAGGTACAAGCCCTACCAGTCTCCCTAATGATGAGGGGGCCTCCTCCTGTAGGTGCAGTGAGCTGTCACTGAGAGCTTAAACACGCCAGTTCCACATCCATAGAGCTGTGTAGACAGTTGGATATGAGCAATGTCACAGAGAAACCTGCATGCTTCTGTTATCATCTTTGGAATGATTTTTCTATCGATTTAAAAATATATATTTTTTTATCCCATTTGACAAATTCATTATTTCACAGAGTCCATCAGAAATGCCCGTGGCAAGACTGACTCCAGAATCATAATTGTGATTGTGTTTAACTTGCTAATGATGGTAAAGTAATGATGACCTGGCAATGGCATCTTCATTCAACGACGCCTAGTAGGAGGAGAGGAGAGGACGGGCGGAGACTGAAAAGTCAAGTTCTGTTTTTAAAGCAGGTTGTGAGACCCTAAAAGCTTTGGACACCGAGCAAAATGCCAGAAATACTCAGACAAATAAATATGAACCATGCAGAGGTTTTCTTCATCACTTCTTCATCGTCTCTCTTTTCCCCCTTCTACTGTTCCCACAACACACTACTCTGAATACTTTCTGGTGTCACGCTACACTGCACATTTGCTAGCCTCCATTTTTTGCTAAAGGGGGATTATGCAGTCTGAAAAGGTCTTGTGCCTAATTATTTTATGATCTGTCTCAAAGGTAGAACTGCATGGCGGATTGTGGGACCATTTCTGTTGATGAATGTAGGAAAGCTGTGAATGATTTCAGTGAGAAAGGACATATGTGCCGCATTTCATCAGCAAGGTTTCCTCTGAAGAAAGAGTACAATATAAAGGTAGGATGATTTCCCCATCCCCTTTGTCTCTCACATGTATTGAAAATATGCCAATCAATCTGTGTCCATGGTAGTCACCTCCACCCCACTGTCACAGCTATACAAATAGCTACGGTGCACCGCTGGTTTGGCTCCGTAGCCTCTATCAAGTAATGAGGCCTGAAATTAAATGCAGTATATTTGGCAATAAATGCTGCCATTTTAAACTACTTTCTTTGCTTTGGTGTGATTAATGAATGCAGAAATGTTCAGATAAGGTTTAGCTCTTTTGGCAGAGAGTCTACATGTATTTGTTTGTTTGACTAGTCTCTATATAGAATGTAATCTAGTGCACAGTATGTCACACACTAACCTACACTACATGACCAATAGTATGTGGACACTCCAATATCTCATTCCAAAATCATGGATATTAATATGGAGTTGGTCCCCCCTTTGCTGCTATAACAGCCTCTACTCTTCTAGGAAGGCTTTCCACCAGATGTTGGAACATTGCTGCGGGGACTTGCTTCCATTCAGCCACAAGAGCATTAGAGAGGTCAGACAGTGATGTTGGGCAATTAGGCCTGGCTCGCAGTCAGCTTTCCAATTGATGCCAAAGGTGTTCAATGGGGTTGTGGTCAGGGCGCTGTGCAGGCCAGTAAAGTTCTTCCACACCGATCTCGACAATCAATTTCTGTATGGACCTAGCTTTGTGCACTGGGGCAATGGCATGCTGAAACAGGAAAGGGCCTTCCCCCAAACTGTTGCAAACAAAGTTTGAAGCACAGAATTGTCTAGAATGTCACTCTATGCTGTAGCGTTAAGATTTCCCTCTACTGGAACTAAGGGGCCTAGCCCAAACCAAGAAAAACAGCCCCAGACCATTATTCCTCCTCCACCAAACTTTACAGTTGGTACTATGCATTTGGGCCGTTTGCGTTCTCCTGGCATCCTCCAAACCCAGATTTATCCGTCGGACTGCCATATGGTGAAGTGTGATTCATCAAACCAGAGAACGCGTTTCCACTGCTCCAGAGTCCAATGGCCGCTAGCTTTACACCACTCCGGCCAACGCATGGCATTGTGCGTGGTGATCTTAGGCGTATGTGTGACTGTTCGACCATGGAAACCCATTTTATGAGGCTCCCGACTAACAGTTCTTGTGCTGACCTTGCTTACCTCCTCATGCCTTTTGCACACAATGTATATAGACTCTTTTTTCTTTTTTTCTACTGTGTTATTGACTTGTTTATTGTTTACTCCATGTGTAACTCTGTGTTGTTGTCTGTTCACACTGCTATGCTTTATCTCGGCCAGGTCGCAGTTGTAAATGACAACTTGTTCTCAACTAGCGTACCTGGTTAAATAAAGGTGAAATAAATAAAAAATAAAAAATAAAATAAAAGAGGCAGTTTGGAACGCGGTAGTGAGTGTTGCAACCGAGGACAGAGGATTTTTACACACCACGCGCTTCAGCACTCAGCAGTCCCTTTCTGTGTGCTTGTGTGGCCTACCACTTTGCGGCTGAGCCGTTGTTGCTCCTAGATGTTTCCACTTCACAATAACAGCACTTACAGTTGACCGGGGCAGTTCTAGTAGGGAATAAATTTGACAAACTGACTTGTTGGAAAGGTGGCATCCTATGTCGGTGTCACATTGAAAGTCACTGAGCTCTTTAGTAAGGCTATTCTACTGCCAATGTTTGTCTATGGAGAGTGCATGGCTGTGTGCTCAATTTTATACACATGTTAGCAACGGGTGTAGCTGAAATAGCAGAATCCACTAATTTGAAGGGCTGTCCACATACTTCTGTGTATATAGTGTGTATGATTGTGATTATGTACTATTGTTCCGCAATATACAATGTTAGAGCAATTTCTGTGTAACTGAGACTCAGGGAACTCTCATAACAGTAGGGGATACCAGTTAATCGCATCGAAACAATGGCTAATCAAGATCAAACTTGGCACACTCTCACCTGTATCTCTGTTTGTCCAATCTTATTGAACTCAAACAATCAACACAATATCATCTATTGTCTCTTGCTGCATGTTTGGTATTGTAATTCGTCTATGATTTCATTATTTTGGCAAAGGAAGTAATTTAGTGAAGTATCTCTTCTTGTTTGTCTTATTCTCAGAGGCACAATTTGCATAGCTGAATTTACATAGCTGAAGCTGCAACGCTTCCACCTGTCTGTTTGGTCCTTGTTTTTTCAGAGGGAACAACATAAAAGGGAAAACAAATGAACAATTAAGATTAATAAACCAATTAGACACATTTGATACAAAATTTTGAACAGGAATGCAATGGTGCATTGGATCAGTCTAAAACTTGTCAAATACACTGCTGCCATCTAGTGGCCAAAATCTAAATTGCGCCTGGGCTGGAATAATACATTATGGCCTTTCTCTTGCATTTCAAAGATGATGGTACAAAAAAAAAAAAAAAATGTTTTTTACCAGATCTAATGTGTTATATTCTCCTACATTACTTTAACAATTATACAAACTTCAAAGTGTTTCCATTCAAATGGTATCAAGAATATGCATGTCCTTGTTTCAGGTCCTGAGCTACAGACAGTTAGATTTGGGTATGTCATTTTCGGCAAACATTTGGAAAAAAGGGGCGGATCCTTTAAGAGGATGAGTGAAACAGTTTTGTGTTTAAAAAAATATATATATATTTTTTGAAACTAATAGGTGGATAACATTGCTCAGGTGCACAGTAATTCTTGACTTTATATATTTATTTGCATTGATAGCCATTCCCAGTATTTGAGAGCTAATAACTAATCTTCATATACATAAACTCAACAAAAAAAGAAACATCCCATTTTTCAGGACCCTGTCTTTCAAAGATAATTCATAAAAATCCAAATAACTTCACAGATATTCATTGTAAAGGGTTTAAACACTGTTTATCATGCTTGTTCAATGAACCATAAACAATTAATGAACATGCACCTGTAGCTCGATCATTTAGACTATCTAACAGCTTACAGACGGTAGGCACAGTTATGAAAACCTAGGACACCAAAGAGGCCTTACTACTGACTCTGAAAAATACCAAAAGAAAGATGGCCAGGGTCCCTGCTCATCTGCATGAACGTGCCTTAGGCATTTGCGTTTATCGTTGAAGGAATGAGCGTTACACCGAGGCCTATACTCTGGAGGGGGATCAATTTGGAGGTGGAGGGTCCGTCATGGTCTCTGGCAGTGTGTCACAGCATCATCGGACTGAGCTTCTTGTCATTGCAGGCAATCTCAGCGCTGTGCGTTACAGGGAAGACATCCTCCTCCCTCATGTTGTTCCCTTACTGCAGACTCATCCTGACATGACCCTCCAGCATGACAATGCCACCAGCCATACTGCTCGTTCTGTGCGTGATTTCCTGCAAGACAGGAATGTCAGTGTTCTGCCATGGCCAGCGAAGAGCCCGGATCTCAATCCCATTGAGCATATCTGGGACCTGTTGGATCGGAGGGTGAGGGCTAGGGCGATTCCCCCTTGCAGGTGCATTGGTGGAAGAGTGGGGTAACATCTCACAACAAGAACTGGCAAGTCTGGTGCAGTCCATGAGGAGGAGATGCACTGCAGTACTTAATGCAGCTGGTGGCCACACCAGATACTGACTGTTACTTTTGATTTTGACCCCCCCTTTGTTCAGGGACACATTATTCCATTTCTGTTCATATTTACACATGTTAAGTTTGCTGAAAATAAACGCAGTTGACAGTGAGAAGACGCTTCTTTCTTTGAGTTTACATTTAGTCTTCTCCCTACTCCGCTGCCCCTATCTGTTTTTAGAATCCTACTTTGTGCCAAGTTAAGCTATACAGGGGCCTGCCGCCATCAATATAAATGCAAATAAACCGTGGGGCACCGAGAGGCCGTGGTGTGGTTTTGTGATGATAATATTATACTTTTGCCTCAGAGGAAGTTGCAAGACTAGGTATTGAGCTGCAGATGAGGGCCAGGCTTTGAAGATCTAACACATTATCCCAAGTGGAAACACATGAAAAGGCAATGATTCTTCAGCGGGAAGATCATAAGGACTGAAAGAGACTCCTTTTTATTTCACCAAGACTGGGAGGGGGCCACAAACAATGATATTTCAAGTAAACAGTGCAGAGGAGGGTCAGCTTTGTACGGTATTGTAAATAGTTGTGTCTTTGGCGCCTGTATTTATTTTGCACTCTAACTGGGGGCTATGGAGTCATACGAGTCAACAAGTCATGTGCTGTGATGTGTAGATTGAGATGTAATGCATGGAAATGCATGGAAAGCTATATGCATTCATTGCTTATTACATGTTAAACCTATTACTGCTCTCTCATACGCCTCCTTCTCCCACGACTTGTCATGGACATTCACAGGATATATTTTTTTCTATATTGACACAGTAACTGAAGATATAAAATTGGACACATCCTAGATTGAGGGCTAGCCATGATGTATTGTTAGCCAGAGGCGGTGGGTTATTTATGCCGATTCAGGCGGTTTTGGCAAATAACCTTGTGGAAGGGTACACACCATTAGTGTGGTTACATGGGATTTTACAGCATTGAGAGGTTCCAATCCTCAATACTTATCATCAAAATCACTGATCAATTACACCAGCACAAAGGGGTAAACCTAAAATGCCCGTCATTCTATGCGTACAGGTATTCTACCTTCAGCTCGAATAAGTTAGTCATCATAATAGCATTTTAAATGTGCAGTTTGATCATTCTGTTCAACTCGTGATGACCTTATCTGTGAGAACGTAATTCAAGCCCTTACATCTCCTCAGCAGTTTCATCTCAGATCTCGTTTCACCTGAAAAGTAGACAGGACATGGACAACAATGTCACCCGAGAAATGATATGTGTATTTGGGTGTCTTATTTCACATAATTATCACAACAGTGTTAGACTATCTCAGTAAGGTGTGATCTATTAATGAAAGCAGAGGACACAGCGGGTCAGGTCATGTTTCAGTTCATGGGTATATAAGAATCACGTGAAGTACTACAGCAAATCATTTTCACAAATTGGATCGCTGAATATAATCTCGGATCAAAGAAGTACTGGTGACTCAGGAGTCTTCAAAGTCCAACTTAGAGTGGCACAACACAGTGCTCTCTACACAAATCATATGCTTAGTACACGCTTAGAACAACAACAACTGGATGTTAAACACAATTGAAGTGTGGGCAAAACTCTTTGAATACAGTTAGTCATGTGGATACTTTGAACTTGCAGAGAACTATAGTTTGAGGGAGAAAGAGTTGGGAGAGAGTGTTAGTTTCCACAGAAGAACGCGTGGGTATGTAAGGAGATTGACGTGAACTGGGAGATAAAGAGAGACATAGATGGATGGGTTAAAATAGTGCAGAGACAGAGACAAATAGTTAAAAGTGGGATAGTGTGAAAGAGAGAGGGATAATGGAAGAGGGAAGAAAAGACAGTCTGCTAAACAGAGTGACAACTCCTTGTATTATGCAGTGGCGAGGAGCCTGCTGTTTTTGTTTCCCCATGCCGAGAACAAATGGTAGTAATCAGACTCTCCAACTGACAATAAATATCAGGATGCGTTCCCTTGCTCAGAAAACAGAGGAGAAGGAGAACATAAAGACATTCGAAAAAAATCTTGCCTTACTTTTCTGAAAAGAGATGCACTAAAAGCCACTAAAGTTGCAATTTCAGGAACTGGTGTGCGACATAATGTTTGAAAATACCATATAACGCTATAAAGAGAAAAGCAGTGGTGATGGTTTGTACTTCTGTTGTCAATATTTCTTTAAAACTGTGCTGCAATGTGAAAGGCCTTTTTCTAGACAAGGTTTTGATTGTGACTGCAAACCCAACATACCGATTTCAGTAGGACAAATTGAATGTCAAACACGTTAAAGAGAATGAATAACATGAATTCAAGGTTTTACATGAAAGACACACTTGTATGTCTGTATTGAATATATTAAACCAGACAGAGTTCAAAAACACTGTTGTATTAAGAAGGCTTTGGAAAACATTGAGTCTTAGTGTGGTATTCCAACAATTGCAGATAGTGGCTTCCAGATAACACATTATCAACCACACTTCTGAAGGTGCTACAGAAACCCGCTATCTGCAATTGTTTGAATACCATATTTACACTCATGATCATGATGTCAGAGCACATACACATTGAATATTCTATACCAGTGTTCCTCCAGCCCAGTCATGATGAAATAACTTCCGTATCTACTTGATCAATGTTATTTAGAGTGTCTTCATGACTCATTTCGAAAACGTCTGAGAGACTGGACTATTTTCTCCCTCCGCTCCCCTCAGTCTGTCGCTATGTCAACGTGCTTTTGTTCCCCTTCTTCCAGGAGTTTGCTGTGATTAGGGGATGCACAGCGGGGTGCTGGCAGAGCCTCTCCCCACGCCTTAACCAAGGTAATTGACTGCCTGTGAAGAGGCCTGCTGAGTGCACTGGGAGAACGGGTGCCTTTCCCCACACTGCCCGCTACCTAAACCTTTCATTATCCCGAGTCCACTGCTTCCTGTGCATTAAAACTGTCACCTGTTCATTTCCACCTAATCAAAGGGGCTTCAGTGGGTTATCTTTTTCCTGGACCCTGTGGCATATTCAAGGGAACAGAAGAAACAAGGAAGCCAAAAGGGAGAGTTTATTTCATAAAAATGAAAATGACACATTTTTTACTCCCTTACTTCACTATTTCAAAATGGCCGATGTTTCATAACAAGGCCTCATTCGAATAATGAGTCTCCATTCTTTCACGTTGAAAGAGCTTTCACTGTCGACTTCACTGGTATTTTTATATGCAAATAGAGCTAATTCTCTGGAGTCCATTGACATTATTGCATCTCAGGGAAATGACTATCTCCCTTTCAAAATATTTGCTTTGACAAGGAATGGACCTCATCATTTAGTCTTATCTCGGCAAAATCCAGACTGTGCATCCACGTACAGTAAATGCATGGAAACCATCACCGGGATAGTGCTGTGAAAATGCTTCAGTTGTAAATATGCAAATGAATCATGACAGTTACTGTATCTTGAAGGTATGCATCAATCTCTCCTCTCGACTGATATCCACCGGTCCCTCTTTCTCAACGGAGCTGGGGATTTGAGAAAGTGTACGTCGTTGCCTACTGGTGATGAAATGCCTTCGCAGTTTTGTGTGTGAATGTGTGTTGAGTTCAACAAATCAAATCAAATGTTATTTGTCACATGCGCCGAATACATCAGGTGTAGAACTTACCGTGAAATGCTGAAGCCCTTAACCAACAATGCAGTCTTAAGAAAAAATAAAGTAAAAATGGAAATATAACAAATAATTAAGGAGCAACAATAAAATAACAGTAGCGAAGATATACACATAGGGGTTCCGGGTACAGAGTCAATGTGCGGGGGCACCAGTTAGTCGAGGTAGTTGAGGTTATATGTACATGTAGGTAGAGGTAAAGTGACTATGCATGGATAATAAACAGAGAGAAGCAGCAGCGTAAAAATGGGGGGTGGGGTGGGGACAATGCAGATAGTCCGGGTAGCCATTTGATTAACTGTTCAAGAGTCTCGTGGCTTGGGGGTGGAAGCTGTTAAGCATTTTTGACCTAGACTCGGCGCTCCAGTACAGCTTGCCGTGCGGTAGCAGAGAGAACAGTCTATGATTAGGGTGGCTGGAGTCCTTGGCCATTTTTTGAGGCCCTCCCCCGACTGAAGAGGAGTACTCTCAATTTAAAAACAAGCAATGGTGTTGTTCAATTCTGCATAACAAAGAGAACAGGACACCTTCCGCTGACAGTGTATCAACAGTCGGGGTGTGATGTGTGACACTCGAAATTATTAGCTCTCTAATCCTTAAAGCTGTACACAAAAATGTTGTGTTGTGGAGACATACACAAGCTGATACATTTTTTTCTTCTCTCTCTCTCTCTCTCTCCTTCTCTCTCACTCACTCGTCCTCAAATCTAACATACTGCAATGAAATCTTAGAGAGACAGATTCTGTCTGGGAATTGTGTTGTCCAATATAAAGTAAAGAAATTGAATTTGGTGAGGTCGGGGATAGAATATATAACGCCAAACAACCAGTAAGATATACAAGCCTATTCAAGAGAGATCCAAGGCTACTACTTGTTCATTTTTATGACACACACTGGATACAGTGGACAATACTTATTTGAATTGTATTTGATATTTAATGGATTTTCTTAACCATAAAGCTGTCATTTTTTTTAAATTCCATGGCCGTTTTAATAGGAATGATTAAGATGTGCAGATTTGCACAGGAGAACAGAGAATGTAATTTATTTTTCTACTAAGCTGGCTAATGGTCAGCACTGAGTTGTCCCAAGGTCAGTCGGTGTCATAATCTTATCACTGTCCGGGAGTATTATAGGGTCTTGGGATTGGAGGACATGGTCGGTGCAATATTAGTGTAATGGTCGTCCTACTAGAACCTCTGGCTGAGCAAACAAACGGAAGTCCATGTCCATATTCGTATTCTAAGCCAATGAAAAAACATTCAAATGCAACTTACAGGATAGTGATGATGATGATGATGATGATGATGATGATGATGATGATGATGATGATAATAAATAAAATAAATCTGGAAATGCCTCGAGGTGGAACAAATTCCCCCAAAAATACCACAATCAAGGGAATTAAAATGTAGGTCAACTCAGGTAAAACGAAAAACATAAAAGGGTCTATCTTCTGTAAAATGCACGAACAGCAGGATTGAGAATGCAGCCGTGTTGCATGAAGCTGCACGACTGGATTTTCTGCGTCACATTAACTTCATATATTTTAAATGAATAAGACAGGAAGCAGCCTCCATGTCACGCCGAAGCACCGTTCCCCCTCATACTGTAGCGCCAACAGCCAGCCATGCAGTAAGGTCATGAATTACTAAACATGATCCTTGGCTAAAGGTAAGAGACTGCACATCTGCGGATGATTGCCTGACACAAGCAGGCTCCTCATATGGCTCCTTCGCCACTTTTGATGGCTTTATGTTGGAAAGAGCTAATACCTACATCATCAGCTATGTCTCATTAAACTCATTTGAACTCATTTCATCTCATTCAGCCACATGTGCACTAATAGGCCAAGCATGACAAGTAGTCTTACGAAGAGGAATGTTTTGATCAGGAAACAGAGATGCAACCAGAGGAGCCTCTAATAGAATCATTACTCACTTACAGAAATAGAGAATTAATATAGAATTTACTGTTTGGTTTAATTTGCAAAAATGAACCAATTGCTGATAGGGATTGTGACTTGGGAGGCCTTGCAGAAGAAACACTTGGGTAAATGCAGAGGTCAATGCTCATAACACATGAACAATACATTCTGTCCTCCTCTGGCCCACGATGGGTGTTGATGAAACAATCAATAGGCCTCATTCGAGGTCAGCCGTACATAATGGCTGGTTTTGATGGTGTGGATCTCTAGCGACGCTGCTGGGGGCTCGGGAATGCTGAAGACCGTGATCCATCTTGGGGAATCCGTGGCTCGCCTCAAGCTGCCCTTTGTTATTCAGCTAAGGCCACTCATCTATTAATATTTCTCTACTGTCAAATAAGACCAGGGACTTTCTGTTCCATGTACAGACGTTTTACAATGAGGTAATCAACAGCACAGTTTGACAATCCCCCTTAATTGGATAAACATATTAGCATTCGTGTGCTTTCAAATAGAAATATTTGTCCTGGTTCATCTAGTACATGTTTTTAGTGTATAGTTTGAGCATGGGGCAGTTTACAGTTTGAGCACGCTCACAAACCACAGTGTGGCCTAGAGCCTCAAACTCAACTCTGGACCTCGAAGCCAGGTCCACTGCTTATTTTGATTGTTCTAATCAGGGACTGATTTAGTGATTTAATTATCTGGTAGAACAGAAAACCAGCAGGCTCCGAACCTCATAGGGTAAGAGTTGAATACCCCTGACCTACAGTATGTGTGTGCAAGTACAAGTGTGCGTGCAAGGCCTGCTGTAAATTGTATTATGAGCCCCTAAGTGCATTTAAAGGGGTTCTGGTTAGGGAAAGGTAATGTTAGTCTCCTGACACAAACACGTTCTCAAGGGACAGCACCAATGCTGCCCATTGAAACAATGAGGCCATCAGAACTGAAATGGACCTTCCAGCATAACCTTGGACTTTTGACTCTTTATTCAAAATGAATTGAGCGCTACTGTTAAAACTAGTGGAAACATCGCCCACAGCCTGATAAAATAGAGTTGTCATTTCCCATAGCCAACCCTTTCTCTAGCTCTCATGTCCTCTTCTCACAATTCTCTCTGACTCTAGCACTCTATACTAGCTTTGGGTGAAGTGCTAATGGGAAGAATTCAGTGAACAAGCAATGCATTATTGGCAGCTAGGCAGCTGGGAGAGCCGTTTTAGGATTCAGCCAGGGGATCAGTCTGCTGCACCATCCAGGCATCTCAGAAAGACCCTAGATTAAAGCAATAATCGTGGCACCGAGTATGGACCACTCGGTGGCACACATCCTTGTGTGTGTGTGTGTGTGTGTGTGTGTGTGTGTGTGTGTGTGTGTGTGTGTGTGTGTGTGTGTGTGTGTGTGTGTGTGTGTGTGTGTGTGTGTGTGTGTGTGTGTGTGTGTGTGTGTGTGTGTGTGTGTGTGTGTGTGTGTGTGTGTGTGTGTGTGTGTGTGTGTGTGTGTGCGTGTCACAGCAGGCTGGTCACACCAATCATCATAATCATCAAACCTTAAACCGTTATGACATGTATTGGGTGACATTGACATAATGACCTATTTATTTTAAAAGCAAATAGCACAACATGATTAAATAGGACCAAGACTGTGTTGAGTGGTTCAATATCATAGTGAGATTGATTTTAATCCGAATTACAACATTGTCTGTTTGAGGGAATACGGATTATCCCGGTGGTTATAATACCAGAGGCTGTGCGACAGCTGACCAATACTGCAACAACAAAAGTAGAAAGCGCTGCAGTTTTTCTGTAGGCCTATTTTTCACATGAAATAAATACAAATCTCGGCTCCTGCTGATTTTAGAGTGGCTTGATGATTTTGGAAAAAAACAGCATGAATCATCTTGATTCTATATGTTTTAAGGGCTGGCATTTCGTTTGGACGTCAGGTTGTGAGAATTGTCCTCATAGGTTGTGCCGCGCGTTGATTTGAGGGAAGGGTTGATTAGGTTTCAACGCGCGTCAAGCTATCGGTGGCGTCGCGCGCACGCCACACTAAGTTAGTGGGTTTGGAAATGCTAAAGCGCCTCCTCACTGATATGCACACGCACACAAAGCAGACGGATCTACTGATCCTCCAGGTCTTAGTACAAAACACGGGAATCTCGTCCACGGCAGGTCCTCTTTATGGGAGCGGACACAAGGATGGTTATGTAATGGGTCTTGGAGAAGTGCCCGGGAAACATTCCCTTCACGTGGAAAGCAGAATGAGCAGGTTTCTTTCAGCCGAGAAGAAGTTTGGTTTCGACCTGAAGCACATCAGGAAATAAGGAATCACAGATATAAGGGGATAATAACAGAATATAGAGCAGCTGCAGAACATTCTCACTGATCAAGAGAGGGTATTCTGGTTCGCACCTTTGGATTGTACGTTTTTCGCCTGGCTGGCAGGAAAACATATTGGAGTACGTTATTTGGATCTTGTGAAATATCTTGAATCTTTGGGAAAGCTAACGAATTCCCCCAACATATCAGAGACGAACGCTTGCCCGTCATGGAAATTGAAATGTTGATGTTATAAAGATACATTTATGGTCAAATGACCGTCTTCACGCGCTCTCTAATCTAACGACCCTGGGATATCTATGAGATGGAAAAACGGGGACTCAACGGCGTCCTTTATTATTTAATTCTTAACGCACCCTTGTTTTTCTGTGTAAATGGTAAGTCAACTTTGATAGTCGTGGCATGCCGTGCTTTTGATGGTGAACACAAATGCTGTCAATCGAACAGCCCCTGTGGTTAGATTTTTGATTTCAAGCTGTTGTGATATGGACCGGACCGGGTCATTATTTGAAGTCGAGCGCATTATTATGCTGCAGTGACTTGGTCGTTATGAGTATATATAAATAAAAAAAACGAATTACGTTATCGATTAAATGATACATGGGTGAGAGAATAGATTGATAGGATTCAAGTATTAGACGAACACATGTCAAGACTGTGCTTCAGCAGTTTTGCATAATGTCCACATTTCCTCAGTTATGCTAAGCCTAATGCTAGATCAACATGATCTCTCAAAACACGTAAAGCAACAATAATTGGTATTCTCATAGTGACCAAATACTTGTATTTATTCCGTTACAGGTTATATCAAACGCCATGGTCATTTCAATAATTCACAGTACACAGGACACAGGTCACATAAAGCCAATACGCCTAGTTGTGTAGGCTACCTTTGCGTCATTGCTTCATTGTCTATTTTCTTTTAAGTCTTAAACTAATATAAACTGATATTTAAATTTAATGGCAACCTGAATATGATTGTATTGCGAAATCCAGACAATGTGGAAACGGATCTCACTAAAGCGCATGTCAGTTGTCTGTCATGAGGCTACGTAATCTCAGACCTTTGTAAATGTGTTATTCCAACATAGTAATCTATTCTATACGTTCTCTTTTCTCAATGTTAGCTACGTTTACTGAAGTGCCCAAAGATGTGAGTGTCAGTGAGGGAGAAGACGTTGAGATGCCGTGCGCCTTTCGGGCCATCGGATCATCGCCCTTCTCGCTTGAGATCCAGTGGTGGTACCTAAAGGAGACAACACCTAAAGAACATGTACACGAACTGCAAATAAGCGCTCCGGCGAACAGAGCCAAGGTAATGCTGTCCCCATGACAGAGAGGGCAGGTTGGGCTGCTCCCGGGCAACTACTGAGAGGGGCTCTGTTTAAATGTTCGAAGTTGCACCAAAAGTGATTGACACGTACGGCTACGGCTGTGTGTGCAATCTGGCCTTTCATGATGGCATCGCCATATGTACGACATATGTCGCTATTTATTTGATGGACTCCATTACAACATGTTTGCCGACTAAAAGCACGTGAAGGGATATACTGGAGATTATAAACACTGTGTGGCCATTCGTATTACAGAAGGGGGTCTGTATATTGTGCGGGAAGGGGGGGGGGGCGTCACACCTAATGATACAAATGGCACTTGTTTGATTTTAAAATTAGTTCAGGGAGAGTTCTCATGCATGCAGCGGAAATACCCACGTTGGAATATTCCATAATGCTGTTGGATAACTGTGACATGATTACGCAATCTGTGCCTCTGTTTCAATCGACTCCGGGACACAGAACAACCCCATCTGTAGTTTCTGCTCTGTTATTTAAGCACAATAAACATGCACTGGAAAACACAAACGAGCAGTTATTACAGCTCGAGAGTTAATGCAGCTGTTGCTGTCCATGCATGGTTCTGATGTCAATGCACGCTGTTTCGGGCAGGTTTGGGAACAACGCAACTGTTGCTGTCCATGGTGCTGATTCCAATGCGCGCAACTGTAGAAACAATTGTACAATGTCGAAAGCTAATCAAAATTGCACATGGAATTCCAATTGTGTTGAAGCTCATATCCTAAAGTGTAATTGCTATTAACGAGAGTATTATGCAGTCTTGTGTCTCTGGCTGACCATAACACTTCGACAAATTTCTGATTTCAGGTCACTCAAAAGGATGCCACAAAAATAAGCGTAAGTGTTTTTGTTTCCTCGTATCCAACTGAAGCATTCACGCTAAAACTTTGTCATAGCGTAGATATCTATCTGATTTCTTCAAATGTTGTATATGGCAGCACAGTTTAAGTCCCATAATGCATTTGAGTAATAAAAGGTTTATAAACGTTGTTCAAAATCATAGGGCTAGCCACATCATATGGCCAAGTGTCGCTATGGAGGTCGATGGACAATATTTTAGCACAAGGTATGGTGGTAACTGTCCACGCCTCTGTTGCAAGTGGGCATTTTTCCAAGCATCGTTTTTTTCTAGATTTACGACTCCATTTTGTACAGTTGGCTCAAACCTGGCTGGCTTACCATTATCATGTCGCCTTTATAATATAAATATAGCCTAATCTTGTTTTGAAATGTATCCAGAGACTTGCCACACAACAGGCAGCATTAAATCTGCCATGTTTAGGCCCACCACTAAACTGCGACGTTATTGCATTTTCCTGCGGAGAGGCAAGTCATTTCTCTATTGAGACTGCGTCCACACGTTTAAGATTTTTGGGGGGATTATAGGCCTTTAGGATTTAGGCTATCAAACCCATAAACCCTCATCGCGTGCTGCGTATGTGCCAGTAGTCTAATGAGTGGCCGGCATAGTCTACTTTGATATAGACATATTTATTGTCGAAACCAACAGGTTATACTGTGCATGTAGCAATTTCTCCCTTTCTCTGTTTCTCTTTGTAGACTGTGAGGGTGCAGGGCAGCGCCATATCTCACAGGCTTAGTCTCTCCAAGGTGCGAAAAGAGGACGAAGGGGTGTACGAGTGCCGGGTTTCCGACTTGTACTCCGACGAGACTCAGGAATACAAGGTTCAAGCCACCCTCCGGGTGATTCCGCGTGATGGCATGGTGGCCGAGGAGGCCGTGTCCCACATTCAGAATAGATGGCCACTGAGGAACAGCAAGGACGCGGTAGCCGGGGGGCGGGCTACCTCTGAGCCGGGTCAGGGAAAGCCTCGTGTGCCTCCTCCAGCGGGAAATGGCCCCCTCCCCGCCAGCACGATGACCACCGCCTCTGCAGCAAAGTCCTCAGCTTCGCCAAGGCCGGGCAATGCGGCCATCCTCCGACAGCAGCACGGAGCTGGTAAGTTAAAGTGCAACAGTGACACCTAGTGATACAAAGGTAGAAGATGGGGAGTTTGTGTGTGTTACTCCTCCATCTTCTGTCAGACCATCAGGAGCATGTCGTTCAGATCGGTGATTTACCCTCTTTGAGTGAATAATAAATTACACTGACATTTTTATTGTCATTGAATAATATAATCTTATTTACAAATAATATATTTGATGATGTTTGTGTAGAGAACACAACCTGTTACATGTAATTATATTGCTTCACATGGCAGTGTTTCTTACGGGGAGGTATTCTTTATTTCATCATAATAATAAAAAAATGCATTTATCCATGCTGGGACATATCTACCTATCTTGCCACCAGTTGAGGCATTTGATTTTGCCAGAGGTTTTTGTCAGACTATGGAGAGTGAGGGAAGGTGTGTATGTATATGCAGTAGGTATCGTAAATATTCATCCCCTTGTTTTCTTTACTCACATTTTCTTGCGTGGCATAGTGGGATTGAAATGTCATTGTGATTGATCTACACACAATTCTCCATTATGTCAAAGTGAAAAGAATGTTAACAAATTAATAGGCCTACAAATGAAATAACTAAAATATAGTTGTGGCACAAGTATTCACCCTTTTTGTTTAGGCAAGCCTAAATTAGTTCAGGAGTAAAATGAAGCTTAGAAAATCACGTAATAAGTTACATGGACTCACACTGTATGAAGTAATAAGGGTTGACATGATTTTTTTAATGGTTAACCCTTCCTCTGTCCCCCATACAACATAAACAAGGCCCCTCAGTCAAGTGTTGAATTTCAAGCACAGATTCAACTACAAAAACCAGTGAGCTTTTCAAAAGCCTCGTAAAGAAGGGCAGTGATTGCTAGATGGGTAACATTAACAAATTAGACATTGAATATCTCTTTAAGCATAGTCAAGTTAATAATGATGCTGTGGATGATGTACTAAACCACCCAGACACAACAAAAGTCTTTCTTAACTGAGCTGTAGGACAATATGGAAACTCCTCCGGGATGTCACCATGAGGCCAATAGTGATTTCAAAACAGCTAGCTGTGAAGGGAGGAAACTGAAGATCGATCAGCAACATTGTAGTTACTCGACAATAATGTCCTAAAATGACAGAGTGAACAGAAATAGAAATAGAAAAGACTGTGGCTGAAATGGTGAATCCAATAGTTTGAAAGGGTTTCCGCATTCTTTTGTATACATACATGATAAACAAATCAAAATATATTTTAGATTATAGATTCTTTAAAGTAGCCACTCTTTGCCTTGATGACAGCTTTGCACACAATGAGTAGGTGTGAGGTCAGGGCTATAGGATTGAGGTCAGGGCTTTGTGATTTCCACTCCAATACCTTGACTTTGTTGTCCTTAAGCCATTTTGCCACAACTTTGGAAGTATGCTTGGGGTCATTGTCCATTTGGAATACCCATTTGCGACCAAGATTTAACTTCCTGACTGATGTCTTGAGATGTTGCTTCAGTATATCCACATATTTTTCCTTCCTCATTGTGCCATGTATTTTGTGAAGTGCACCAGTCCCTCCTGCAGCAAAGCATCCCCACAACATGATGCTGCCACCCCTGTGCTTCACGGTTAGGATGGTGTTCTTTGGCTTGCAAGCCTCCCCCTTTTTCCTCCAAACATAACGATGGTCATTATGGCCAAACAGTTCTATTTTTGTTTCATCAGACCAGAGGACATTTCTCCAAAAAGTATGATTTTTGTCCCCATGTGCAGTTGCAAACTGTAGTCTGGCTTTTTTTATGGCGGTTCTGGAGCAGTGTCTTCTTTCTTGCTGAGCGGCCTTTCAGGTTTGTCAATATAGGACTTGTTTTACTGTGGATATAGATACTTTGTACCTGTTTCCTCCAGCATCTTCAGAAGGTCCTTTGCTGTTGTTCTGGGATTGATTTGCACTTTTTGCACCAAAGTACGTTCATCTCTAGGAGACAGAACGTGTCTCCTTCCTGAGCGGAATGACGACTGCGTGGTCCCATGGTGTTTATACTTACGTACTATTGTTTGTACAGATGAACGTGGTACCTTCAGGCATTTGGAAATTGCTCCCAAGGATGAACCAGACTCGTGGAGGTCTACAATTCTTTTTCTGAGATCTTGGCTGATTTATTTTGATTTTCCCATGATGTCAAGCAAAGTGATACTGAGTTTGAAGGTATGACTTGAAATACATCCACAGGTACACCTCCAATTGACTCAAATTATGTCAATTAGCCTATCAGCAGCTTCTAAAGCCAATACATAATTTTCTGGAATTCTCCAAGCTGTTTAATTAAAGGCACAGTCAACTTTGTGTATGCACAATTATGACCCACTGGAATTGTGATACAGTGAATTAAAAGTGAAATAATGTCTCTGTAGACAAATGTTGGAAATATTACTTGTGTCATGCACAAAGTAGACCTAACCGACTTGCCAAAACTATAGTTTGTTAAGAAATTTGTGGAGTGGTTGAAACATGAGTTTCAAATTTCTGCACTGCTAGAGCTTCCCCTGCCAACTTTAAGTGCTGTTATTGTGAAGTGGAAATATCTAGGAGCAACAACGGCTCAGCCGTGAAGTGGTAGGTCACACAAGCTCACAGAATAGGACCACCGAGTGCTGAAGCGTGTAGCACGTAAAAATAATCTTATCTTCTGTAGCACGTAAAAATAATCTATCTTCAGTTGCAACACTCACTATCGAGTTCCAAACTGCCTCTGGAAGCAACGTCAACACAATAATTGTTCGCCAGGGGAGGTTAATGAAATGGTTTCCATGGCCGAGCAGCCGCACACAAGCCTAAGATCACCATGTGCAATGCTAATCGTTGGCTGGAGTGGTGTAAATCTCGCCGCCATTGGACTCTGCAATAGTGGAACCATGTTCTCTGGAGTGATGATTCACGCTTCACCATCTGGCAGTCCGACAGACGAATCTGGATTTGACGGATGCCAGGAGAACGCTACCTGCCCGAATACATAGAGGAGGAATAAGGTCGAAGGAATTGTCCGTAGAGCTCAGAGACAGTCTGGGGCTGTTTTTCATGATTCGGGCTAGGCCCCTTAGTTCCAGTGAAGGGAAATGTTTGGTACTTTTTACCGCTTTTTCTACCCAATTTTGTGATATCCAATTGGTAGTAGTTACAGTCTTGTACCATGGCTGCAACTCCCGTACGGACTCGGAAGAGGCAAAGGTCGAGAGCCGTGCATCCTCCGAAACACAACCCAGCCAAGCCGCACTGCTTCTTCACACACTGCCCGCTTAACCTGAAAGCCAGCCACACTGTGGAAACACTGTACAGCTGTTGACTGAAGTCATCATACATGCGCTCGGACGCCACAAGGAGTGCGATGGGACAAGGACATCCCAGCAGGCCAAACCCTACCCTAACCCAGATGACGCTGGGGCCTCCTCATGGGTCTCCGTTGGTGGCCTGCTGCGACACAGCCCAGGATCGAACCTGGATCTGTAGTGATGCCTCTAGCACTGAGATGCATTGCCTTAGACCGCTGCGCTACTCGGTAGGCCTGTGAAGCGAAACTTTAACGCTACAGCATACAATGACATTCTAGATGGTTCTGTGCTTCCAACTTTGTGGCAACAGTTTGGGGAAGGTCCTTTCCTGTTTCAGCATGCTAATGCCCCTGTGCACAAAATGAGGTCCATACAGAAATGGATTGTCGAGATCGGTGTGGAAAACATTGACTGGCATGCACAGAGCCCTGACCTCAACCCCATCGAACACCTTTGGGAAGAATTGGAAGGCCGACTGCGAGCCAGGCCAAATCACCCAACATCAGTGCCCGACCTCACTAATGCTCTTGTGGCTGAATGGAAGCAAGTCCCCGTAGCAATGTTCCAACTTCTAGTGGAAAGCCTTCCCAGAAGAGTGAAGGCTGTTATAGCAGCAAAGGGTGGACCAACTCCATATTAATGCCCATCATTTTGGAATGAGATGTTCAAAGAGCAGGTGTCCACATACTTTTGGTAATGCAGTATATACGGTGCCTTCAGAAAGTATTCAGACCCCTTGACTTTTTCCACATTTTGTTACGTTACAGACTTATTATAAATGAATAACAGAAAAATAAATGTCCATCATTCCGCAAACAATACCCCATAATGACAAAGTGAAAACAGGTTTTTAGAAATGTTTGCTAATTTATTAAATACGAAAAACAGAAATATGTTATTTACATTAGTATGCAGACCCTTTGCTATGAGACTCGAGAATTGAGCTCAGGTCCATCCTGTTTCAATTGATTATCCTTGAAATGTTTCTACAACATTGGAGTCCAACTGTGGTAAATTCAATTGATTGGACATGATTTGGAAAGGCACACACTTGTCTATAAGGTCCCACAGTTGTCAGTGCTTGTTAGAGCAAAAGCTAAGTCATAAGTTTGAAGGAATTGTCCATAGAGCTCAGAGACAGGATTGTGTAGTGGCACAGATCTGAGGAAGGGTATAGCATCATGTCTGGAGGAAACCTGGCACCATCCCTACATGAAGCATGGTGGTGGCAGCACCATGCTGTGGGGATGTTTTTCAGTGGCAGGGAAACTAGTCAGGATCAAAGCAAAGATGAACGGAGCAAAGCACAGAGAGATCCTTGATGAAAACCTGCTCCAGTGTGCTCAGGAACTCAGACTGGGGAAAAGGTTCACCTTCCAACAGGACAAAAGCCAAGACAACGCAGGAGTGGCTTTGGGACAAGTCCCTGAATGTCCCTGAGTGGCCCAGTCAGAGCCTGGACTTGAAACCGCTCAAACATCTCTGGAGAGACGTGAAAATACCTGTGCAGCAACGTTCCCCATCCAATCTGACAGAGCTTGGGAGGATCTACAGAGAAGAATGGGAGAAACTCCCCAGATTCAGGTGTGCCATGCTTGTAACGTGATACTCAAGAAGACTCAATGCTGTAATAGCTGCCAAAGGTGCTTCAAAAAAGTACTGAGTACAATGGTCTGAATTCTTACATGCTGACCAGACCGGACACATCGCGTGCGCCGCACAATACATTTAGAAATCCATGTTATTCAATTATTGCACCCACACTGCTCGCGTGCACCAACGAGCGTCTGCGATGCCAAGGGCTAAAATAGAACTCCTTTCTATTTCTGATGCAGATCGTGCTGAAAGTTCTGCCTCTCCCATCTCCTCATTGGTTTATAGAAGCAGGTACCCATGTGCCATCTCTTCATTGGTTATAACCACGTGGGTGATTGAAAGATGAACTGTTTTTCCGATAGTCGTGGTAAGACTATGAAAGTTTAGATGCCGATCACCATATAAAGTTCAAAGATGAAAAAGCCTTGCAGGAGGAGAGATGACTAGAAACGATTCGGTTGGCCGTTTTATGTGTGGATTAACTGTCGGAGTAAAAGACCTTGTGCATTTCAGGTAAAATAACAACTCAATGTTTATAACCCAGGACAAATTAGCTAGCAACAGCAATCTAGCTAAATAGGACAAATTAGCTAGCAAGTGCAAGCTAACTAGCTAAATTGTCATACATGTTTAATGAATGTCATTGGTTCAGAGTTTGTTTTGATATTTTAACCTGCGTGTTGTGATCGCGTTTGGTGTAGGGGCACAAAATAAATTTATGCACGGTAGCGCACGCACGCAGCCGGTTTGGGTTCCGTGATATGTAAATATGATATTTCAGTTGATTATATTTTATAAATGAGCAAAAATGTCTAAAAAACTGTTTTTGCTTTATCATTATGGGGCATTGTGTGTAAATTAAATTAATGAGGAGGAAAAAAAACAATTTAATAATCAATTTCAGAATAAGGCTGCAATGTAACAAAATGTGGAAAAAGTCAAGGGGTCTGAATACTTTCCTGAATACTTTCCGAAGGCACTGTATATATATAAATAAATTAATAAATATAAATATATATATATATATGTATAAAAAACTATTCCAAAACATGCATCCTGTGTGCAAAAAGGCACTAAAGTAAGGCTGCCAAAAAAACATGGCAAAGGAATAAACTTTTTGTCCTCAATACAAAGCCTTATGTTTGGGGCAAATCCAACAACACATCCCTGAGTAACTGTCTCCTTATTTTCAAGCTTAGTGGTGGCTGTATCATGGTATGGGTATGCTTGACATTGGCAAAGATTTGGTTGTTTTTCAGGATAAAATGAAACGGGATGAAGCACAGGCACAATCCTAGAAAACCTGCTTCAGAAAACCTGCTTTACACCAGGGGCGAAACTTTGGTTTTAGAAGTGTGGGGGACACAAATTAGTAGTATGGTATGTATGTGTGTGTGTGTGTGAGTGTGTGTGTGTGTGTGTGTATGTATATATATATATATAATATAAAATACTAATTTGTGATCTACCAGCTTTAATATTGCAGATAGATAGTTGCTTCCATCAATGTAATTGTTTGCTATATATTTTTCAACTGTGCTGTGATGTTTCACAAAAGTTCTGAACCTTGCTATTCTCATAGATCTCCATATTGTACATTTAAAAAAAAATAATCTAATCCTGAATTATATTATTGATCGATTGACTATGACTATAAACAACTCAGCAGTGCTTATTTGCAGAGGCAGACGTGACTTGGCAGGGGGTCATGACCCATGACCCATGGCCCTTCTAGCCTTCTCTATTTAAAACAACAAAAAGTAAACAAATATGCCCACATCAAGCTAGGTAAGAGATTATTATATTAGTTTAAGTGATTGATAAGACTGAACTAGATCAAATGTAATTCAATAATCAATATTGTGTTGCACCTTGAACCTAACAAATGAACAACTCTTACAAATAAAGTACAACAACAAAGTTTACAACGTACACTGGGAGAGAAATTCACGTTTCAGCAGGACAATAACCTGCAACACAAATCTACACTGGAGTTGCTTACCTTGAAGACCATGAATGTTCCGTTTTGACTTAAATCTGCTTGAAATCTATGGCAAGACTTGAAAATTGCTGTCCAGCCATGATCCTCAACTCCTTGACGGAGCTTGAAGAATTTTGAAAGGAATATTTTGAAAATATCACACAATCCAGAGGTGGAAAGCTCTTAGAGGCTTACCCAGAAAGACACACAGCTGTAATCGCTGCCAAAGGTGATTTTAACATGTATTGACTCAGGGGTGAATACTTATCTCATCAACATATATTTTGTGTTTTATTTTTCATTAATTAAATAGATGGAATTTTCATTTCACTTTGACATGAATTATCAATCCCACTTCATAATGCAAAAAATTTTGAGAAATCCAAGGGGGGGGGGGGTGATTTCCACTACAGATGCTGCAGAGGAGCGTGACAGGTTCTTGCCTTTATAGTTTCCACCATATAGAGACAGAAATGATGAAGATGTGATTCACAATGGCCATGGATATGTGGTCTCCTCATGATCTCCACACTATAACGTGAGCGCGCCTTAAAGCAGCCCTTGGAGAGAGCGAGAAGGGGGCTATCTCACACGTCAGACTCGCTACTGATCGATGAAGCGCACTCCTGAATAATTCAATTTCACAGACTCCGCAGGAGGGTTTCACTCGCCGTTCTGCCATATCAGACTTACAGCCGCTGACGCAGTGGTGGTGCAGCGTGGGAGACATGTCTGGCTGGGGGGGTGGATGCACACTTATCAGTATGTGGGACCACACTTGTCTGTTTATGTGCGGTAGCATGTAACTGTGTACTGTATGTTTTGATTGTGTCTGTGTGTGTGTGTGTGTGTGTGTGTGTGTGTGTGTGTGTGTGTGTGTGTTTTGTGTGTGTGTGTGTGTGTGTGTGTGTGTGTACAGATGTGATGTGAAAGCAGCCAGGGAGACCATGTTCATATCTCTGGTTGGAAGCATGTGTCCAGACTCCTCCTCTTTCCTGGCTATTGCTGTCAGTGCGTTGGTGGTTTGCAGGGTGACTAAGGGGGTAATGTAGAGCAAGGCCCTCCTCTAATGATAGGCTGTTGCCAGGGTTCTGGCCTCTTTACACAGGGCTTGTCTCTCCCCTCAAGGGTTCTATACTTCTGTGTGGGGATTAGAGTGAAAGGAACTCCTGATGGGAAGTTTTCCAAAAGACTTTAGAGGCCCCTTGGAGGAGACATTGTGGGAAGTTTCATTCTCTGTTCCTTGCCTATTGTGTCTATCGTACTCAGTGTTGTGTCAGCTCGACGTGTGCTGTGGCTTGTTGGGGTGGCTGTTCTCCCCTTGCTGTGGCCTTGTCCTCGGGGCAAAGGAGGACAGCTGGTGGGGCCATAACTGGAGGAGAGGACTCTAGAGGAAACAGTTACACAACTCTACCTGTGTCCCTGAGTGCAGTGCTTCGTCTCTGCTGTCACTACTAGTCCCGACTTCAGTAATATCATCCAACAACATGTGCATCTAAATGTATGCTTGAAGCC
Organism: Oncorhynchus tshawytscha; assembly: GCF_018296145.1. Classification (NCBI taxonomy): domain Eukaryota; kingdom Metazoa; phylum Chordata; class Actinopteri; order Salmoniformes; family Salmonidae; genus Oncorhynchus; species Oncorhynchus tshawytscha. The sequence goes on from NC_056440.1 coordinate 59,440,388, forward strand.
AATACCATCTACAGAGCCTTGAGTTCCATTGAAAATGTAATCAACAGAGTTGTGCAAATTGGTCATTTGGAAGCCTACATTTACTTCTACATGTTCGTCATTTAGCAGACTCTCTCATCCAGAGGCCAGGGATCCATTTGGTCTTCTCTATGTGATCTGAATCCCTTACTTTCTGAATGAAGCTAACTGCCAACCGAGGGGTAATAATGCTGAAAACACCGAGCTAATAGAATGGCACCATGCTGTTAGTCCTCCTCGTGTTCAGAACACGGATGCTGCCATCCCGGACATGTACCGTGGACGTGAGAGTAGCCTGGAGCACAGTAAATGGCCTTCTCCTAGGAACTGGCATTGTGGATCAGCGTGCTCGGCCAACCCTGTCCTTAGCGAAGCGAGACAGAGGCGGCCATTTGGCGAGGAAAATCAGACAATATCGTTGCCAGTTCACTGATTTTTTCTCTCTCTCTCTCTCTCTCTCTCTCTCTCTCTCTCTCTCTCTCTCTCTCTCTCTCTCTCTCTCTCTCTCTCTCTCTCTTTTAACATGACCCCCTTTTCTCCAAAACACAATACAATCTATTTTTGTCCACTCTCTCAAAAATGACATTGAATCCTTTTCGGCCAAATGAGCAGTTACTACCTTTTTACTTGGTTTTGATTTATTTTAATTTTATTTAACCTTTAATTAACAAAGCAAGTCAGTTAAGAATAAATTCTTATTTACAAAGATGGCCTACCCCGGCCAAACCTGGACGAAGCTGTGCCAATTATGCACCACTCTATGGGACTCCCAATCACGGCCAGATGTGAATCAGCCTTCATTCAAACCAGGGACTGTAGTGTCACCTCTTGCACTGAGATGCAGTGACTTCGACCGCTATGCCACTCGGGAGCAAAATAATGCTCTGTTTAGATTACAAAATGAGGTTAGGCAGCCATTGTTAGGGCAATTGGATTGACTGACCAACATTCACATATGTACATCATACTGAGCAGTGATACATGTATGCTCCAGTTCTAAATAATGATTTAATATCAGGAAAACAACATCATCTGAGGATCAGAGGTATTACAGGCTGACCTCTGGGCTTGTTGTCTTAACATGATTGTCCAGGACAGAGCAAGGCAAACTCACCTGTTGAATTATGAGAATCTGATGCATATTATTTTTCATATATAGCAGTGCAAGGCTGATATATTCCTTCAAATTGTCTGGTCAGCATTTGCTCCTCTGTCTCTCGTCATGTATCTCTGTCAGACTAAATCAAATACAGTAAATCAATCCATGTAAAAGTGCCCTCCTGACACGTTTACGTTGACTGTGGGAGACAGATTTTTTTTCTTCTTTCTTTAAGTGAACCCCTCAACATATTTGTCAACAGATTGTGAAGGTTAAAAAGCACCCTGGCATATGTGAAAGATTGGCCCTCCCTTGTCGTGCCACAATAACAACAGTTGAGGGGGAAAAAATGTGATCTGGCCCGCCTCTCGGAAATGCGTGCATCTGTCACTTTTCTGCAATGTCATCTGGCTGAGTGGCAGAAACAATTAATATTAAAGGGGAAATGCCATGGGCATGGGGCAGATAAGCTGGCCCCTCAGCACACTGTCAGGTGTCTCAAATTGCCTCTCAAATGTTTCATTTTTCATCTGGGGGTTTGGTGGCCTTGCTGGGATAACAGATCAACTTGCAGTGCACCATTCTCCAGCGCTTCACAGGGAACCAGATTGATAGTCCCATGGAGGATCAGTGGCTAACACTTTGGGGATGGTGGCTGTCTATCATGAATTCACAGTGGAAAGTGTGGCGGACTGCACAGCTGTGAATGTTCCTCCTTCAACCTTGTTGAAACTTGAAACTGCGAATACAACCATCCATGGAATCACAAGCTCTACTCCCCGCATTTTCCAACATTGGAAACAGAATATTATTCGAAAGATTTTCATCTCAGAGCATTTCTTTGTTTGCGGCACCTCCCAAGCATTTATACAATAGTGTTGTCCCTTACTTTAAATGAATCTGAAATATTGTTTTACGTATCTCAGTAATTCGGCTCACTTGTTTCACGAAATCAACCTGTATGGTAAGGCCAATCTGAAAGCCAATTGCAAAGTGAACCGCTATTTCTTAGATCATTAATTAATCAATCACCAAATTAATTCACTGGAATATTCTAATTAGAATGATTGACTATCTATATTGATTATGGACTGCTTGATTAAAAGGAACATTTGGTAAATGGAAATATTCCACATTGTGGATGTGACTGTGGGAGTTAGTTTGATAATGTTGCTGTTTGTATTATTCACAGTGAAAGTGAGGTGAGAAAGAAGTTGACTATGCAATTTATTTATTTATCTATTATCCTACCAGGTAAGTTGACTGAGAACACATTCTCATTTGCAGCAACGACCTGGGGAATAGTTACAGGGGAGAGGAGGGGGATGAATGAGCCAATTGTAAACTGGGGATTATTAGGTGACGGTTTGAGGGCCAGATTGGGAATTTAGCCAGGACACAAGGGTTAACACCCCTACTCTTACGATAAGTGCCATAGGATCTTTAATGACCTCAGAGAGTCAGGACATCTGTTTAACGTCCCATCCGAAAGACGGCACCCTACACAGGACAGCCCTGGGGAATTGGGATATTTTTTTAGACCAGAAGAAAGAGTGCCTCCTACTGGCCCTACAACACCACTTCCAGCTTCACCTGGTCTCCCGTCCAGGAACTGACCAGGACCAATCTTGCTTAGCTTCAGAAGCAAGCCAGCAGTGGTATGCAGGGTGGTATGCTGCTGGCAATAGGATATGCAATAATATTAAAAACTGTGACTGTGTGCACTCAACAGTTCATCGAAAGGACTTGGCAGGTGAACTTGTTTGGTAGGGAGTGAGGAGGATGGCATAGAGCATGAGGACAGCCAGACAGTGATGATGCAAGAGCTCACTTGAATACACCTACCCAAAATGTAATGGTCTGCATGCTACTCTAGATTACCTTGATATCCCTTGGCAAGAGTATTTGTCTCTGGCTAGACAGCTGTCTCAATCCCTCATTAAACACCCAGTCTATCGCATCCTCTGTGTGTGTGTGTGTGTGTGTGTGTGTGTGTGTGTGTGTGTGTGTGTGTGTGTGTGTGTGTGGGGGGGGGTTAACGGACTGATGTGGCTTTTCAGCTGTCAGTCTCCGCTCTAAGGACAATTATGACAAGTTTTAGGTAGCTGTCAGACTGTATGGGAAGCACTTCACTTCTCCCAATGTGATGTTGATTGACTTCCGTTGTTGACTTACATTGTTTGCCTGGCAAGAAGGCACTGTGCTGGTGTTGTCATCTCTGTGACAGATGATGGCTGGACGGTTATGGGGACTTTACATTACTCTATTATTATTGGGCCTTTGTGTTGCAGCCTATAGCTCATCCAAGACCATGAGATAGTGGGAAAAGTGTTAGAGAAGTGGAGAGTATTCTCTTAAATAAGTAGTCCCTTTCAACTGTAAGGAAAGACACTACATGACCAATATGGAACAATGGTAGCTGGCAATCCATAATGGTAGAACTCTGTAGCGGTTCTCTTTATTGTAGGTACCCCAAGCAGTCAGAGTTGCAAAACTATGGCGCACTGCAGGGTGAAGTGGTGGAGGAGGACTTGTTTGCCTCACCCTCAGCTTGTATTATTGAACTTCCAAGGCTTCATTGTTTCCATGTGGTGAAGAAGCCTGTTGGAGTTCAACCTCCCCCTAACAAAAGAGAATGCTCACTTGTGACCTGTGTATCCATGAGGACAAACTTAGGCACCAACAAGAGAAAACATCACACAAAATCCATCTTTGTATGGTCAGTCCAGTTAAACGAATAGAACAATGTCAACCACCTGTGTGGAAGTCGTGTCTTTTGTTAGCCAAGCTCGGTCAATAGTTCCCTCTTTTTTTTCTCTGTCTCTCTTTGCAACATAGCCTTTTGTATTTATTTTTCCTGTCTCTATCGGCAGTACGTTGCGTTGCACTCCCCATTGAACACTCCATGCTCTGAAAACGTTTTTTTTTGTTTCTTTATCCACATCTGTGCTTTCAGTCGGTCTGTTTGTCCTCCCCCATATGCGATTCCTAATCATCCCCCTATTCAGACGTCTAGCAGATGCCAACCGTAACCTTCGAGAATAGTGATGTCATCCTAATGGCCATTAGTTACAGGTCTCCACAGTGCATAGCTGCTACTCTACAGAAAACACTCCTATTGAACAGAACGATGAGATTGTCCCTCTCATCCAAGGGGTTCTGCTTTAGGTCAATTGTCAATGTCTGCTAATGTGTGAGGGAGACAGAGAGGGAGACAGAGAGTGAGAGTGAGAGTGAGAGAGACAGAGAGAGAGAAATCAAGTGTACACCTCACAGGGCTGGTGTACTAATGACAGTAATTATTGTGCGAATAGGGCATGTAGCTGAGTCATAGCTAGCGTTGTACACTCTAGGGGTGTATTGTTTCTGCTTCACTTTGCCCCCAATGAGCTGCAATGTGATCTCCAAATAATGTGTTGGGCCTATTCATTTGCCATATTTCAACACCCCACGTCATACACCACAGATGGCTTTTTAACCCAATGTCCTGGGTTTTAGTTTCCAAATACTTGAATGTGGTGGGTTATATAAAGTATCACAGATTGTCGGCAGTTAAATAGACTATTGAATTCATTGTATTTTTAAAGGTCGAGGTTACTCTCACAAACCGACATTTCCATTGGACGTAAAACATTGGCTAACTGATTTATCTGCAGTAGGCAGACGATCTTACAGACACTGTGTTCTGAGATTAAGTGTATGATTTGATTGATTCAAAACTCAGTGGAGAATCCTCTGAACCCTCAAGGCAAAGCGATGTCATTCCCACAGAGAGATACCCACTGGTACTAAAACATGGTTCAACGATAAACAAGACTATTCCTCTACAGACTGTCGGGGCAAATTTGGAGTTGGAGCAGTGTGTGCTCCTATGAGTGTAAACTTTTCTCTTATTTTCTCTTATGTAGTGCTTCCAGTAGAGGGGATGAGTGCGGATGGAGTAATGCCTTGGTGTTACACGTTTGGCGACTGCTGTGTTAACGTGCGGAGTGATTCTGGCAACAATGGTCCTGGGGAGTGGTTCTCGGGTTTTAGCTGATTCGTGTGGGTTTATTCATGTTGTTCTTTTCATGGCTTTCGTTTGACCTTTGTACAGCTGTACCTGCATTCCATCTTCAATGCACACATATTTTAATTGCCCGAGTAGGAGAGTGTCTGATAAAGATCACCACGGATGACACAGGGTGAAATCAATGGTTTAATGTGGTTGTGGATAGAAAATAATGACTTTTCCTTGAGTCTGATGAAGTTGTAGAATATTCTATAGAATAGAGTAGAATTGAACATAGAACAGAGGGGTTTTGTGCCAAAGATTTCATACACATGTTAGAGGCATCAGAGCGTGAGAAGAAGTTCTGGTTTCTCAAGCAGGGCACCTGAAAAGTCTGGGTTTTCCCCGTGCTAAATTAATACCTATTAACACGAGATACGAACTTTGAACAGAGGTGGATCATTGCTTGATTAACCAATTTCAAAAGGTTATCTGAGGCAGTCCTCTGGTCCTTACCAGTATCACAACTGATAATCCTGCTCTGTTTCCACATTTCAATCGCAAAGTGCTTTTCTACTCAGGAAATTATTATTATTTTTCAACTAATTTAGATTGGATTGGAAATTTTAAAGATGTCTGTGACAAGCACCTGCCATAAGGGGTGATTGTAAGGGTCTGGCTGGGGCTGAGGTGGGGTGCGTCATGAGGGGACAGGAGCAGTCAGAGCCGGCTGTCTCCAGATAGCCTTAAGTAAACACCTGTCATTTGGATCCTTGGTGAGGAGGCTCAGATAAGCTGCCCTGTCCAGATGCTGTCCATCACTCTACAGCCAATCTACTCAATGACCACGGAAGACAGAGAGAGTGCAGAGCAGATAGAGATGAGAGAGAGATTTTAAAAGGGCAAAGGAAAAGAAATGTGGCAAGAATAATATGAGGGGTGGGACACAGAAGGAGGGATACAGTTTACAAAGAGGTACAGTGCCAGAGACATAAACAGAGAGAGGATGGAAGGCCATGAGAGATTGAAACAATCGAAGTAGAGTGGGGGAGAAACAAAGGGAATTGATGCGAAGATTAGAGCCAATCAGCGAATCAACGTTCAGCGAAATATGGAGAAAGACATTTGGTCTGATGCTTTCTCACTCACTCCATTTTGCCCTGAATACACTGCAGCTCTGTCTGTGATTAAGACAGCTGGCCTGGCTCCGGGTGTGTCTTGTAAGGCACTGTGAAGCACTTGTATTGCCCTGTTTGCGTGTAGTAGAGTTCATGTCTTTGAGTTGATGTGCGTGTGGTCTTTATACCATGTCTTTGGGCTGGGGGATGGTGGAAGTGTTGGTGTGTGGCTGTGTAGCGGGGCGTGGCCTGGTTGAGAACATGAGAAGGGAAAAACAGACGGCCGTTTCACACTAGAGGTGTCACAGAAACTCCAGCCCCGTTAAACATTGACTCATTGCGCTTGTTTCCGTGTGTGTGATCTGAAAAATCAATCTGGCCTGCCTTTTGTTTGTTGGGGTCT